>NC_142582.1:19520721-19820721 GCF_965207765.1 Zootoca vivipara | reverse complement strand
CTGCATGCCGAGCTAATCAGCAAACACCTAATGAGCCTGCACTAAAGAAACAGACCCTCTCCCAACCTACTTCATTTTCATAGATTCTCTGGGGGGAGGGGAGAGACAAGACTTCATAAGGACTGATGATGCTGCAAAGACCACAATAATGATAATTAACTTGCTGAATTTAGAAGATTATGCTGTTAATTAGTTGCAAAATAAAGATAAGTAATAGAGCAGCAGATGGTAAGATAACACCCAGGAGAAGGAGGGTTATTACTCTGATGAGGTTTTGTGGCAGATATGAAATATGGATCTGACTTTTTCATAAATTGTTTCTACAATATATCCTCTTGTTTCTGTGAACTCGTGATGGAGTGATCTATTCCTACCAATTCTGACAGATGTGATAGGGGTTTATTTTGAAGGGTATACATATTTTTTATACTAAAAAGATGCCTTTGCTGTTCAGGATTAGAATGTAGTCAGTGTTTGAGCAATATTGCAAATACAAATTGAATGACTATCAATGTACTTCATCATTTCTAATTATACTTTAAATATGTATTTTATTATATCACTAGAGAGAACATTAACAATCACTATCAACAGTATGGTGCAGTGAATAAAGAGCTCAGTTCTACAGCTTAGTGGGTAGCCTTGAGCAAATTCTCTCTCAACCTTACCTACTTCATTGGGTGGTTGGGGGTACGTGTAAATTGCCCCAAGCTCCTTGGAGGAAGAGCAGACTTCCCAATGGTAGCAGTGAATCTACTTAACAGGTTGAAATTATTGGGTTGATTATTGGAACATTTTGGTAAACTATGAAGGCTTTAAAATATTTGAGACTATTTAGGAACAACTATTCAAACTTGTTACACAGGGCTGTCCCGGAAAGAATGGCATCGTTTGGCACTCTTCCTATAGGTGTTGTGATTTCCCTTGTCCCGTGGCTCAGCTCTCCAACTTCATCACTCCTTTCTTCAGTGACTTGGTCCATTTTTTGTCCATTAATGCTATGGTGGGGGCAGGGGGTGGATGGCCTAAATTGTTAAATTCCTTGGGGACTAGAGGCATCCCTTCTCAGAAGCGGTTGTTGCCCTGCATCAGCAATTTGACTGGAGGGAATACAGTCCTGAAGGCTGAGGACCAGGTGCTGGCTGAGCCAAAATACTTCTGTGGCTTGTGAATGCTTCTGTGAAAATACAGTGATATATTTCCCAGTTGAGGGGGGCGGGGAGGTTGCTGGCTGAGTGAAGCAGCAAGTTCCGAGCCAGTTTAGCTTTGCTCCTTAAGCAAAATAGCTTGGGGAGGGGGACACCTGTGGCTGGATATTCTTTCTGTAACCATATATACTATGTAGTTAGAAACACAATGTAATATTTTAGGGGGTTTTAAATAGTTTTTTTGCATTTATTGGAACTATGGAACAGATACCTATTGTTATCCTTTGGTCCCTTTGATGTTTTTGGTACTTGTATTTGGCCAAAAGCACTGGATCACTTTGGGGGGGGGGTGTATAACCCACATCACAACCTTAAGTACCCCTTCTTACTAGCTCAGAAATATACTGATACCGTAACCATATAATAGTATTTTTGCTAACCATTGTAACACTGTGTTTCATACCCATCATCTTGTTAACATTGTGGATCTATAACTTTCTGGAACTAGAACAAGTGGTATTAGTCAGTTCTTTTTAAAAGGAAAAAGACATGGGAGGCAAAATGAAGTACAGGCAACTCTTGTTTTAGGCGCGACTGATGTGTGTGCAGTTGCGCACATGTGCACAGCATTGAACCTGGAAGTGACCTGGAAACGTCATTAAAAACTTCGCCAAAAGGGTGGGGCAGAGGCAGAACGGGGTGTTTCAGTTGAACACAATTTCACACAGGCGTGCAGTGACATTGAATGCAAATCCTGCACAAATCGGGGGTTGCCTGTACAGTGGTACCTCTGTTTAATAACAGCCCTGTTTACAAACTATTCGGTATAAGAACTCCGCAAGACTGGAAGTTAGTGAACTTTACCTCGGTCTACGAACGAAAGCTGAATGGTGGAAGGACACCGGCGGCAGGAGGCCTCATTAGGGAAAGTGCGCCTCGGTTTAAAACTGTTTCAGTTTAAGAACGGATTTCTGGAACGGATTAAGTTTGTAAACTGAGGTACCACTGCATATGCTTAGAATGAAAGTAGTGGGTTGTTTCCAGTGCTGTGCGAGTGGATGTGCACTCGCACAAGGGAAGTTTCCTCCCTTCTCATGGCAGCACCCTGCACCCTCCAAAAAGCCTCTCCTGGAATTTTGGGGGTCTTCATGAGAGGTATGGAATAGAACTGCAGCAGGAGGAGAATCTCCAAAAATTGGGCATGAGCAGCTTTCACAGGCAACTCTTAAGCTAGTGAACAGCTGAGTAAGTTGACTATTGCAGCCTGCAATCGTTCATCCTGGAAAAATTCATTTTTGTCTTTCAGAGATTAAAAGCTGCCTTAACCCAGCAGCACTCTCAAGTCACAAATGGAGATACTGCAAAGGGACAAACAAGTGGGTTGGTTAGAACTCAGTCAGAGGAAGCACGGCCACAGTCGCTGCAGCAGCCTGCTACATCTACTACTGAAACACCGGTAAGATGCTGTTTGCTACCATATAAACATCCTGTGTTACTTCCTGACAGACTCTTAACTTAGTGTTATGTGCAAACCAGCAATCTTGGCTTACAACAAACCAGGTTGCTAAACAAGGTAACTTCATAACCCATGGTTTGTAGTTGACTTGTTTAGCGACTACAGTCACACCTCAGGATATGTCTGCTTCATGTTGCGTCTTTTCAGGTTATGGACGCGCCAAATCCGGAAGTCCCAGAACAGGTTACTTCCGGGTTCGGCGTGTCCATGACCTGCGCGCATGTGCAGAAGTGCCACGTGCGCAGATGCGGCACTTCATGATGTGGCCTTTTCATGTTGCAAACGGGCCGCCGGAACGGATCCCATTCGCAACATGAGGTACCACTGTATTCTTTGTTCAGGCTCACTGAGGCTCATTGACTAAACATTGGCTTAGCATTGCATATGAACCAGCCCTGTGTTGCAAGTGCTTGAACTCTTACACCAAAGATTTTTTAATCCTAGAATTTCCTCTTTTTCAATACAAAAAGAGAGAGAAACCCCACCCTAAAGTGAGGGGGGAGAAGCCATTTAATTCAGCTCCACTCTGCCTCTATAATAGTATCTTCTGTGATGTATCCAGTGGTTGTACAAGTATTAGATAGTTCACACAAACAATCTATCATTTCTCTTCCCCTCTGCATCCCTGAAAAGCTTCTCCAAAGGGGGAGTCTAGTGAATATGGTGGATTTATTTATTTTTTTTACAGGGTTGCAGTGGGGTTGGGAGAATGGCCCAAATTTGGGTAGGGTAATCTTTCATGAGTTTGAATCCTGACAAGCAGAAGTACTGTTTGTGGGGGACAGAAGGCGGGCAGGTAGGTGTGGAGGACTCCCTGGTCCTGAGTGGGGTAACCGTGCCCCTGAAGGACCAGGTGCGCAGCCAGGGAGTCATTTTGGACTCACAACTGTCCATGGAGGCGGGCAGGTTCTGTATCCAGGGCAGCTGTTTATCAGCTCCATCTGGTACGCAGGCCGAGACCCTACCTGCCCGCGGACTGTCTCACCAGAGTGGTGCATGCTCTAGTTATCTCTTGCTTGGACTACTGCAATGCGCTCTATGTGGGGCTACCTTTGAAGGTGACCCGGAAACTACAATTAATCCAGAATGCAGCAGCTAGACTGGTGACTGGGAGCAGCCGCCGAGACCACATAACACCGGTCTGGAAAGACCTGCATTGGCTCCCAGTACGTTTCCGAGCACTAGTCAAAGTGTTGGTGCTTACCTTTAAAGCCCTAAACGGCCTCGGTCCAGTATACCTGAAGGAGCGTCTCCACCTCCATCGTTCTGCCCGGACACTGAGGTCCAGCGCCAAGGGCCTTCTGGCGGTTCCCTCACTGCGAGAAGCAAAGCTACAGGGAACCAGGCAGAGGGCCTTCTCGGTAGTGGCACCTGCCCTGTGGAACGACCTCCCACCAGATGTCAAAGAGAAAAACAACTACCAGACTTTTAGAGGACATCTGAAGGCAGCCCTGTTTAGGGAAGCTTTTAATCTTTAAGAAATTAGTGTATTCTAATATTTCTGTTGGAAGCCGCCCAGAGTGGCTGGGGAAACCCAGCCAGATGGGCGGGGTATAAATAATAAATTATTATTATTATTATTATTATTATTATTATTATTATTATTATTATTATGAGTTGGAACTTTCGTACTGTGGCATCACATTGCCAACCTGTGTTTGGTTATGTCTGCTATAGCCAACATGTCAACAGTGCATTTTGTTTTTACTGTGAAACTCTTTAAAACGAAAGTTCAAGATTGTATGTGTTTAATTTATATTCTGCTCTAAATGAGACCATTGTAGTCAATGCTGTGTGGTATATTAGAGGAATGTGAATTTCTGTCCAAAGTTTAAGCTCGAACTAAAAGTTTTGTGGCAATGATCTCTGCATTCCTTGCTTCTTGCAGGCTTCTCCAGCACAGCTTGCACCGCAAACGCCAAATACAGGGGGTCGACGACGAAGGGCAGCAAATGAAGATCCTGATGAGAAAAGGCGGAAATTCCTAGAGCGGAATAGGGCGGCAGCATCAAGGTGTAGACAAAAAAGAAAAGTTTGGGTGCAGTCTTTGGAGAAGAAAGCTGAAGACTTGAGCTCATTAAATGGTCAATTACAGGTACTTCCTTCTGCTTGTTTGCAATTTTAAAACAATAATCTGATAATAATGTAATACAATAATTAAAGGCAATAGGTGGAATTCAACGCTATGCCAATATGATTGTTCTACTTGCCAGAAAAGGTTATCTCCTTTTGATTTTTGGGTGGGGGAGGAAAGGAATCCTTGTGTTGGCTTCCGCTATGAAAGTTGAGTAAAGGTAAAGGGACCCCTGACCATTAGCTCCAGTCGCGAATGACTCTGAGGTTGCAGTGCTCATCTCACTTTACAGGCTTCTGCAGACAGTTTTTCCGGATCATGTGGCCAGCATGACTAAGCCCCTTCTGGCGAAACCAGAGCAGCACACAAACTGCTAGGTTGGCAGGAGCTGGGACCGAGCAATGGGAGCTCACCCCGTCGCGGGGATTCGAACCGCCGACCTTCCGATCGGCAAGCCCAAGCAGTTGAATCCATTTTACAGGTCCAGAGCAAACAGTGTAATTTTCGGCTCGTCCAAATGACGTGTGATTGCCGGCACACAGCAGGGTATGACACCCTATGTCCCATCATATGGTGGAGTGATGGGAACTGAACCCCGTCGCCCCATAATATTTCATCTTTCCCTCCCCATAAGTGTCTCAGGAGCTCCATTTCTTTTGCCTTCTCCCCAAAAAAGAGATGGGGAAAGGGTGCAAGCTCTGAATATCTGGAACGTACCCCAGTGGGGTGCACATAGGGTGAGGTGAGGTTACAAGTGGCCATCGGGCATTGCATATAATGCAAGCCTGCTTTAAGAGGCGTGGTGGGCGTGAGCTGCTTGTACCCATTTCACAGTATAGATGTGCTCCAGCAAAGTTCCAGAGCCAGTCAGGTGTATCTACCCATGCATTATTAAAAACAAAACTGAAGACAACTGTAAGATTGAAGTAAAATAAAAAAAATCCTTCAGTAGCACCTTAAAGACCAACTAAGGTCAAAGATTTTTGCCTTCTTGGCTAATCCTTCACTTTCAAGGTATAATGGAATATGTAGAAACAAATCAGAGAACAGTGTAATGTAAGTGCAGGAGGCCTGTGTATATGATTGGCAAGGCTGACGGTAGCTAAATAAGAATATACACAAAAACATTTGGAGGGCACCAGATTGGGGGAGGCTGGCCCATAGATGTCACTCATCTATGTTTTTATTTGCATTAAAAGACAATGGACATTTCTGTATGGATTTTTCCTACTTAAACATATTTTTATGAGCATAGAATGGAACACACACACACACACGGCAGAGTCTCAAGGGTTAATCTCTTTCATGTAAAGCAGAGATTTTTTTTATAGTCTGCCAGCAACAAAACTGGCAAAGGTGAAGAACAGAATGACTTGTAAAGAAAACTGAATGGCAGATAAATTATTTAAACTATTCGTTATCTGAAAATATTAATCCTGTATTCCAAAATGATTTATCATTTGATAAAGCTGGCACAGCCAGGTAGTAATAACCCATGATGACTTAAGTTGAATATGTGTTTTGATACGTTTGGCTTCCACAGCATGTTAGCTGTGAAATAGTGCTGGTTTTATCAATCATTCTAGTTTTGTCAATTTTACAGAATAAATGAGCTGGGAAATACTGTTTGAAACATATGAATATGAAATATAAAAATATTACTGTATGGTGAGGCTCACTTTTAGAGTTTAGAAGTGGGCTCAACCTTTGGCTTTTCTTGCTGGACTTGTAGGAAGTTGTTTTAGCTACAGCAGAAAAATCCCCAGCTTCTGCCTCAGCAGAATGAGGTCAGACGAATATTGATACTTACATCTTTTTGTATAGCGACAATTAAAAATATTGGGAGATCAATGGAACTATATCCAGTATATGTTAAATTCCCCACTTCCTTAATGTACTGTATTCATCTTAAAAATGTCACATTAGAATTCTCCATTCAATTATCTGTAATGGCAAAAGAATTAGTCAATGCCACAAACTTCCCTTAAAATGTGATGCACAACGTTTTGATATCTATATCAGACTGCATATAGAAGCAAGGAATCACAAGGAGTTGAATGTAATAGACCATACGTCGGCAACCTCCGGCCCATGGAGACCTTTTATCTGGCCCACAAGCAGCCTGGTCACCGAGCCGCCCGCTCGGCAAGTCCCCCACGCGCTGCGCTAAACCGGCGCAGCGCGGGGAATCGCCGAGTGGTGCCGAAAATCGCTTCTGCGCATGCCCAGATGCGATTTTCTGCTTCTGGACATGCGCAGAAGCGATTTCCATCGCCGCGCTGCCCATCTCCGGGGCTCCGGAAATCGCTTCTGCACATGTCCGGAAGCAGAAAATCATGTCTGGGCATGCGCAGAAGCGATTTCCGTTTCCGCGCTGCTCATCTCTGGGGCTCTGGAAATCGCTTCTGCGCATGTCCAGAAGCAGAAAATCGCATCTGGGCATGCGCAGAAGCGATTTCCGGAGCCCCAGAGATGGGCAGCACGGCGACGGAAATCGCTTCGGCGCATGTCCCAGGCATGTCCAGCCCACGGACGATGGTCCGTGGATATGATCTGGTCCACGGCCAGAAAATGTTGCCGACGCCTGTAATAGACCAAATGTAAAGCAACTCCCAATATTTTCTTTGAATCTACAAAACAAACAAGCTGCTTAGCCAAAACTGCTGCAGTTCGTAGATAAACTGTTGTGTTAATGTGCCTAGAAAGTGTGTGCTGTGTCTTGCATTTGTCTTTATGAAAGCTTGTAAATCTCAGTTTGAAATGTATGTAACTTGATCCTGGTAAAGTGTATAACTTTTTTCTTCTTCTTTAGAGTGAAGTCACCCTGCTGAGAAATGAAGTGGCGCAGCTGAAACAGCTTCTTCTAGCTCATAAAGATTGCCCTGTAACAGCCATGCAGAAGAAGTCTGGCTATCATAGTGAGTAATGTTCCATTACCTATATAGGCTTAGGCTGTACCAGTGAAATACTGCCAAAGCAAACAGAGATAACATTACAACTGAGAAGTGATGTTCAAATACTTCACTTTAAATATAACAATTCCTACAAGGCTGTTGCAAGATAAATGCAATGACATATTGAATCTTCTTCTGGATTCTTACAATTTTTAAAAAAGTATTGAGTTACAGCATGGTATGTATTAATATTTAGAGATTGTATGCAGTTTAATAGTATCCAATTACTTTTTTTTAATAAAAAATAAAAATAGTTATTTCACAGGTCATAGCTGTGAGATAGAATCTCTTTATGTTGTTTACCAATTTTTCCACCAGAAATAAAATGAAATAAATGTTTACCATAATTTTATTTGGGGAAGGAAGAATGAGCTTTAATGCTTATGGTAAAAGTAAAATTGGTAAAATGCTGGGGAAATGTTCTTAATGCTTTTACTTTTTCAGCATTTCAAAGGTTAATTGTGTGTTTCTTTCTTTTCTTTTTGGATATAATACTCAGCGCTAGAACCAGCTGCTGCTGTAGAATAAATGGCCAATTTTGTCCATTGTACACAAATTTGTAACAAATAACTGAGCTGGGAATGCATTAGGCAACATTCATAATATATAACCCACAGCTTTCATTTTTATGATTTAGTGATATTTCAGTATATTTGTAAATGTGAAGATTGTTTCTGCCATATGTAGCCACTTCGTTTTAATTTGCCAGTGTCAGTAATTTAGGAGAATAAAAGAACATTTTGTATTGCATGCGAACAGTTCCTCAGGTGCTTGCGATAAAACTTAATGGCCACCATCTTTACTTGTAGTCATTGTAAGCAGTTTCATCAGAATGGGCAATATTTTTTAATTTAAGAGATTCCGGAGATTTACAACACTCTGTGGCTGTATATATTTAGAACTCCGATTTTGTCAGTTTTGAGCTTATAAATCTCGGTCCTTTTGATCTCCAGTCATTTTGACAGGATGGAAAGTGGCATATTGGAGCAAATTGAAACCGTGCAGAAATATGTTTTGAATTTATATTAACAATGATTGTTGCAGGGATGAGGCCATTATGGTTCCCATCTGACAAAACAACATTATTCCATATAGAAGCAGCTATAGGATTACATTATGCATGCATAGTTTGCTGAATGTGCTTAGGTGTCTTGAATGCTGATATTATGAAAGAGAACTATCTGGTTGTACATTTAGCTTGCAAGTTTAAAGTACTAACACACACAGAGAAAAAGTGCATACTCCAAAATTTGCACTATTGTTGCAAACTCATTTGCAGTGTGTGTTGTCACTATTGGCAGATATTGGATTATGGTCTGCAGGAATAACTATACATAATAGCTCATTGTAAATATGCAATAAGATGGATTGGGCAGAATCAGATTTATAGGGCAAGGTTCACCTAAAGAGCCCTGTCGCTGGAAGAAGCCCTGTGCAAGGGCTTCCACTAGCTCAGTGGACCTTTCCCTCAAAATTGTCTTGGGGGGGGGTGTCAGAAGAAAACCCATGTTGGGCGGGGAGGCAGGATTGTTCCCTCTGGCAAGCTGATATGGTTGCACAGATGGAACATTTGCTTGACCTTGAATTCCAGCCTGTAGTCTGTATAGCCTAGTATATTTTTAATAAACAAAAGCTTCTTCCTTGCATTGTGCTAGGCAATGTTCGCATCTTCCTCAGGCTCCATCTTAGATGTTTAGAATAAGCTAAGCATAAACCCTATAATAATTGCTACAGCATTTCTGACCTTGTGCAGGTCCCTTAACTGGCAAGTTCATGCACATTAAAGGTTAAAGTGCAATACCAAATAGCTTCACTTGAAAAAGGCTACATCCAAAACGGACACGTTGTAATCCTTAACTGTGATGACATTTCAGGAGATTCCCTCAGAGAAGATCCTGGTGTACTGGAAGCATTTGTTAGACAAGTCTGAATTAGCGCAACTCTGCTTTGGATCTCAAGACCCTGCTAATTGCTTTGGATCTCAAGACCCTGTGAGCAGAACTCTGCGTGCGAGATGCTCCCATTATGGGAAGTGGGATGCAGAATTGAGAATCCCCCCTGCAATTCTTGTTGCCCCCCCCCCACAAAAAAGGAGTAGTTTTAGAGAATTGGGAGAGGTAGTGCTTGGGGCTGCAAATTGCCTCCACCCACCCACTGTCTTGTCAGTGCCATCCTTCAGTGGAAGCAAATCAGGATCCAATGCTATGTTTGAGGTATTGTCCTCAGAAACCCTTTCTCTGTCAAGTCTTCATTTGCTTTTGTTCAGTAGTCTTGACAACATAGGTGCCTGCAGATACAAAAAAACAGCTGTGTCAGAATGTAGAATTTACCTATACAATAAAATTATGTACAACATTATTTTCTCCATCATGCCCACTTTATAGGATTGATGAAAATTAAAATCCTCTTAATGTGTCCATCTGTGATGTAGAAAGGTTTCCATTTTTTTTACAACAATGTTGCACTTTGTTTCATAAAATTAATAATGTAATGAATGATTACAATACATGTTACATTGGTAAACTAGAATGGTTGCAGTGCTGGTTCAATCAACAGTCAAGAATTATATTTAACTTTTTTCTGTTAAGTTTTCCAGGAAACACACATTTATGCACACAGCTCTTCAAGTATGCTAGAATTATTATGTTAAGTTGTCAGTACCTTCCTTTTTTTCTTACAATCTAAATAACAGAAGGGAACTGCATGCTATTGAGCTGTCACATCTTAAAATATTTAGGTATTCCAGTAAAAATTCCCAAAGTTTTTGAATTTGTTAGAACATAACCTTAAAATAAGTGTACTTTTTCCTAATCCAATATTTCAGTCCCTCTGCTTTGGCTATCATCAAAATCCTTCAGGAATTTATACAGCATATGGAACTAGCATTTCATATTCTAATTGCACATTTCATTGACGAGGACATGGAAATGTTTTTGTTCTCTTTTTCAGCTACAGATAAAGATGATAGTTCTGAAGACATTTCCGTGCCAAGTAGTCCTCACACAGAAGCTATTCAGCATAGTTCGGTCAGCACTTCCAATGGTGTAAGCTCAACCTCCAAGGCAGAAGCAGTGGCTACATCGGTTCTCACCCAGATGGCAGACCAGAGTACAGAGCCAGTGCTTTCGCAGATTGTAATGGCTCCTCCATCTCAGTCGCAGCCTTCAGGAAGTTGATTAAAAACTTGCATTGTTTTTAGATACTCCTTAGCAACTTCAAAGGGAAACCAAGGAAAGCAGCCTTCATTTAGGAGAAATCTGTAGCTTAAAAATGATTCATCTGTAAAATTCAAACTTGAATTTGGCTTTGAAAGTTGGCGAACAGGAATGGCACAGCGGGTTGTAGTCTCTTAATAGACACCAAGTTCATTTTCCTTTCCTAATTAGGATTGCTAGTTATTTTCAGTGCTCGTCATGTAAAGTGTTGGTACAGTTTAAATGTACTTACTACTTTAATTTGGTGGTATTCCAAGCAGTCACGTAAAATGCTCACCCAAAAAACTGTGATAGTAATCTTGTAATATTTTATACCAAAGTTCTGCATAGAATCCTATTGACTTCGTAAACTCTACAAGATCATTAAAGCACTAGGCAAGAGAAAAAGACAGGAACAGGAAATTTGCTTTTAGTCTTTTTTGCCTTTATATTGTTTTGCACATTATGAGAGGGGGGGGAACTTTGGGAGAATATGTTTGATTATATTGTGTAGCATTTTCTTTGGCTTTTTAACTGTTTGGGTATTTTTAAAGAATTTTGTTTAACAGGGCCAGTACAGTATATGGAATACAGTACTTTTTATGCACATATGTAATCTTGATCAGGGTCATAACTAGCTAGATTTTCTTTTTAAAAATAGATGTCAGCTTAGCTAGCACTTCCATTTTATAAAATCAGGAGCTTTGCTTCTGCTGCAAAAACAAAAACCTGCAGCTATACCCTAAACAACTAAGAACAAAAGAAAGATTCTGAACAGGGTTGTGAAAGATGGAATACTTTTTCAAAGCTCACTTGATATTTTGTGGTTTCTTGAGTCTTAAAGAGGAGCTTATTCATACTGCAAGATAGTATGGGTGCCAGGAAAGCTTGAAATTCCCTCATCAAACTACTCAAGACTTTTTTTTTTTGTTATTGTATTGTATTTGCAAGGTAACTTGTACTTTATTCTTGTGTAAGCACTGTCATCTTTTAGTAGCAAAATTTTGATACTTTTCTTGTGGGGAGAAAAAAAATCAATATTTACCGTACCGTGGAAACAATGTAATTATAGTGTGACGTGTGTATGTGTGTATGAATGAGAGAGCGAGAGAATGGTTCAGTAGTTATGCCGGCAATCTGTGCTTGAATGTTTAAAGATGCCTTCAGTGTGATGCTGGCTTGGTAGGTGATTGCAGTTTTTGAAATGTTATTTACTGTGTGAATTTGGATAACTAACATTCCATGATGTAGTTTGTTTCTGATAAGATGATTGTAGGTACACTTTTTCTCATTATCCAATCATCTGCAGGATATTGAGGTTTTTTTAATGTGCCATTATCTATTTTAATTCTGTACTCATGTTAAAAATATATAATATTTTACGATTAAGTTGTAAAAGTGCAAAAAGGAAAAAAAATAGGTATGTGCTTTCATACCCGAAAATCTTTGCATAACAGCAGAGAAAAACTACACATTAGCAGCATCTGGCAGTAAAAAAAGAATTCCATTATGTATATAACAAACATTTAATGCATTTATTGTGGGTTTGTGTAACTCATATGTTCTATGCTCTGTTTTAACCTAGGGTGCCATCAAACTATGAAATATTCAGTTTTAAATCATTGGATTTTAATTGGTGGTAATGGCAGAGAGCAACTCTTAATTTGTATGATTTGCAACCAAACTATAATGGAAGATGAACGAAGTCCTAAAATTATGTATATATCATTTCAGTGCTTTAAGTCTGAAAATAAGAATTTAAATATTTTGTGTATTAAAAATGTAAGGAAACAAGTTTTTTTTTTACAAAAAGTGCTCCAGACACCTTCATTTTATCAGTTTTAAAGGGTTAATTTCAGAAACAAGCTTTAATTTTATTTTATTTTTAACCCACAAGTATAGTGACGAAGTCTCCAGCACAAACTGTGAATTCTATAAGAAAATCCTCTCTGGAGGATTCAACTCTAGTCACACTGGGATGGAGATATGAATACAGTTGAAAGCAATGCAGTGCAGGTATATGACGTCTACATTTGTATGTGTGCCTGATGCATACTCATGGTTTGCAATTCCACAAGTTCATATACACGTAGAAGCCGGCTTCCACACATACTCCTCCTCCTATGGATCGGGGTGGAGTGTGTGTGGATTGGAAGAACAAAGTGGTTATGTTTCCTCCACTAAATCTAGGAATAATCTGCCAGGCACTGCTCTTGCTACCCACCTTCCTTTCTGCTCCTAAGCAGCCCACTGAAATGAATGGTGTTCATGCATTAGCAGTGCCTGACGTTGTATAATACAGTCCTATTTTTAAACCTTATTTAATAAAAAGTTTTTTGTTTGTTTGTTTTTTAGTAATAAAGCTGTTGCTGTTGTAAAGTAAATCTAAATATGTGCAAGGAGAGATGTAAATGATTTTAATGAAGGGATTAGTTAAAATCCTATGTTCAGCAAACAAGAGAACAGTTGTATAATCACAGATTCCGTTTTAAAATGTATGTCACACTACTTCTGTACTTCGCATTCGAGATCCTTGCATTTGACATGTTTCACAAACTGTACTGTTTTTCTTCAATGTGCAGTTTGCATGAGTAAGTCATCAGAGAATAAAATCTATCTTTAAATTGTATCTACTGCATTGCAATTCTAATTTCTGAAAGGCCAAGATGGCATCAGATTTCTTTTCTGCTGCAATGGTTCCTGCCATTTCTATAGAACTGAAATGCTTGCCCTAAATGTCTTAGCATAACATTGAAATCTTCCCTCAATATTTTTTTTAATGTTTAAGCTGTTTTGAGCAACTTCTTGGTGGGAAAAGTTGGGACTGAAGAGAGCCTGGACAGCCTTGGCATCTTTCTATTTACAGTTTTACTTTCTCTGGCAATGGAAAAATAGGTTTGTCATTTGAGCTCCTTTTGGAATGCTTGTTCTTAAATGGGATGCAATACCAAAGAGCAACAACATGGTGTGTGTCTATAGACCCAGGGCCATTGCATGTCTTACAAGGGGGTCTACTTGTGAGAAACTAGTCAATCTGTGAAACTAGTATTAGCAGCTGGGGTTGGGGTACACTCTCGGAGGCCAGAGTTTATACGGTTGTCTTTTTGAGCCTTCTGGTTGCTGGAAACAACTCGGGTCTCTTGTTCCTTGATCTTTAGATCCTTGTTTCTGATTCTAGATCCCCTTGCCTTGCTGTGTTATATGTTTTCTGAACTCCCTGTGAGATTGACCTTCAACTGTTGCTGGTTCTTGTTTCCGGATCATGTTTGGACCAAGACGGATTCTCCATGCTTGAACTTGCCTTTCTGCAACTGCACTGCACCTTCAACCCATGTTGGCAAGTCCTTGGATGAAAGGCTTATACTTCCTAGGACTGAGACCCTAACCCTGAGGGCATGTGCACCCAATTCCCCAAAGATCAGACTTTTTGCTATAAGGAAAAAGACAGGAAAACACATTAGAAAGGGGTGAGACAACACTTGTTTGACACAATGTTGTCTAGCTCACCAAATCAGAATGATTGCTCATTAGCAGGTCTTCTGTGAGCAATCCTAGTCTAGCTATTGGGGTTGTGTGTTCTAGAGGTAGAAAGATTTTTGTAGGTGAATTGAGTTCTACAGTTGCATAAAGCTGTTCTTGCCACTCCCGGGTCATCGAGCATCAAAGTGATCAATGTGTGCGTCCTCTGTGATTTATAACAAAGAGGAGGATGTTTTGATTTCTTTGCCATAGCTTTTATTGTCCCATTCAATTAGCAAAGTGAGCAACCATGCTGAAGGGCTGATTATTTTTGTGGAAAAAGTAGATAATGTGGCTAAATGAAGAACAGATGCTGTGTATTTGTCATTGAATGATAGAAACATTTGTTAGCTGCATTCATTGGCTCTATGAATTAAAAAAAAGTTGGCAAGCTATGTACTACTTACCCATGTGTTGAAAATCAAGCACAAAAATTTATCGGGCAGGCTCAGGAGGACATTCTGAATTATTGGGAATGTTGTCAGGGGACAACAAACTAGCAACAAGCAGTGACTTTCTCCTTGCCTGCCTTTGTGGAGATGGGAGATCTCAGCTTGAGCCACTACATTACATTATTGGCAAGAGAGAACCCAATAGCAAGAATTGACCATTAGGCAAAAGGGTTCTTCCTCTCCCATCCCTACTCCAAAAAAGACAAACAGGGAGCCAGAGATTAGCTTGCCTAAACACTCAACTTCTGCTAGTGGCTACAGGCTTGGAGACATGCTCCAGCATGTGCCAGAGACACTGAACTGGTATGATACCCACTATGATCACATGTACCAATCTGGTATATATTCTATTTCCCTAATGTCATGATGACCCCTCAAAACTCTGTATGCAGGACTTCCTTTTTTCTGATTTGAAACCTCTTTGGATGAGCTTTCCTGTAACACAGTCTTCTCCAATCTAGTGCCTTCCAGATGTTCTGGACTACTATCATTCCCAGCCCATAAGGTCAATGATCAGGGATGCTGGGAGTTGTACAAAACATCTGTCCCAAGAGGGAGTGCTTGGATGCATCTGGAATTTTCCTTGAAATTTAGACTAGAAAAGCCTAGGAAGAGTGAAAGCAGTGTGATGCCACATTGTGATGGTGGCTTTTGAACAATCTCCAGCCAATGCAAGAGTAATAGGTGGACATCCTGTTATATTAAAATCTTACCCCCAAGTTAAAAAACTTCATTTGCAAGTTACCAGCTTGGGGAGTTGCTGGGCAGTTCCAAAAACAGATGTCTGGGTTGCATCTCTCCCCTTATATGGCTATTCAGTTGAGTATGCTTATCACAGCAACCATCTGAATTGACAACCAGCTGGAAGTAAGGGCTCCAATGACCGTAATTGTGTCCAAGTATCCAATAATAACCTGGCTGCATTCCCCTTCTCAGAATCCAAACTGTTTCTGATAGGTCCTGGATCCCTTCTGCATTACACCCAATGAAAAGATGGTCTTGTGTCTTCTTAAAAAAGATAATGAAACAGCTAAGTGGAGCCATTTTTTGAGACTCAAGGACTCCAGTCTAACCATTCTAGTGGAGATTGTCAGGCTTTTAGAAAACAAAAGTACTGTAATCCCCTCCATTAAATCACAGAGCAGTGGCAGGAAAAGCTTTATTAACAATTTTATGTCAGGGAAGCTCCCTTCAACATACTTGGGAAGGAGCACTTTCTAGCATTCAATGTCTACGTGGAAGAGAGTAACATCAGATCATTAGATTCTACAGAATGCAAGAAATGGTTATGGTTACCTGAGTTTTGTTTGCTTCCAGATCTATTCTCACAAGCCTCAGGCTCCTTCAGGGCACCACCTTCAGATCTGGGCTACAGAGACAGCTCTATTCTTAGAGCAGTGATGGCCAATTTTGGCCCTCCAGCTGTTTTGGGACTACAACTCCCACCATCCCTAGCTAACAGGACCAGTGGTCAGGGTTGATGAGAATTGCAGTCCCAAAAGAGCTAGAGGGCCAAGTTTGGCCATCTCTGACTTAGAGGATTGTATTCAGCTAAATTCTGCTCCACATCAACCTGTTGAAATCAAGGCACTTCAGTTAATCATGTCCATTGGTTTCACCAGGTCTACTCTTTAATTCAAGGGACGTGGGTAGCACTGTGGTCTAAACCACAGAGCCTAGGGCTTGCCGATCAGAAGGTCAGCGGTTTGAATCCCTGTGATGGGGTGAGCTCCCGTTGTTCGGTCCCTGCTCCTGCCAACCTACCAGCATAGCTGCCAAGTTTTCCCTTTTCTCACGAGGAAGCCTATTCAGCATAAGGGAATTTCCCTTTAAAAAAGGGATAACTTGGCAGCTATGCCTACCAGTTCGAAAGCACGTCAAAGTGCAAGTAGATTTAATAGGTAACGCTCCAGCAGGAAGGTAAACGGCTTTTCTGTGCGCTGCTCTGGTTTGCCAGAAGCAGCTTAGTCATGCTGGCCACATGACCTGGAAGCTGTCTGCGGACAAACGCCAGCTCCCTCAGCCTATAGAGCAAGATGAGCGCCACAACCCCAGAGTCGTCTGTGACTGGACCTAACGGTCAGGGGTACCTTTACCTTTACCGTTACTCTTTAACTTGGTTGGATACAGCCTTGTACAGATCATATTCTCGTGACAATTCCAAATAAAGTGGTAACCCAGAGATGACAACAAGTTACAATGTCAGCAGTTTACCTCATTATATCTGACTGAGGACTCCATCAGATGTGTTTCCACATACCCATTAAGATATATCACTGGAGGTTCCTGCAGTGTTATACAGAGCCATCTGAACCAACTTCAGCGTCCTGGAACTCTTAAAAAAATTCTCAAGCCAATGGAGGCAAGGTGAGCTTTTTCATGAGTTGTTGAATTGCTACCTCTTTTAAGATGAACGCAACTACTTGTTCATGCAAAGATGGATTGACTACACTCTAGACCAGTGGTCTTCAACCCCTGGGCCACGGACTGGTCCCGGTCCGTGGATCAATTGGTACCGGGCCGCCCAAGGAACATTTAAATACAATTAAATTAAAATTATTAAATCAAAACAATCTAAATAAAATATAAACAATGAACGTCCCCCCCCTCAGCGGGTCGCGGTAAAATTATCAAACGTCGACTGGTCCGCGGCGATAAAAAGGTTGGGGAGCACTGCTTCTAGACCACCCATTATACATTCATACTGGTAAGTCAAGAGGGTAAGGGTTGACACACCATGCCAGTTCATCCCAACCCACTCAGGTCTCAATAATACATATCAGATCAGCACTGTCATTAACAGTATACTGATCTGGCATTAAACACTAGCGCACAGAGGATGGTGAGCAGCAGATGAGCAACTGGAAGTGGGAGTGAGGAACAAGGTGTCAATAGATTGGGGAATAGATAGGGGGAGGTGTGATTATCCTCCTTAGGGTGGTAAAGGTAAATCCTCTCCATTACTCACCTGCTAGTGTAGCAGAAGCAAAAAGGGCAAGATTGTAAGGCAAGTTTCCTACATATTTATAACTGCCATAAATCTTTTTACTCCAGGATAAGTTTCAAAATAGAAAGCAGTGTTCCAAGGTATCTGACATTGCGTTTGATGCACCATAATCTGCCCTCTGAGAGTTTATATTTTAAAGAAAATATGGTGAGATTGTGTGCGAGCACTTGTGAATTTGCTAGTAATCAGCATTCTTTAAACAGCTCTCATTTAGAGCAAGAAATCAATACTGCCAGCCTCTAACCCACATCCAAAGTACCTGGACAGAAGCCAGTTTAATATGACTGAAGCAAACAGGGTTAAATTTGAGTTAAGCCTTGAGTGCTTTATTTCAGCTAGGCTTGCATACTGTGGTTGACCAGGAGTAACTTAGGGACTTGTCTGCAGTAGGATTTGACCATGAACTACAGACAGTTTTATGGGAACAGAGTTGTTTGTACTGCCAGTAATCTGAGTAATGTCAGTGGTTTGCTACTAGTGGCTTTGAAGTTTAACAATAACAACAAAAGTATGATGGCATAAGCCTTTAAAAATACAAAACATGGGTGGCTTTGGCTCTGCATACCTGAAGGAGCATCTCCACCCCTATCGTTCAGCCTGGACACTGAGGTCCAGCTCCAAGGGCCTTCTGGCGGTTCCCTCACTACGAGAAGTGAAGTTACAGGGAACCAGGCAGAGGGCCTTCTGGGTAGTCATGCCCGCCCTGTGGAATGCGTTCCCATCAGATGTCAATGAAATAATCAACTATCTTGACTTTTAGAAGACATCTGAAGGCAGTTTTTTAAAATGTTTGATGTCTTACTGGGTTTTAATTTTTTGGAAGCTGCCCAGAGTGGCTGAGGCAACTCCATCAGATAGGTGGCATATAAGTTATTATTATTATTATTATTATTATTAATGATCAAAGGGCAGCTGAATTGTCACAGACTGCACTTCTTGTATTTCATTACCAGTAGTAACCCTATTCAGACACAAGTCCAACACAGGGAGTGGCGCTACACTGAGCATGCTCATCCTTGACACTGAATGGGCCAAATGGCCCCTTCCCCTTGCATTCGTGCATATAGCCTACGCATTTGGAGCAAAGGCCTTCTCCTCACAGATGTTCCCACTGTGCGCAAAAATGCTGAGGGAAAAATTACATGCAGCGACAAGGGCAGGGCTGCTCTGCTCATGTGTTGGGCTTTTCATGCCAGAATAGGGCTACAGTTGTCCTAGCACGTCTATATTAATACCGGTAGTGGGCCAAGAAACCTTTGCCTTTATTCTGGGCCAGCCCTACAATGAGGCAGACTGAAGCAGCTGCCTCAGGCAGCAGATGCTGAGGTGGGGGAAGTGGCCAGAACTATGAGCATCACATGGCCTGCCCTATAGCCTGCTGCCCTCCAGTGAGTGGAAGACACAGCCCTTCCACCAGTATTGGAGTACCAGTCCAATGGTCCCCTGTACAGTGGTACCTCGGTTTTTGAACAGCTTAGTTCCTGAACAACAATTTTAATTTTTATCATCAATACTCTCTTATTTTATAGTACAGAACATTGATTATTGCTTTCATTTTGTGGATCAATGGTCTTGTTAGATAGTAAAGTTCATGCTAAATTGAAGTTTTAAGGGTTGTTTTTAAAAGTCTGGAACGGATTAATCTGTTTTGCATTACTTTCTATGGGAAAGTGTGCCTTGGTTTTAGAACGCTTTGGTTTGGGAACGGACTTCTGGAACGGATTAAGTTTGAGAACCAAGGTACCACTGTATGTGTACTTGGGGGAAGAGTACCATCTTGTCCTTTACTTCGGGCAGCGAAATGTCTTGAGCCGGCCTTGCCTTTAGTCATACCCAACAAAGAGCACTTGCCAACAGATTTGATTCTAATTCAGTGGTTTGACACTGGAGTCATCCTTTGAATTTCTTCCATTACGGAATGAGAACTTTTTGAGGGCTCTCTCTCTCTCTCTCTCTCTCTCTCTCTCTCTCTCTCTCTCTCACACACACACACACACACACACCAACCACTACCTTTCTGCCCTTTTATTCTTCTTCTTAAAATTTTTATACCAACCTTCATCCGTAGATCTCAGTGGAAGCAATGTGACCAAAAACTATGCGAAACAGAAGTCAGATAACCTGAAGAACAGACACTGCCACATCAATCAAATCAGTCAACTAGATAACCTCCCTTAGATAACTCTATTCTTCTCTATCAGTCGTTTGCTTTCTTTCAAAACCCTGGTTTTCTACTGTTCCATAATATTTTGAAATAAAGCACCATCTAGTGGCGAGTGAAAATAATGTTGGGGAAATACTTTTGAAACGTAAGGCATTTCCCCTGATTGACATTATTAACCTTTATTCAGAGATCTGCAAAAAAAAAGTAAACACATTTGTTACAAGGCAAAGACATTTTTGTAAACAGTGCAAACATTTCCATAGCCTTAAGTGTGAGCAAGCTGGTTAAAAGAATTGTGTCAGCTTCTGGTTCCCTCTCGGAGAACTGTTCACACAGTACATTGAATCATTCTTACATCCCTTTACTAAATAAACCCCTTCCTACATTCATGACACCAAGCATATTATAACTCTTATTGAAAACTTGAATGTCACTCAACATAGTATTGTAGCGACATAGGATGTCTCTTCTCTATATACTAATGTACCTTTAGACATAGTTAAATCACAGATTCAAGAATTACTGATTGATCATAACCAAACGTCTCCACCTGTTCATTTTTTGATGGAAATTATAGATTTGATTTTATTTAACAATTTTTTTTCTGGTTTGGTTCAAAATATTACATTCAGAAACAAGGTGTAGCTATGGGCTCTAGATGTGTCCCTAGCGTAGCCTTAAGAGGAATTTTGATTTAGAACATATAATAATAATAATAATAATAATAATAATAATAATAAATAATAATAATAATAATTTATTATTTATACCCCGCCCATCTGGCTGGGCTTCCCCTGCCACTCTGGGCGGCTTCCAACAAACATTAAAATACATCAAATATCACGAATTAAAAACTTCCCTAAACAGGGCTGCCTTTAGGTATTTTATGAATGTCAGGTAGTTTTTTTTATCTCTCTGACCTCTGATGGGAGGGTGTTCCACAGGGCGGGTGCCACTACTGAGAAGGCCCTCTGCCTGGATCCCTGTAGCTTTGCTTCTCGCAGTGAGGGAACCACCAGAAGGCCCTCGGCGCTAGACCTCAGTGTCCGGGCAGAACGATGGGGGTAGAGACGCTCCTTCAGGTATACTGGACCGAGGCCGTTTAGGGCTTTAAAGGTCAACAGCAACACTTTGAATTGTGCTCGGAAACGTACTGGGAGCCAATGTAGGTCTTTCAAGACCGGTGTTATGTGGTCTCGGCGGCCGCTCCCAGTCACCAGTCTAGCTGCCGCATTCTGGATTAGTTGTAGTTTCCGAGTCACCTTCAAGGGTAGCCCCACGTAGAGCGCATTGCAGTAATCCAAGTGGGAGATAACCAGAGTATGGTGAGGCAGTCCGCAGGCAGGTAGGGTCTCAGCCTGTGTACCAGATAATAATCCTTATAGTCAGTATATTTTATTTTACGGCCGATACATAGATGATTTGATATTTGTATTTACTGAGGATATTTTTCAGTTGACTGGAACTGGACCAAACGCTTAGATTTGACTTCTTACCTCATGGGTCTGGTATTCTGACCTGGGCCTTCTACCGTGTTGCAGAATGAAAGAAGACCTGCCATACTGATTTTAAGAAAATTGTTGCTGTTATATCTTAAGGTATAGCAGCTACATGAATCCATCAATAATAGCAATGGGTGTTTGCTGAAATAGTTGTACCTTGGTTGAAGAACGCCTTGCGAGTCAAACGTTTTGGCTCTCGAACGCTGCAAACCTAAAAGTGAGTGTTCCAGTTTGTGAATGTTCTTTGGAATCTGAACATCCGACACGGCTTCCAATTGGCTGCAGGAGTTTCCTGCAGCCAATCAGAAACTGGGCTTTGGTTTCCGAACGTTTTGGAAGTCGAACGGACTTCCAGAACGGATTCTGTTAGACTTCTGAGGTACCACTGTAATTACTTTTTCATATGTGGGTATTCCCATATTCTAGATTTCTGGAACCTTGAGGTAAGCAGCACCGAATGGAATGTTCATTGTGCAGCCGTAACAGATTTCTGTAACAACCAGAATTGTTGGTTCTTGAAGATACAAAACTGAGCTGGATAGGCCTTTGATCTTAATGGGCTAGCGGTTTCAATACATAATTTTTATTACTTACGCCCCTCAATGTGTTGTTCTGCATATTTCCAAATCACATGCACCTATCTCATGTGGGAGACTATTTCGGCAACATTTCCCCAGTGCTATTTTTCAGTTCTTTGAAAGAACAGAAAATGCTATATATACATATGTGTTATGGGATTTATATGTCATCCTTCAACATCCTTTTTTTTATATAAACGATAATAAACATACCAATACAAGCAGTGGTATGGATAGGTGATCTTAGTCTCTAGGCTGAATGGTCTTAAGAGGGCTTCCTCTTTAGATTACTTCCTTTACCTAAAAAAAAAATGTGGTAAGCCAGCCCTACTGCGCTTGGGGGCCTTCCTGCTGCTCCCCTGGACTTCTGCTTCAAAGTGCAACCTTAATAATAATAATAATAATAATAATAATAATAATAATTTCATTATTTATACCCCGCTCATCTGGCTGGGCTTTTCCAGCCACTCTGGGCGACTTACAGAATATATAAAACATAATAAAACACCGAACATTAAAAACTTCCCTAAACAGGGCTGCCTTCCGATGTTTTCTAAAAGTTGTATAGTTCTTTATTTCCTTGACACCTGAAGGGAGGGTGTTCCACAGGGAGGGGACCACTACCGATAATGCCCTCTGCCTGGTTCCCGTAACCTTGCTACTCGCAGTGAGGGAACAGCCAGCAGAAGATGGCATTGCTGAATACAAAACTGTGGTGATCATGTAGTCCTATAAAACCCTAATTTTACTGCCTACCCAAGAACCACAACTAATGTTTTGAGGGAAATCCACATTTAGATAGGGTGCTTGAGCCAAGAGCAGACGTAGAAGGGTGTGTTTGTTAAGACAGAGATATGTATTCGCATTAAACTGCAGATCTGCCTGCCCGGGCAACACTCTGCATACATGGAAATGGATCTGAAAATAATGTTCTCTAACTTGCATGACTTACCTTTGTTCCCCATGTGAAGTGGGATGCTGCGTTTCTGTGTGCTGAAGGTGGTTCATCTGTTACTTTCTGAGTATCTAAGATGTTTTCTGAGGGTCATGTCAACAAAACAGCTATTTTGAATATAAAACACCCAAGCACTTGAGATAATCACTGTATTGGAGCAAGTAACTGAGGGTCCAATCCTGATTTGATATATGTAGAAATATATAATTAGTTTGAATACCATCAGTGCTTTTTCCCCGGGGGTACGCAGGGGTACGCATACCCCTAAACATTTTGTGAATCTAACAGGGGAGCGTTTAATGTGTAAAGCGAGCGTTTAATGTGTGAAGCAGTGTGGAATGTGGATGTGTGATGTTTTACTGATGAAACCTCATGCCAACGTGGAAGTTACTGTGAGTTGTCAGCTGTGTAATATGAGGTAATGCATGTTCTTTGTACTTTTGTCCATTTATTGTATTTATTTTTCCTGATTTGAACTATAAAATAGTGATTTTATTGAGTCAAAATGACAGTACCCCTTAACATTATTTTTTTAGAAAAAGCACTGAATACTAATTATATTACTCAGTATAATCAAAGTATAAACTATTACACAGAGTTAAGTATATCAAGTACTTTATTACAACTAATTTTTATTAATTGTTCAGAACGTAGAATATAAGAAAATGAAAATTGCAAAAAAGGCGATTTAAGCAATGTGTAGTAATAGAGGGGAGTGGGGGAATGTTCTGTTCAGGCCATGATCCTTGCTGTGAGAATCTTGATTGTTCCAGTATGATCTTTCATATCTTCTTCCTGGGGGTATGCTTTTTCTCACACCACTGCTTGTAGGGCCCCTGCAGGAATAAGGGGCAATTGCAGATCCTCAAAGTGTCCTTATTTCCCAGGGACAGTCCTGGATTTACAGAAGCTGTCCCGGTTTCAGATTTGATCCTGGAATGTCCTGCTTTTCCTTAGGACGTCCCTATTTTCATCAGAAAAATGTTGGAAGGTATGGAGTTGTGTGACCCCCCAAGCCAAGGAGATAAGTAACTATTACAACCTTTAGAAGACATTTGAAGGCAGCCCTGTATAGGTAAGTTTTGTAATGTTTAATGTTTTATTATGTTTTCATATATGTTTGGAAGCCCCCAGACTGGCTGGGGCAACCCAGTTGGATGCGCAGGATATAAATAATAAAGTTGTTGTTGTTGTTGTTGTTGTTGAATAGGAAGTCCCTATTTTCATTGGAGAAATTTTGGAGGGTGTGCAATTGCCTCTGTCCCCTGTTGGGAGCCACATCTCTATCATTGTGTAGGGCAATGTTTCCCAACCTTAGGTCTCCAGCTGTTTGGGGACCACAACTCCCATCATCCTTAGCTAGCAAGACCAGTTGTCAGGGATGATGAGAACTGTAGTCCAAAAACAGCTGGAGACCCAAGGCTGGGAAACACGGGTGTAGGGGACAGTCAAATCTGCTTGTGGTGCAGCAGAGCCTACCTAAGGTAGCCTACAATTTCAAGACAGCTTTATTTGCTTAAAAAACACAGAGAGTTCTTGCAAATTTATTCACATGTTGAGTGGTGTAGACCACTGAGCCTTGGGCTTGCCGATCGGAAGGTCGGCAGTTCAAATCCCCGCGACGGGGTGAGCTCCCGTTGTTCGGTCGCAGCTCCTGCCAACCTAGCAGTTTGAAAGCACATCAAAGTGCAAGTAGATAAATAGGTACCACTCCAGCAGGAAGTTTCTGTGCACTGCTCTGGTTCGCCAGAAGCAGCTTAGTCATGCTGGCCACATGACCCGGAAAAACTGTCTGCGGACAAACGTCGGCTCCCTCGGCCAGTAAAGCAAGATGAGTGCCACAACCCCAGAGTCATTCGCGACTGGACTTAACTGTCAGGGGTCCTTTACCTTGTATATGTATATGTATATGGGGTCTGGGCATTAAAACCTACTGTAGATAGGTCAGCTGAAGACCTAGTCTGAATGATACAATACTATGTAACAGAATTGTAGAAAACCTTGACAATCTCTTGACATTTCTGTGTGCATGTTTTTGGTTTTCAGAGGAATTTATGAACATAGCCAGGGTGCTGATTATGCTTGGTTTGATTTAGGGAAGCGTTTGGGATACAGCTGAAGAGGAAAAGTAAATTAGGGCAAAAGCAGTGGTTTCTTTTCAGCAGATTCAACCACTCTCCTTTCCCACCCCAGCAGCTGATAAAGTACAGGCATACCTCAGAGATATTGTAGGTTCAGTTCCAGACCACCGCAATAAAGCGAGTATCACAATAAAGCAAGTCACACACACAAAATAGTTTCCCAGTGTGTATAAAAGTTATGTTTACACTATACTGTAGTCTATTAAGCCAGGGTCCCTTGGCTGCAGGAACGGCAGGGGGAAAACCTGGCTCCAGCCCTAGCCAGCTCCACTCCTTCGGCCAGAAGAGGGACAGTAGCAGCTGTGGGCTTCCTTCCCCTGGAAGCAATGGGGTAGCCTGCAGCTGCACCCACATCCTCACAAGGAACAAGGTCTGTGAAGTGCAATAAACCGAGGTATGCCTATAATGACTAATCAGCTTCTCTAAGGAGATCCCATTAAAGATATATCCATGGCATAACCATACGCAAAACTCATTTCCAAGTCTGGAATGTGCAACAACAAGATCAACCAGTTTTGGATAGCACTCTACAGGAAATGCACAATTACCGGCAACTCTTCTGGGGTCTACAGTGCTCTTTCTACACTTCTGATCTCCCCACCAGACTGACCTCCCGATTCTACATTCCCTTGGTATGGCACCAAGGGAAAAATTAGCAAAGTTCTCTCCCAGTTCAGTGCCAAACTGTTTATACCATGGATGAGGAACCTTTGGCCCTTCAGAGGTTGTTGGACTCCCAACTTTCATCAGACCCAGGTTACACAGTGCTAGAAACTCAGGTATATAAGCTAGGAGCTAGATGGCTCCTTAAACCAAGGTTGCAGTCACCAAAACAGAATGTATACCGTGTTTCCCCTTTTTTAAGACACCGTCTTATAACTTTTTTCCCTCAAAAAAACACACAGTGGCTTATTTTCAGGGGGTGTCTTTTTTTAAAAAAAGTGCTGGTACAACTGGGACCCACTGGCTCAGGACGCTCGGTGCTCTCTTCTGCGCGCTGCTGGGCGCGTTGTTGGCGCTGCCAGTTCCGAGCGCCTGCAGGGTGGGGTGGGGGTGGCAGTGCTTTAAACCCCCAACCCTTTAGAAAGCAATGGAAGTTATGGACCGTAACAATCCTTAAGAGGCGCAGGTCTTAAAAAACCCCTGGTATCACCCTTGAAGCACAGCCTTCCAAAGTCAGGGGGGAAGAGGTCTGTTTAGACAAAGGAAAGGATCGGGGGTGATTCTGCGCCCTGGGACCCACAGAACTACTTTAAAAATCCCAACCTGGGGGGGGGGGTCAAATAGTGAAGCCCCATAGCCCTGTAGCAACAGAAGGCACATTCTGAAGCACCCGAGCTGTTCGGTTCCATAAAAAATCCAGGAATTGTAAAATTAACAACAATAATGGGGGGGCACTCTATCCAAAGAGTTAAGAAGGAATGGGAAAGTGTTGAGTTATATATGGAAAAATATGGAAAGGAAAGTTAGTTAAAGATAAAAAATAAATAATTATCGTAAGGGAAAAATAACATCATAAAGGGTAATAATATTAAATATAAAATAGACAACACAACAGAAAAAGCAAGTATATGACTAAATGAGATCGCACAGGAGTGAGGGAAGTGGGGAGAGAGGGAGGGGGGTAAGGAATGGAAGGAGGCAATGGTTGGAGGAGGGTATAGGGGGATGAATTAAAGGAAAATTAAGACTGAGAGGCGCATGGTTTTTGTTTTTTAAAGATGCAAAGGCTTGCAATCAGCCAAAGTATAGAGCCCAACTTCCAGGAGACTGCGATCTACTTGCGGATTTATAAACTGGAGGTGATCTACCCCCGTTTTATTGGTGTTCAGGTCAGAGTTGTTTTTAGAGAGAGGAAATATCCCATTTTTGAGGTTAAAGTAAAAGTTCCTGACCTTTTTTTTATAATGAGGAAATGCTGCTAAAACTCCGTTCTTCATTCCACGAAGGGGAGAGGGGGCGGGGCCGGGTGCTCAAAGACAAAAGAAATGGAAAAGGAGATAGCGATCAACTGCAGCCTCCTGCAGCCGCCGGGAGAGGCAGGGGCTGCAGCCGAGTGCTGCTTCGCAAACAAACGGGGGAAAGTGCTTAGAACCCAGAGAATCCAGCTGAAAAACACGAAGCAGCAACAGCAATTGCACACACACCATCCCAAGCCAGCACAGTAACCAAGTCCCAAAAGCAAGAAAGGACTCAGCAAACACTGCTGCGGCCGGCGTTGCTGCTGCTGACTCGGGGAGCTCAGTGCTCTCTTACGCACAGCGCCTATCACTATGGCTTATTTTCGGGGTACGGTTTATATTTCTCAAATGCTTAGAAATGCTGCTATGGCTTATTTTATGACTATGCCTTAAAAAGGGGGAAACACGGTAGTTGCCATTTCTGGCCCAGACGGCTCAAAAGTCTTGTTTTTTCAAATGATGGACTGACTGTGATTGGTTATCAGTTAAACATCTAGCTAGTTCAGATGACAACCTTGAACTAGGTTAAGAACTTTGAGAACTTAAAGAAGAAAAATCACATGATCAAGAGACAATCCATATATATATATATATATATATATATATATATATATATATATATATATAGGCCTATTCTGACCTCCTCTTCTTAAACACATAAGAATATTCTTCACAACTGTAGGCAGGACAGCTTGATTGCACCATTTTTGAAAGAAGGCAAGATGTCAAAGATCAGGAATTCCATATGTGTTTCCCCAAGAGCTGCCAGATCAAAAATTCAAAGCCCCTAAGAGTTCACCCTAATAATGTTCAGAAACTTCAGCCTGTTCAGAATTTGGTGGTCAGGTTGCTCACCAGGGCCAGATGGTTTGAGCGTATTGCACCAATCCTTACCCTATTGCACAGACTGGCAATTCGTTTCTGGGGCCTGGACCCAAATCAAAGTTTGGGTTATATGACCTATAAAGCTCAGGACTGCAATATCTAAAGGATCACCTGTCATATCCCTATCCCCTACGTAGACTAGGGCTGCCATACATCCGAGGGGACTTTCCAAAAGGTGGTGCTTTTTGGTTTTCCTTAAAAAAAAATCACATTTGAAGTTTTCCTTTAAAAAGCTCAACAATCTTTTGGGATGTTCTGGTTTTTACTTTTTGAAATATGGCAACCCTAAACCCTGCAATCATCACCTTCTTCATGTGCCACCTGGAGAGCAGCAACTTGAGAACAGTCCTTTTCTGTAGTGGCTCCCCATTTGCAGAATGCTCACCTGGTGCCTTCACTACCTATCTTTTGACAGCAGGCAAAAACGTTCAACCAGGCCTTTGGCAGTGCCATAGCTACAGGGGAGCTAGCTGGGTTTGGGGGTTTTTTTGCCCTGGGTGAAGCCTCCAGAGGCCTGCCATTGAGGTTCCCAGCCTGCATATGCACAGATGTTTGTGAGTGGGTATCAAACTGGGTCTTTGACCTGGTTAAAATAAAGCCTAGTTTCGCCCCTGCCTTTTGGCTGATAAGCACCCCATGGTTTCTTTAAATATGGGATGAGGTGGGGCAATCGGTTTGTTTTTGTTTTATTATGTCTTTTGTATTCTTGTTTTGCATTGTTTCCTATTGCAAACTGCCTTAGGATATTCGGATGAAGGGAGGCATACAAATTTATTAAACAATAATGATAATAACGTAGAACTGTTTGTGTTTAGTAGCCATGCTGAGGCCATGGGTGTAGCCAGGAATTTTTTGGGGGGATGGGGAGAACCTCAGTTAGTTAAGTATTTTTTTTTCTTTACTTCATTTTTTTGGGTTGGGGGGGGCAGCTGCCCCCTCTGCCTACCCCCCTTCCTGAAGCATCCTTTTTTGAGTAGCCACCCTTGCAAAGCATCTTTGAGGAATGGTCCACAGTCTCAGGTGACCTTAGAATTCTCACCTGCGCTCAGAAACAAGGAAACCCGCGCGCGCTCCCTTTTTAAGGATGCGCTTTTGGAGACGGGGTGCCTGCGTTTTTATTTGGAGAAGGAGCAGGGCCCTTTCTCAAAGCACCTCCACCCTCATTTCTAGAGGGGTGCTGGCTGCTGAGTCTGACCCCTTCCTCCCATGCCCCGTCTTGTCAAGGCCTCTTGTTGCCTCTCGCGGGGTGGAGATGGAGGGGCCCAGGAGACGGGAGGTGGCGGCGCGTGAACCTCCCGTTGCCATGGGAACTCACGCCGGGCTCGGCAACGCCGCGGAGGAGCCAGGAGGGAGGGGAAGGATCTGGTCATGTGGCGAAACAAGATGGCTACCGGAGCCTGAAGGGCTGCAGCCTGAGGTGGCCAAAGCGGGCGGCGCGCGCTTCTTCCTGCAAAAGGAGCAAGAGTCCTTCCTCGGCGGGGCTCCTTAAGTTTCCTGGCGGCGCCGCTGCCCGCCACACACCCTACTCTTACCAGCCATTCCTCTCCAGGGTTGAGAGATAAATGCATTCCTCTCTGGGGCAAGTGGCTCCTTGGGCAACAATGCAATAACTTTTTATTGCAGCCTCGGCGCCCTTTGTGTGTGTGTCCCCCTTCGCACACACCGTCTGCATTTTGCGCGCGCCGCCGCGGACGGGAGAGCTTGCAGAGCCCAATGTCCAGCCCAGCCCTCCTGAGCAGCCCCGACGTGATCCTGCGACTTGTAGCACCTTCGCAATGGCTCTTACCTTGTTTGGTGAGTAAGATCTCTCGTTCGGCATCCAGCTCCTCTCCACCCCACCCCACCGCCTTGTCAGTTATGGATTTCAGAGGTGTGAGCCCCCTGGTTGCCCCCCTTCTCTCTCTCTCTCTCTCTCTCTCTCTCTCTCTCTCTCTCTCTCTCTCTCTCTCTCTCTCTCTCTCTCTCTCTCTCTCTCTCTCTCTCTCTCTCTCTCTCTCTCTTATTTTTATTTTTTCAGGAATGCCAGAGAGAGAGAGAGAGAGAGAGAGAGAGAGAGAGAGAGAGAGAGTATCTATCTATCTAAAGGCATGGAAACATTAAAAAGAAATCCAAAATCTGTACCTTTGAGCGGTCTAATAAGGATATTGCTCTGTGTGGATTTGTGATTTATTAATTTTTTTTGTTTTAGCTTCTCTCTGGAAGTTCTCACCAAGAGGGACTGGATTTTATTTATTTTTTGGTATAGAACATATTTCCATTTCCTCCTAAACAGATTATATATCTATATACACACACACATACCGGTATATATATTGCACATCAGAAGCTTTGAGCATCTTCATAGAATTTGCTGAACATTTTCAAGAGAGACTATACATCCAAGAAATGAAATGTCCTTTTTTAAAAAATAAAAAAGAGCTTTCAGTTGATATTTGATTTTAGCTGTAGGCGCTGTTTCTGGTAAATAAAGCAATAAAATGGCAGAGTTTTATATGCTGGCATATTAATAAACTGATTATTAAACTTAATTATGCACATTCCTAACGTAATAATTAAAAATGGCTTTGCTACAGTGAAGGAAGCAAAATATAATCTCGATATTAACATATCATTTGTGGAAGCAAATTTCATTACATAAATAACTCATAGCTGCTACTTAACTTGAGAAGTGCTTTCTACTGACTAATTTTGCATAATTAGAATTTATGCATAATGTGTTTCCACATAATCTTATAGAGATGGTGTTTACTTCTCATATTTAGAATCAGATTTTTGCTGAGTGTCTGACACTTCTGGTAATGCAAAGTTTGTTAAGACTCAGCATTGCTTTCTTGGGCTTCTCTCCTCATGTTATTATAGCTGCTGCATTTTTATCCCTACAATTTAGTGTGCTCTTTATATTTTGTGAAAGTTATTCAGGGGAGACTTGGTGGATTCCTAATTTATTTATCTACAGAGCTATTTCTTGATATGTACAGAATGTATGAAATTATACTTTAGGTTACCCAAGTCTACCTGTAATGGAGAACTATCCAGCCAAATTACTCACATTGCAGTTCTCCCTTAGGTCTTTCATTGATCCTCCATCTGTGCTGATTAATGACTAAAATGAGATTACTTGTAGCTGAAGAAATCTTATGAAAGCCTTGCATAGCTAGTGAGAGACTAGTTGCCCATCATTTTTCTCTTTCTTCCCCTCTCCATTCTCCTGATAATTGCTGCCTCTTCTCAACCCATGAGCGCAGGTGAAGCGGCAGCAGCAGCAGCAGCTGAGGTCACCAGCACAATGAAAATACTGTATCAAGATTAGTTCATAGTCTCTGCAGCTCTGCAGAAACCAGAAGACAGCCAATATAAAAGGCTGTGAAACACCGATGCTTTGCAGGTGTGTAAAACACTGTTTCAAACCTGGACCATAGTTTTGTGAATTACCAACTTTGGGGATTTAACCTTTAATGAGCAAATCACAGACACACTCAAAAAGCCCAGTCACTTGCAGCAACTCTTATAAAATCCTGGTATTCATTATATAATGATGATGATGATGTAGTAGTAGTACAATTCTACATTCTCCAGATGTCAGAGACAGCTACAAACCTCTTATTGATGTGCTGCTTCTCTTGGATGTTCTTTTGCTACTTTTAAAGCATATTTCTGAGTAGTTGGTAAAATTATTTGTGTGGTTAGCAGATGTTGCTTCTCTCTCCCTCTGTCTATCCATAGATAGATAGATAGATAGATAGATAGATAGATGATAGATAGATAGATCTTGCATTTAGTGCCCTTTTAACGTAATATTCTATTATTAAAACACCAGCTGTGTTCTGCATCAGTCCTGTGATGAGTACTAAACAAATGAACAGAAGCATTGCCAAAGAGACACTATTGTCCCTTGAAGAAACTATTGTGCAAGATCTACGAGTTAGCAGCACATTATCAAAAGAGTTTCTCTTTAGTCATTCCATAACCAAATCACGGGAGGGAGGAGGGACAGTGCAGGTTCACTCTGTACAGGCCCCCTCCGCAAGACTGTCCCTGTGTTGGAGGCATTTTTGCAGCAGGGCAGCCTGCTGAGTGCATGTAGATTCTCCCTGTGAGCTTGAGCCCTGAGTGCTCAATGGGGACAGCTGCCCTAGCCACATTCAATAGGCTGCTCCACTACACACAACACATGGAGAGCTTTGATGTAAGGCCAGCACAGGGGAATAAATATATATGGTCCTTCTCTCCTCCACATGTTTATCTGCATCTAAAGAGGGCCACTGTGTCATATATAAAACACAAAATTGGCTGTGGTGGGGAGAAACAAGCTAGTGCAGGCATCCCCAAACTTCGGCCCTCCAGATGTTTTGGACTACAATTCCCATCTTCCCTGACCACTGGTCCTGCTAGCTAGGGATCATGGGAGTTGTAGGCCAAAACATCTGGAGGGCCACAGTTTGGGGATGCCTGAGCTAGTGCTTTTCTCAGCAGTAGTAATGTTTAATATTCTTAAAATATTAAATTCTTAAAATATCAGCTTTGGTGATTTTCCAGCTGCATCCCTATCTAGAGAAAGTGAACATTTCTTCTTCTTCTATTGTTGTTGTTGTTGTTGTTGTTGTTGTTGTTATATACTGCCCTATACTTGCAGGTCTCAGGGCAGTTACAACATAAAATCACAATGTAAAAGCGCAAAATACAGAAATCAAAATTAAAAACAGAAACAATCCAGTAACCCCTACCCCACCCCTCAACACATTTATAAAGGGCATTGGATGTCAGTCGGCCAAAGGCCTGGTTAAAGAGGAATGTTGTTGCCTGGTGCCTAAAGGTGTATAATATACAATGATTCATGCCCTGGTTACATCTAGACATGACTACTATAATACACTGTACATGCAGGGCTATCTTTAAAGGAGATTTGGAAGCTTCACGTGGTACAGACTGCTACCAACCAGTAGCTTTCTAGATGTTCAGGGCATATAACACCCTTCCTTTTCTGGCTACACTGGTTGTCAGTTGCCTATGCAGCAGCGTGCAGAAAAGATGATAGTGCTTGAGACCTTTCCTGGTACCCACAGCCCTTGGCCCCTTACGTGTTGTTGAACTGGGATGAGAGTTCAGCAATTAGAGAGGGTTCATGCGTTCCCCTGCTGTAAAACATTGGAATGGTTCATAACACAATATTCTTTTCTTTTCTTTTTAAAGAGAAAACAGCCATCCATATCTGTTTGTACCTCTGGGCTCCACACACTTGCAAGCCACTGCTATGTACCTTCAAAAGCTGATCGTCCTCTCTGACACAAATTCGATGGGTGTGCTTTATTGCTCATTGCAGGGTGGGAGGTTTTTATAGCTACAAAAAAACAGAAAGAGAAAGGTCAGATACAGAGTTAATGATCAACTATTTTTTATTTTCATCCCTTCTGTTCTGTGTTAGGAAAGACCTGCTTCTTCCTGTTGTTGTTTTAAAAAAGAATACTTCAATTTCCAAGTGGAGCATCACGTTTTTAAAATGTCCCCTTGCATTTAAAAACAAATGCTGACAAGTGGTAAATTAGCACAACAGACAGCTGGGAACCATTGTCCTCCTTACACTTGTTTTCTTTTTGCAGGAATTTTTTTTATTATTGCAAGGGAGCATTAAGACATGTTTCTGCCTGTCTTCAATAGTATAGTAATTGAGCTATCAGTTAAAATGGTCATGTACAGTGGCACCGGGGGGGGGGCAGAGAGCAGGCGGGGGCGTGGCTGGCATGTGTCCTGGGGGCATGGCATGCGTCCTGGGGGCCTGACACCCAGCGCGGGGGGGCAGCGATCGCACCCCGCCAGAATCGCGCTGCCGGGGGCAGTGCGCTCCCCCTGCACCCCTCTTCCTCCGCCAGTGGTCTTGTGAACCCGTCACCAGCAAGTCAATGTAAGCTATGCAATTGCAAGCTATGCAATTAAAACCTGTGTGTGCTGGATAGCTGGATATTTTGATTTCTGTTTTTAAGCAATAAAAATGAACAAAAAGATGAGTGCATTGCAGGAAAGCAAGAAATCTTCCTCTTTTCTGTGCCCTCACCCTACTCCGCTCCAGCCTCTTTCCCCAGGGGGTCGTAAGGTCTGTGCCATTTGAAAAGTGTTTCTGGCCTTGAGAATCAAATGGTTCTCTTCACCTGGTGCAGTGAAACTCTTTATCTAATTTTAAAAATCTAATGAAGCAAATAAAGACAGTAACCTTGAGAGGGTCTTATTCTTTTTGCTGGCAGTGCACTCTCTCGACTAAAATGGAAGAGGAAGCCTGCTTGGAAACTCAGGAAGCAAAATGGACCTGTTAGCTGGTAAATTGGTTTCAGCAGATAAAATAATTTGAGTATCTTGAGGCTGAGGCTCATACCCGATGATGAAAAATTTCAGTACTTGCTTGATCAATTTGGTGTGTTGGGGGAAAAGTAGTAAACACAGTTGCTGAGGTCAGGATAAGACAGTGCTAAGAATATTGGAGCACATGCTAATCTCTCATTGCCTACAATTTTCTCTTCAATGTGTCCCCTGATGTCACCTTCCCTTACCCAGGGGTCTGACCCTAGAATCAAGCCTGCTGGTAGAAGAATGTCCTGTGTTGGACGACTGGTAGTGAAGACCCCACATTTCCCACTTTTGTGCATGTGATATTATTGCCAGACCCACATTTAAAGAGACTTTGGCTCTTATTCTGGCTACTTCGTCCATTCTCCCTTGGAAAAGTAAACTGAAGCATTGGGTGCTCATCATTTTGAGTTAACCTATTGGCCGCAGACACTATGTCAGCTTTCTTAAGGGCTGAGGAATTGTAAACCATGTGCACAACCAGAGAGTCTCCTTGTGAATCAAGCTGCTGTGGTCACAAGCTTGCTAAAGAAGCCACATCCTTAAATCACAAATGGCTTTTGTGATTTCTAATGGAAGAGTGTGTGTTTGCTTCTCTGGGCCAGAATGTTTCTCTGTAACTGCAGTTCTAACCCACAAGAGATTCAGCCTTAAAGTGGCAAAGGAGGACAAAAACTGACTGCACATTGGGCTGAACAACTTGACATATTCCAGAAATGCCCCTTTTGCTCCCTTGGTTAATTCTTTTTATTTAATGCAGGAGCAAATTAAATGTGGCATTAAGTGTGGCATTTAATGTGCAGGGTTTAAAAAAAAGTAAATGCAACTGGCTGGAGAGGAGGTTGCTGATAAATTTCAGGCTCCCATCAGACAAGGGGGCTTTAGCCATTTTGTCGCCTGTTGCAACCCTGAGGGGGGAAATGCTATTTGCATTGATAGGATTGGGAATGTTCACTCAAAGCAAAGAGCAGTTTCAGAATCAGTGAAGAGTTCAGGTTGAATCTGGTAACTAACTTAGGATCTTATTGGTCCTGATGGGTGCTTTTTGTTTTGTTTTTAAGGGAGCAATATGACACAAATAGCTTAGGATGAACTATGTAAGGCTTTGTTGGAATTGGAGAGGCAAGCTGTATGGAACTGTAGCCCAACAGATCTTTTTGATGACAAAAAAGTTGCTTCTGGAGAAACTGCTTGAGAGCAGGGAGGGAATCATTAACCCTTCTCAGGGCTGTCTTAAGCGCCCCTGGCGCCGTGGTGCAGCGGATCCCTCCGGCGTCCCCCGCCCCGTTTCCCAGCGCGGTGGGCAGGTGCAGCGCAGCTGCCACAGGCGCTGCTGCGCGGCGGGCGGTCAGGCACAGCGGGGGTGCCGTGGGCGCAGCTGCGCGGTGGATCGGCCGACCAGCGGGCAGGCGCAGTCGCGGCGCCCCCCCTGGTGGGCCGGCGCCGTAGTGCCCTGCGCCACCCAGCCTGGCCGTAGGGCCAGCCCTGACCCTTCCCCTACCTTCCTGTTCTCTGTTCCATTTTGCCTCCAGGGGGCTATCTCCCCATTTCAAATACAATTCCCCTAAAATTTAACCTCTAGGTTCTGCTAAATGCTGAGTCCATTAGCATTTTAGATATTGCAAGCAGATGTATCGGTTGAGTCCATTTGCATTAGTAGATCCATAGAAAGGTGGGGGGGCACTTTTTGTTTTGTTTTTTAAAAAGTCATGTCCTTAAACGCAGTGATTTGGTGTCTTGTAACCCTTAAGCATGCCAGCTGTATGTTCAGAGCTGCAGAAATGGTGGAAGGGAGAGTTAATTGTATGACAGGCTGCAATACCCTGTTTCTCATATTTTAAGACATACCCATAAAATAAGCCATAGTAGGATTTTTAAGCATTCAAGGAATATAAGCCATACCCCGAAAATAAGACATAGTGATAGGCGCAGCAGCAATGCCGGCCGCGGCAGGAGGAGGAGGGAAAAAATAAGACATCCCTTGAAAATCAGCCATAGTGTGTTTTTTTGAGGAAAAAATAAATATAAGACGTGTCTTATAATATGAGAAACACGGTACATACAACAGAAAAGGCCGTCCACAATGTGGACCCTGTTTGTAGAGTCTGTCACATTCCACAATACTTTTAACTGTACCAAATTCTATGCAGGGTTGGGAAAATATAAAAACAAAACTCAAATGCACCTACTTTGTGCATGTCCCATTACCACTTCCACCCTGCAGTGGACGAAATTACTTGGTGGTGGAATTAGCATCCGAAACCATTGGGTATAGGGCAGTACAGTCGTACCTTGCGGTACGAACGCCGCAAGCCTGAAAGTGAGTGTTCCGGTTTGCGAACATTCTTTGGTACCCAAACGTCCAACAGGGCTTCCACAGCTTCTGATTGGCTGCAGGAGCTTCCTGCAGCCAATCAGTAGCAGCGCTTTGGTTTCTGAATGTTTTGGAAGTCAAACGGACTTCTGAAATGGATTCCATTCGACTTCCAAGGTACGACTGTACAGTCTTCTATAGCGAAACACCTTTGTTAAAAAAACATACTTCTATTTCAGAATTCCAACCTTAAAATCCTGTATCTTCAGGAATCTAGAAATAAACCTGAATCAAAACCCTATCTAATGAGAAATAGGCATTTATTTCTTGCAAAATACACTCCTGCCCGCAAACCTTTTGAAACCAATAACAAGTAAAATAAATAAACTTTCCAAAAAGCATTGCATAATTTTTAACTGGTTCTCAGCATAATAGTGAAATTTGTTGTGCAGCTGCTCCACCTTGTGGCCAATGAATCTACAGTGAATGGAGAAAGCAGCCGGCAGCCTTGACTTGTGGGCAGAGTATTTGTATCTTGCATCAAACGTGTCTGTTGGGTACGCATCTCCTGAACATTGCACTGTGTGTAATATTTAAAGGCCGTGTAAGAGCCAAGTGCTACATTTTTGTTTTTGAAATGAACACCATTTGCCTTGCAGTGGATGTGCTACTATTTGTAGTAGAGAATACCCCTGTATGATTTAACTGAACTAGATCCTTATCAAGTGTGGGGTGCTGCATGTATACCCCTAAACACCAGAAACATGATAACAGGGAAATGCCATAGCTTAATTCATACTTTGCATACAGGAAGTCACAGACTCAATGACTGACCCCCCTGGGTAAGGCTGGGAAAGACTCCTAGTTGAAACCCTGGAGAGCTTGAGGTGTCAACGAAGCCATTTAATAATGGCTTATTAGAATGATGGAGAATGCAAAACTGGCAAAGCTAACAGCAAAAAAAGAGATGAGAGATCAAAATGATGAACCATTCTTTGAGAATTGGAAACCTTTTGAAGAATATCTAAAGAACTATTAAAATTGCATGAAATTGCGAGCAGGATTTGAAGTATGAGCAACAGTAGAAATACATTAAAGTTAATAATTTTTTAGGGTGTGTATATGGAGTGTTATCAGTTAAAATATGCAGCATTAAAGGATAAACATAAAACATAAAACATCATGGAAGGCGGATGGGAAGTCAATGGATAAATTAAATGTCTTGTAAACTTTTGAAAACTTTTTTTTAAAAGAAAGAAAGAAAGAAAAAGAAACCCCAAAGAACTGCTTTCCCAGGAACTCAACTCAATGGGACCATGGTCTTGCCTGGTCTAAGGCAGCTTCCTGGGTTCCCTCTTACATGACATTCTTGAAGGATCCAGGTTTCCAATGGCATCTGCCTCCATGTGAGTTGTGTAAGGCCCACTGTATATTGCCGTGGGGATTGTTACACGAAGGAGTTTCTATACATCCCAGGGGGGTTTTGTTGCTTCCCAAGGGTTCAGTCCTTCTTTCGCCCCAGGGCTCTCTTGCATTTTAAAAACCTGGCCTCTTGCCTCTTAAAACTCACCATTCCCCGCGCAGTACACTGTGACAGTGTTGAGCACATGAGAGGCATGTCGCCTTTGGGGAGCTACCAGGTGCCTCAGCATTAGGAAGCCGCGGGGGTGTGTGTGTGTGTGCTGCTGTGTGCTGTTGAAAAACAAAAAAGAGGGGGGATAATAAAGTTCTTGTGCGATGTCTGCTTTAAATATGGAGATGCCGTAGGCAAACTAGCCCATGTGTGCCGAACCATAAATTCCAGAGGTATTTTGCGATAGTTTTTATAAAGCTTTTAATGGGAATTCCTGGAAAAAAAATGCCATTAGGATTCCATCACACCAGAAGGTTCCAACATGCTTGCTGCGTTAAATGAGCCTTCCTTTTCCATTTGACCTTGGGAACGCGGCACATAGTAAGGCTACTTTGTATAATCCCATTATTTGAAATTGGCTTGCTTGTTTCTAACATAGCCAGGGGAGGGGGGCAGCTATTGAAACAATTGCAGTCTTATACTTTATTACTCGACGGCTAAGGAAGGAGCTGCCATGGCGCACTCAGATTTGACCACACTAATGAGTGCATGTTCTGGGTCTGCCTCTTTAAGGCTTGGTTCCCAGTGTGGCGTTGGAGAAAGTAAGATACCCCTGTGCTTCAAATTAGCCCTGCCCATGGCAACAGAACACTCTTCACTGAAATGAGAAGCAAGTGAAAGATTTTAAAGGAAGAACCAGCCCACCCAGAAGATTTAAACTGAGAGATTAGACTTCAGCCTTCCTGTATAAATATTATATTGGAGAACAATGGCTATATCTAAAAATCAGCTCCTGTCTCTTACTCTCTAGTAGTAGTGATGCAACACGAACAATGGCTTCATTCTTCTGGGGACTATAGAGTCCTTTCCTCTTTAACCTTTGTGTGGTACTTCTACATGGCTGTTTCCAGATAAGCCCCCCACCTCCCCAGTCCATGCTTTGCTTTTTTGCTATATATATAAGCAAAATTGCTATTGACTTTCCACACTACTGGGGATACTGTGCTTTTTATTTGTGGACGTCCTGTTATATTCTGTCCACACCACTGGACATGATGTGACCATGCGGTTGGGTAAAGGATGAAATACAATTAACACAAGCAGCTATTTAAAGAGGGTAGGACTTTTTTCCGATATGTTTTAAAATCAAATTACATACTTTGTGTGTGGCACTATTTCAGTGTGATAGCTTTAATGGTTTGCGATAAAAAAAATTGTTTTAAAATAAAGTGAACATGTTTTAATTGGTGGTGCAGGGGAAGGTTGCTAAGAATGGCACTTACTGGAAGCACATTAAAGAATTTCAAAAAAGTTTTAATTAGTCAGTTGGTCATTATTTCGTATCTATTTTAATATTTTGGTGCCAATTAAGTTGGATTAGAGTAAATGGGATGTCAAAACGATGCCAGTGTGAAAGGTGATTGTGAGCATGTGCTGAGTACCCATAGGTTCACCTGCCCGGTTTGTTACTGTGCACATCAAAACTGTGCCTCTAGTAAAAGATGGAAGAGTTGCACCAAGAACCACCTGCGCCTTTCAGAGATTATACTATTGATCTCTTCTTCTTCTTCTTCTTCTTCTTCTTCTTCTTCTTCTTCTTCTTCTTCTTCTTCTTCTTCTTCTTCTTCTAAAAAATGGGTTTTCTGTTGTTCGAGGAAAGCACAGGGGAAATATATGGGATGATTATCATTGGAAGATGGTGTCACATAGATGTCCCATGAAAACGTGAGTGAATGATATTCCTTTAATACATAACAGACAGGTAGGGAATACTTTGGTGTAGGTGGTGAGGGGACACTTCGGTTTGCCTCTTCTGCACAAATTTGCCTAGATGTATTTATTCACCCCTTGGGAAGGGGCAAAGTGTAGCTTCCCAAAAGATGTAGTGGTTTACAAGTCTACATAACACTTACATAATGAGAGTTTTGATGCATGGAGCCATGGGCATAGACTGGATTTTTGTTAGCCTGGATTTTTGTGATCTCCCCAAACAAGTTAAGAGTTTTTTTTGGGGGGGGGGGGATCTCGGGTAAAAATCAACTCAAAGTGAGGACATTAGACAATTTGAAACCCAAGAGGATATTGGTTTCTTTCTTTTCTTTTCTTTTTTAAATAAGGGAAATGTTTAAAGCATAACCTTGTAAGCTTTGTGTACTGTATAGTTTTTTACATTAGTGGAACTTCTAAAAGTCACTTGTAATGAGATGAATAATGTTTAAAAATTGGATTGTTAAGAATATAAGATTTTAAGGATGTGTGTGAATAAGAGTAAAATAATGGAATTAAGATTTATGGTTTAAATTGTTAAATGTGATTATTATTATTATTATTATTTGTTATTTTTTGGGAAATTAATAAAATGTTGTCCCCCCCAAAAAAGAGGGTATTGGGAGGCAGGCTTCTGCTAAGGGGGGCAGAACCTCAGTTAATGGGAGTATTTTTAATGCTTTTCAATACTTTTTGAGGATTGGGGGGGCTGCCCCCTGTCCCCCCACCCCCACCCTCCAGCTATGCACATGCATGGAGCAGTGAGAATGGGAGGACAGCTTTCTTTATTTTTGTTTAAGGATACGACTTGAACTGTCAACTACATCTATTCATTTTGTTAACAAGACCAGAGTGAGGACAGCTTACTTCCTAGTCCTGCAATGGTCAGAGGGAGCAGACCAAACAGCATAGCAAAAAAATTCCTACTGGCTACCTGCTATAACTGTAGGGCTTTCCAAAAGGGCAATGGGTCAGTGGCAAAGGTGACGGCTAAATGAGCAGACTGTCAGCCTGGGACACAGGTTCAAATCCTTGTTCATCTCATAGGTAGAAGCACTTAGGCGGTCATTTTCAGGCTAACATACTACATAAAATACGGACACTGAGATCCAGCACCGAGGGCCTTCTGGCGGTTCCCTCATTGCGAGAAGTGAGGTTACAGGGAACCAGACAGAGGGCCTTCTCGGGAGTGGCACCCGCCCTGTGGAACGCCCTCCCAGCAGATGTCAAGGCAATAAGCAACTATTTTACTTTTAGAAGACAACTGAAGGCGGCCCTGTTTAGGGAAATTTTTAATGTTTGATGGTGTACTGTTTTTAATATCCGGTTGGAAGCCGCCCAGAGTGGATGGGGAAACCCAGCCAGATGGGTGGGGTATAAATAAATTATTATTATTATTATTATTATTATTATTATTATTATAGTTCAGATAAGTTTTAAGATGTTTTTTGTTTCGCTACAGGTTCTATTTCATTTTTTAATGGGTAGCATAAGATAGCAAACCTGTATCTTTTCAGTGTTTCTTTTATTTTGATATATTTATGACATTGTTTTAACTGTTTTGCTGTTTTATTGTAAGCCACTCTGTATGTGTTTGCTAAAGAGCAGCCAAAAACTCAAATAAAAATATTCAACCAATATTTGGTCAACTAGCTTGAGTTAAAGAATCATATGTATACCTAATTGCCTCTCCTATTCTTTCTTAGTAAAATAGGTTTCTTAGTTTATTGATTGACAGAAGATGCTTGATTCATGGACCTTACTCTATTATCCTATAGTTTTATTTTATCTGTTGATTTTTACATTATACCTTTTGTAAGTTTCATAATAATGTACCGTATATATTATTGTGGCATATTTATAAATAAGTGTTTTATTCATTGACTATTTGATTATTGCCACTTTATGATTATTTGTAAGTGGTTTCTGTGCTTGTTTATTGTAGTTTTGTATGCTATGATACAAATCTGGTTGTTGTGCAAATTTAGAAACATTAAAAGAACAAATTACAGTGTAGAGGACAACGTGAAAAGATAGAAAAAGAAGTGAATAAAGCATGTTAAGAGTGAGTAAAAGCATGTTAAGAGTGAGTAAAATATGCTTTTTTGCAATTCTAGTTTGCTGCAAAACCTACATTAAGAGTCTTAAACTCCTCCCTCTTGTAGCAGAAGGGAGAAATAGCTTGCATACCTAAGGCTCAACCTTCCTTATGCTTGGAAGGTTTGCTTTTAGATCCAAATTGAGCCATGGTGATTTAGTTGAAGACCATAATATGAATATGGCTATAGATTTAAATTGCCACAAGATGGCGCTTTCCATCTTCTAAACTTACAGAATCTTCACCAGAAATGCTTTATTCAAAACAGATGAATTATTGTGCTCTAAAAAGTCAATTCTACTAGTAAAAAAAAAAGTTTATATGAGATGCACAAGATTATGAGAACGGGGGCTAAATGTAAACATCAGCAAAGGAGGTGACCCTGGTCATTTGCTGTTACGTATCCGTAAATTTAAGATATTATTTGGTAAGGAGGAAGTATTCACTAGAGATTTTTAAAGGCAAACAACCAGCGTATTATAATAATAATAATAATAATAATAATAATAATAAATTTATTATTTATACCCCACCCATCTGGCCGGGTCTCCCCAGCCACTCTGGGCGGCTTCCAGCAAAAGAATAAAACACAATAATCTATTAAACATTAAAAGCCTCCCTAAACAGGGCTGCCTTCAGATGTCTTCTAAAAGTCTGGTAGTTGTTTTCCTCTTTGACATCTGTTGGGAGGGCGTTCCACAGGGTGGGCGCCACCACCGAGAAGGCCCTCTGCCTAGTTCCCTGCAACTTGGCTTCTCACAACGAGGGAACCGCTAGAAGGCCCTCGGTGCTGGACCTCAGTGTCCGGGCAGAATGATGGAGGTGGAGACGCTCCTTCAGGTATGCTGAACCGAGGCCATGTAGGGCTTTAAAGGTCAGCACCAACACTTTGAATTGTGCTCGGAAACGTACTGGGAGCCAATGTAGATCTTTCAAGACCGGTGTTATGTGGTCTCGGCGGCCGCTCCCAGTCACCAGTCTAGCTGCCGCATTCTGGATTAGTTGTAGTTTCCAAGTCACCTTCAAAGGTAGCCCCACGTAGAGCGCATTGCAGTAATCCAAGCGGGAGATAACCAGAGCATGCACCACTCTGGCTAGACAGTCTGCAGGCAGGTAGGGTCTCAGCCTGCGTACCAGATGGAGCTGATAGACAGCTGCCCTGGACACAGAATTGACCTGCACCTCCATGGACAGCTGTGAGTCCAAAATGACTCCCAGGCTGCGCACCTGGTCTTTCAGGGGCACAGTTACCCCATTCAGGACCAGGGAATCCTCCACACCTGCCCGCCTCCTGTCCCCCACGAACAGTACTTCTGTCTTGTCAGGATTCAATCTCAATCTGTTAGCCGCCATCCATTCTCCAACCGCCTCCAGGCAGGATTAGTTTAACCTCCTGTTTGCTAGTAAAACCGAATTACTGTGTCGCGAAATGATGCATGTTTGAAAAGCATGTCACCAACGTGAGAAGTTTGGAAAACTCTGATCTACCGATAGTTTGAAGGGTGCTAAAGGAGCACAGTAGAATTTATTCTTATTCTTATTTATTAAATCTGTATACTGTGTGTCATCTGAAGATCACGGGGCAGTTCACAACATCAGTATACAAAATGGGAACAGAAAATACACAATAATAATAAAAAGAACACAACCCCACAAACATATTACTATTATTCATTTATTTGGGCATAATTCCTCTATAATAATAGAGCAGGGGTCATCAATGTGGAGCCTGCAGGGGCCCACAGACACTTTTGTAGTTCCTGAAGGATCACACGCACCCCTCCATTGCCGAGAAACAAGGCTTAAAAGGAGTGTTCTGTTGCTGTCCGTAAGAACATGCCGCAGTATGTGTTTGTCTTCGGCGTGTGTGATGCACAGAACAGCTTCTGTGGTTTGTAAACATGTCCGCAGATCCCAGAAGGTTGATGACCGCTGGAGTATGACATATTAATTTCCCTTCAGGATAATTCTTTAATTTATAAAGCTGATAAATAAGGGAAGAGCGGTAGCTGTGTTGAATTCTAAAGACCGATTTTGGGAAGGAGATTTACAACTGGACAGAAAAGCAATATTATAAATGAACAGATGGAGATCCTACATGATTTATCATGTTCATAAGTAAAGTTTCTGTCAAAATGGTATTGTATTGGATGTATTTAAGACTTAGCAGGCTTGGCTTCCAGGTTTTTGGTTTATTATTATTATTATTATTTAAATCTGGCAACTGGGTTCTGCAGCTTTAGGCACTGGCTCTCCTCCAGACTGGATGGTGGCTCACCCTCTGCCTCCAGTTTTGTGCCTTGCAGAAGATGTTGGGGTGCCATGACCCCTGAGGGCCCTGGATCCCTCTGTTCTGTCTTGCTGTCCACTGACACAGTCTGCTCCTCTTCGGGAGCAATCAGGTCTTCCTCTTGACAGGATTCCTCCAGCGGGGGCATGATATCTACAATATATTCAGAGGTGCCTCAGTCTGAAGTTTAGGAAAGTTTAGTCCGCCATCTTGATTCAAAATGGCATCCAATGGTATCCCAACAAACATGGTTGAAGACCTGCTCCTCTGTTGCAGAAACCATTTTGCCAAATTTGGTGACTATATCTCAAGAGGTGTCCAAATGGATAGAGAGCAGATGGACAAACAACTTTTGTGTTTGTGTGTGTGTGTGTGTGTGTGTGTGTAGAATATATGATACTATATAATGATATAACAATATAATATAATTGAAGAAGGAAGGTGTGAGTTATCAAAGAAGTTTATTAGTCGATTATATTTAACAGCCAAATAAGAACTAAAATTACACGGAAATGTTTGCAGTTCTTACAAGATACGTAACGATACTGGATGAAACAAAATAAAAAATTTCATTCTAGCAGCACCTTAGAGACCAACTAAGTTTGTCATTGGTATGAGCTTTCGTGTGCATGCACACTTCTTTAGATACTGGATGACTTAGTGTGAAATCACTGCTACGAAGTCATACCACAAGTGTGATTTCCAGAATAATAAAATACACTGAAAGAAATAAAATTATCTAGGGATGTTATCTATATTATTAAAAGATAATGGCTATATTAACAGTATGCAGCTCTTGAAAAATGTGGCTCTGTAAGATTTTGCATGTTGGTGTATAGTGGAAACAGTTACTAATCTGCATATATTGTCTTTTGCAGTTATCAGTGGCAGGGTGTCTTCCAACAGAAAATTCTTTGCAAAATAATGTTTTATTTTTAATTATTCCCATTGTACTAATACAGATTATTGTATATGCCTTCAGGGGCCTGAATTATGACTTCCTTGAGACTGTAATATTTAATTTCTTTTCTGCCATGTATTAAAACCCATTGTTAACACTGCATGAATATTTCTAGTGCTTAATGTTTTAGAAAATCCTAAGTGAAAGGAGATTAGCTTTTCTTTTTCTTTTTTTGTATTAACAAAACCATAAAACAGCTTCTGAGATTAAAGGGGAAAGCAAAAATAATTCAGATAAGAGGCAAAGGTTTACGTTAACCTTAGAGAATATTCCAACTTCCTTGTTTTAAAATTATTCAACAGACATCTCTCTAAAATTTTGCGCAAACCCATGTCACTTGTGGACATTAATTTGTCTTTTTTATGTGCCAGAGAAAGAGAAAAGTGGGCACATAAGTTTGCTTAGTTTCTATGCAGTTGAAGAAAACACCAAATGACATTTAAATTTTGTTAAATTAAGCCCTTTGTTTCCTAATTTGGCTGCAATACCAAGCGCTCCCTTAATATAATTCAACCTCCCTAATGGCTATGGATTGAGTTAAGGTCTTCTAAATGCTGCTAATAGTGTATGCCAATGTTTTGCTTAGCAGAAAACTGTTGTCCCAAATTCGCATTTATGCACAGTGTGCCTCCAAGAACAGCATCCTAGCTCCTGAAATCCTCCTGCCTTTTATTTAATTCTGTTTTGGTTCATATGTAAATGCAACCCTCTCCATTATCTCTTGTTTCGATCAATCACTCCAGGAGGCCTAAGATAAATTACCAGGATAAATTTGGTCTAGTGGTCACCTGGTCAGGTGTTTGCCCGTTTAGCAACTCTACTGCATCCCCATGTGTTCCAAATGGCCCTATCTCCATTGTTGTCTTAACACTCACACCTCTCAGCAAGGCTTTTATTCAGTGTCAACGTGCCAGCAGTTGTACGTAGGGCCAGGCTATCATTTAGTGTTTGAAGAGTCCCAGCATTAGAGAGACCTCAAGTGCCAATCTTGTGGTCTCCCAGCTGTCGCTGTGCTTTGGAATATTACATCAGGTTCATCATTTTAAAAGAAAACGAAAAAGTGGAACTTCAGTCATCTGTTAATAATATATCAGCACCCTGTAAAGGGTGCACAAAAATACTATAAAACACTTCTGCTTAGCTATCACTGATGTAATATGTTTATAGGATAACTTTTGGTATTTTTTTCTCCAGCGTGGATGGTTGAGGTTGCACAAAAAACATGAGAGCAGTACTTTAATACAAAAACATTTTGGAACACCTGCATGGCATAAATCACTCCTTCAGCCTCCGAATTATAAATATTAGCTTATATGCAAAGTTTTCTTGCTTCTTGGTTGAGATTTAATCAAGATGTTCTGGCTCTGGTGAAAAATAGTCTTTTCCGTTAAGTCATCTTTATTTCTCGTAATGAAGATGTATCCATAGTCTTGCTAGTCCAGCCAAAAGCTATTTGCAGTCTTGCTGTCTGTTTACACAGTTGAACACATGGTTCCTCACCTAAATAATTTACTTGTAAAATGGTATTTCCATGCATATGTTGCTAGTAAAGTAGGAATATTCAAGCACTGCCAAAGCAGCCTTCTCTAGAAGTTTGATTAAAGTGTTGCTTGAATTCCACCAAGTTAAGACCTGTTCACATGTGAATGTACTTCACTTGATGACTCTTAGTACGAACTGTTCCCCACTGAAAAGCATTGGGATGGAGCCAGACTTCACCATCTGCAGATGGAAGGTTTGTTTTTTCCTGCCCACAGAAGACTTTTGACCTAGCAGAAAAATCTCACTGCCAAATCAGGAGAAGGTATCATTTGATAATTCCCTCTCCCCCTGCACTCCCCAGTGCCTCCTCCCCCACTGTCCTCTGAAACAGTATGAATTCATGTAATCATAGAATTTGTAGAGTTAGAAGATACCTTGAGGGTTATCTATCCAATCCCCTGCATTGCAGGAATCTCAACTAAAGCATCCATGACAGATGGCCATCCAACCTCTGCTTAAAAACCTCCAAGGAATAAGAGTTCACCAACTGTTGTGGGAGTCCATTCCACTCTTACTATCGGAAAGTTCTTCCTGGTGTTTAGTTGGAATCTCGTTGTGACTTGAATCCATTGGTTCGGGTCCTAGCCTCCAAAGCAAGAGAAAGCAAGCTTGTTCCATCTTCCATGTGACAGCCCTTTAGATATTTGAAGATTGCTATACTCAGACCAAACATACCCAGCTCCCACAACCGTTCCTCATAAGGCTTGGTGTCCAGACTCCAGACTGTTGATCCATCTTAGTCCCTCCCTCGGAAGGTGGTGGACTAACCTTCATTGGAGGATAATGAAGCAGAGGTTTTTAAGCAGAGGTTGGATGGCCATCTGTCACAGAATCCTAGAGTTGGAAGGGACCACAAGGGTCGTCTAGACTAGTGTTTCCCAAACTTGGGTCTCCAGCTGTTTTTGGACTACAACTTTCATCGTCCCTAGCTGGCAAGACAGTGTCATGGACAGTGGGAATTGTTGTCCAAAAACAGCTGGAGCCCCAAGTTTGGGAAATACTGCAATACAGGAATCTCTCACCCAATGTGAGACTCGAACCCACAATCCTGAGATCAAGCATCTCATGCTCTACCTACTGAGCTAATGCCATCAATGCTTTAGCTGAGATTCCTGCATAGCAGGGGGTTGAACTAGATGACTTTCAGGGCCCCTTCCAACTCTACAGTTCTCTGTTTCTAGCTGATTTAAAGTGTCTTAATGACACAACACAAATGCACACTGAAATCATATAAACAATGACTGGAAAGTTGCAAAATATGTTTTAAGAATCTGAACAAAATCCCATCTTTCTGAAAGGAAGAACTGGTGAGTGTCTGTCATGGGTCATGTGACTTTAGGATGACCTTGATAATGAGTCTTTGGCTTCAGCCATAGCTGCAGGCATCTGCAAATGATGCCATTTGGGAGTTCCCTAGCAGAGCATGCTCACATCCTGATCAGGAGAAACAACTGTACACAATGGCTTAAACATAGATCTCTACTTTGATTAAAATGAAGTTACCAGTGCTTCTTTTATAGATATGAAACCTTAAATTTGTTTTATATTTCGTTAATTTGCAACCAACAATTGAACAAAAACATTTTGCTTCAAGCTGTTATAGTTGTACCTTCCTCATTGTATCTTCCTTCTTTCATTTTCTTGTTTTTTTAAAAAAACTTATATTTGGGAGTCCCTTTAAACTGAATTGTTGTTGTTTAGTCGTGTCCGACTCTTCGTTACCCCATGGGCCAGAGCACGCCAGGCACTCCTGTCTTCTACTGCCTCCCACAGTTTGGTCAGACTCACGTTCGTGGCTTCGAGAACATTGTCCAACCATCCAGTCCTCTGTCGTCCCCTTCTCCTTGTGCCCTCAATCTTTCCCAACATCAGGGTCTTTTCCAGGGAGTCTTCTCTTCTCATGAGGTGGCCGAAGTATTGGAGGTATTGGAGCTTCAGGATCTGTCCTTCCAGTGAGCACTCAGGGCTGATTTTCTTAAGAATAGATAGGTTTGGTCTTCTTGCAGTCCATGGGACTCTCAAGAGTCTCCTCCAGCTAGGCAAAAAGAACCTTCCCCCGCCCAAAGTCTGTCTATGCATAATCAGTTTTGAAAAATGGAATGGCTGTGTCAGGGTGGGTAGTCATAGAGCCATAGAGCTGGGGGGGGGTTGATCCTTATCTTTCCCACCCACCCCCACAGACCAAGTTTGAAACGTACACTGAGCCACCCTCTTGTCAATCACCTGATGTCACAGTGAGGCCAGGTAACCCTTTTTGCATAGCGTTGTACATGGAAACTGTGACAACTGGTAGATCGCCAGCCCTTGCCAAGCACTGTGCATAGGGTTTTCATGGTTCTGTTCCAGCTGGTGATGTGGCATGGCCAAAATGGCACCACAGGTCAAAATGAGGAGGGTTGGCAGGTCTAATTAGACCTGAGGCCCAGAGGTTGTCAATGCTGGGTTGAGTGGAACTAAATAATGCTGTTAATTTGAAACCTCTCAATTTTTAAATAACATTTCTCTCAAGTATCTTTTACAGGTTTCCCCCTTTCTGCTGGGGTACTAATGAGTATCATTATTCTTTCAGATACGGATGAATACAGGCCACCAGTTTGGAAATCTTATCGTAAGTATCTGATTCAATTCTGTTACTTTTGTCCCTACCCCTGGTACTGTTAGTATTTTTAAAATGGCGAAATTTGTAAGTCTTGAAATTCATAAACATGGTGTACTCAGAATCCTCCTGCTCTGTAGCATCTGAAACCAAGGGTGTTGAAATAGATGATCCTCAGGGCCCCTTCCAACTCTACAATTCTATGAATGAAAGTATATTGTTAGGATACAGGTTCTGAACCTAACTGTACCAAGAAGATCAATGGATGTCACAGATTTTGTCGGTCTATTTCTTCTATTAAAACCAGTTGAACCAGGGGATATTTTTTTTCTTTTTTAAAGCGCAAGTGGCTAGATTTGTATACTCCAAATTTAGCTGCTATCTATGACATTTTGGAAATGAGAGGATTTCATGATATTGCACTTTGCATCTGCTCTCTTGCCGAGGACGAAAAAAGCCCTCTATAAAAATCCCCAAATCTGCTTCTGACCAGGTGTCTGATTTAGAAGTTGGGGGAACCTTCATTAAACTGTTTGCTCTCCGTTTTAAATCTACACATAAATTCGTGTGCACATCAGAAAGTAAGTGGAGGAAGACGAAAACCTTCACAAACCTAGATCCTGAAAAGATGCTGGATTGGACAATCACCTTTCACAATCCCAGGCTTACGATAGGAAAGTTGGCTTTATTTGTAGCTAGAATTCTGTGTGCCTGGTGTTTTTGTATTCCTTTAAGACCCAAAGTTGAAACAAGAGATAGCACCATATTACCGTATTTATTCGAATCTAATGCACACATTTTGTGGCCAAATTACGTTGCGAAAATTAAGGTGTGCATTAGATTTGATGGCATGTTTACATTTGCCAGTGAATACCTTTTTTGGTTTCAAGGTTCTGAAAATTGAGGTGCACATTAGATTCGATGGTGCATTAGACTCGAGTAAATATGGTAGTTCTCAGTATATCTATCGCTCATATACACATACATATATATATGACAGGGAGAGAATTAGGTGGTGCTTGTGGTGATATAATATCTGTAATGTGTTTTTACTCTAGGGCTTCTGTCCCTGCTACTGAGTAGCTGGACCAACAGAACTTATCTGTCATTATCAGCGTTTCATGTTCAGTGTCCCACTATGATTTAAATCTGTTCTATATTGAAATTAATGTCAACCTTCATTTCATTCCATTTGTGCCCAGGCTTTCGCTTCAGAGCCTCGAAGGAACCGTAGTACCTTTAAGAGTCCCCTTCCCCACAGCTGCTGCCGCATAATCGCTATTGTCAGAACCTTTGTCTGCTCCAGAGCCTTTTAAGTGTCCCACAGTGTAGCTTTTGAGTCATAATTTATTATATCAGTCACTTGTCATATGCCAAGCCAGTCACTTAATATAAAACCATTAACACACAAAGTGACTCGGAGCAGGCTTTTTGTCTTCAAGCTGATGATTAAAGGATAAAATTGGCACTCATTGTGTTGCTTATATTAAACATCGTTAATCACAACAACCATACACCCAGCAACTTGTCGCCATGAAACGCATGTGTGTTGTCTCCCGTTGCAAATAACAATAATAAATCGCTGAAAAATAACCTTTCGTAAGGAAAGTGAAGCTTTTGTCCTTTTTTTCTTTTTTGGTTCAACCAAAATGTGCAATTCTGTTGAATGTTTCCAATGTGCTCGGTTACCTTTTCTTGAGAATTCAGAGAGAGTTGTTGGGTGCTAACCTATAGCGTCCAGGACAGGATATCTGAAACAGCTGTCAGTATAACAGAGCTAAGCCATGGTTTTAACTTCTGCCTCCCTCCTCCTCAATCATGTTGTTGTCTGGATCAACTCTTAATATCATTGCAAACCAGTCTTGGAGAATGAGGTGGGAGGTGATAACAGGTGGCTGTAGGAGGAGGAGGAAATCGGCAAAGATGGCCTTCCCCTTCCCTTCACCAGCAGAATCCCTCCATTGAATCAAAAGTCTTCCATGGGTGAAAATCTGCCTCCAGCTTACCATGTTGCTGTGTAGCTACTGCTGACATGTAAGGTAAAGGTAAAGGGACCCCTGACCATTAGGTCCAGTCATGACCGACTCTGGGGTTGCGCGCTCATCTCGCATTATTGGCCGAGGGAGCCGGCGTACAGCTTCCAGGTCATGTGGCCAGCATGACAAAGCCGCTTCTAGCAAACCAGAGCAGCACATGGAAACGCCGTTTACCTTCCCGCTGTAGCGGTTCCTATTTATCTACTTGCACTTTGACGTGCTTTCGAACTGCTAGGTTGGCAGGAGCAGGGACCGAGCAACGGGAGCTCACCCCGTCACAGGGATTCGAACCGCCGACCTTCTGATCAGCAAGCCCTAGGCTCAGTGGTTTAACCCACAGCGCCACCTGGGTCCCCCCAGTTGGTATATTATATACTTTTATTTTCCCATGTATTGAATGCCGCTTCGAACATAGTCTATGTGGCATACAAAGGAACCGACTGACCATTGGCATAGACAGATCCCCGATTGTCAAATATGCCTATTTCATTAATACCAACAAACAGAAATGCTAAAGTGTTTACCTCCTTGCAGTCTTAAGCATAAAAATGAAATCCATTTTTCCTCTGCCTTTTCCTAGTGTATCAGTTGCAACAAGAAGCTCCGCACCCTAGAAGGATTACCTGCACATCTGAGGTGGGTTTACCGTGAAAGCTAAATGTAATTGAAGGCTTTTAAAAATACTGAATATTGTTGCTTAGTTTAGTTCTGGCAAACCTCTACGACTAGGAACAGCCCACCACTGCCTTCCCTGGACCTCCTTGAATATACATTCCCTGTGGCCACTGTTTTAATTTCCCACAATGTTCCTAAGCCTTTTTTAAAAATTTATAAGCCAATTACCCTTAGTCCCTCTTTCCCAGTCTCACCACTACATGCTGGAAGCTTTATCTGGTTTCCTTTGAGCCAGGCATGTAGGCAGTTCTCTGCCTTAACATGGCTAGGAAATCATGCTGTTAATATTCCAATTACTATATAAAAGCACAGGGTCCTTATTGCAGCCCTCTTAGGGACCAAATGAGGTGTGATTCTCAATACATCCTTAGCAACCATGTATCTGTTTTCTGAAGGATTTAATACCAAGAAAGGAGCAGGAAGTCATTTTTCAGCTGGGACCACAGCATGCAGGGAGGGGAAGGTTAAATCGTTCTTCCTCTGCCATGACACCCATGAGAATCACCTCCGCTCAGCTGGTACTGTTCCTGTTTTGTTTAGTCCTCATTTGCACTTAGGGTGAGGGCACTCCTAGAGTCAGGACTTTTTTCCTCAGCCGGAGCTCAGCTCTGGCTCCTCTCAGGTGGGCGCCATTGCCATTCTAAGATGGCAAGGGAGAAATTCATGGTGAGCCCTTGCACCTCTTTTTCTGTGAAAATAGCACTGTGCAGTTAAACTAAAAAATGGCCATTGTTATGATTTGCATCATCATGCCTGACCATCCTTGACCATCTTGTTACTGCTGATTTGCTGGATTTTTTTGCTTCATAGCCATTAATTAATTGTGTGTAAGGGGTGAAAGGAGAGAGAGGGAGAGGGAGAATGAGCACAGGACTCACTGGATAAAAACAAACAAACCAACAAACCAGTTGTCAACCATTTGTCATTCAGACCTTCCTTCCCAGACATTGGGGCACTATCTTATGACCAAAATGTGTCCTGCAAGAGTGAGCCATGCACATAAACAGGGTTTCATGCTTGGATCATCCTCGGGGACTAGTTCTCATTGTACGCCAGGGTGTGCAGTGGATGATGAACACGTTGCTTTCAGCCATGGCAACCCTGATTTCTTGTTCGCAGAGTCCAGGTCTCTCCCCTGCTTGCCTTCAGTAGACATGATCAGTGCTGTCTAATCTCTTAGGCGGAGGGAGAATATGTTGATCGGGTTTTCTCTCTCATCTTACTGGACAAAGCTAAACTTGCCCACCTATTCAAGGTTACAAACCTAGTAGCTCCAATCACCATGTCAGGAGCTTTTTTAAATGTTTTTAGGCAAACCGTTTTATCTGTTCCTCAGCCAGCTCTGCTGGATCACAGCACAACATCAATTTCAATTTTTAATATGCTACAGCGTGAAATTTGACTTGTTATAATGCAGCCACAAAACACCATTCATGCTAAACAGGCGCTGAAAATGATTAAAGTTTTAAATTTTATTGCAACACTTTCATCATGTACCCAAGGGGAGAGGAAATTAATCTTCGAAATGTGTTTGTCATTTTGACATAGCCTTAAATACAGGGGAGCACAGTACTGTCATGGCCTTAATAGCTTATACCGCTAAGATCACAAACAGGATTAATTTACTGAATTAAATAGGAGTTTCTTTGTGCTGTTCTCTTTCATATGCCAGTTGCAATTCTTCCAAATGTGCTGTAAGGCTCTAGGATGAAAAAATATGAAGCTCTAATGGGCGTGAGGTGGTCCACGTTTTCAAAGAAAACTCTACAGTTTCTGCCAATATTGATTTGGCAGGCATTTTAATTATTTATCCAGCTAATGCCGATTCCTGTTCATGAAGATAAGTAGTGATCAGGATAAATTAAGGTTTTGCTTTCTAGCCTATTATCGAGTGCCCTGGTAAGAATTTTCTCTTGCACAGTTGCAAACGTGTACAACACAATTCCCTTTCCCTTGCCTGGCATTGGGATTTTAGTAGCACTCTTAACAGACATTTCACTTCATCGGAACTGCCCAGTTGGTTTCATAAGAGTCAAATATCATCTCTATGGCCACAGGTTTCCTATTCTTCCCAAAGCTGTATGCACCTCGAAATCTCTCCCGGAAAAACATATCATAAAATCAGCAACAGCACCTGTCAGTGGCAATAGCCCTAATCAGCTCATCAGCAATAACATCAAGGGGGGAGCGCAGAGGACTGAACCCAGGTCTTTCCTTCTCCCCCAAATGAGGGCCAGTCGCTTAGCATTATCACTGATGTTCTGATGAGCATTACACAGACACAGACATGGCTCCTGAGACAATGCACAGACAACCTACCTGCATATCGCTGCGTAACAGCAAATCTGCTCCACGTATATGTGCCACCTACCCTTACTTTCCTAACCTTTTAAAAGCATTTCATTTATTTTTCTTTCAGTAGCAACAGGAGTAAGGGGCATAACGATCTCACCTCCAATTAAAAAGCAATGTTATTGCTTTTGCATTGGGTTTTTTTGGGGGGGGGGGGTTGCTGACCACTGTCCCGATGTTTTGCGAGAGGGCAGCACAGAAATGCTTTCATAGATAAAATACTAATAAAACTAAAGAAATGGCTGCCAAAACAGCCATATTCCAGAATGTGCCCCCAATAGCCTTTTTCATCAGACTACTTTTTGGAATGTGATGCTGATAACAACAACAAGCGTAACCATTCAACTGAGATCATTCTGAAAGAAATTGTAACTTTTATTTCCAACTAAGAATTTAGAGGGATTGTTGAAACCAACCGCCCCCCCCAAAAAAAAACATACTGATACTGGGGGGTGGGATTGATGAAGGAGCATTTCTGACATGATGAGAAGACCAAAAAGTAGAGATGTAAGAAGGGCAACTTAAAAGTGTGGCTGGGAGCATTGTCTATTCGGGGCTGCCTGTTGGCTAGGGTTAAGCCATTTGTAAGCCTTTACAAATATCACTTCTGTTTACTTGACCTTATTATCAGAGTGTGTTCAGGTATTTCCCCAGGTCATTCGGAAAAGAAAGTGTTGTGCTTCGGGGAGTCAAGACTGTGAGCCTTCTCTTGAGCGACACTGACATCAATATAGAGAGGCTTTAAATCAAATAACTGAAAAATATATCTTAATACTCTCAAGTATCAATCCAATTACATTGTTTTGGTTTTTTTATAGTGCTATGTTTACGTTGAAGCAGAGGGATAATTTTATAGGAAACAGAGGATATGAGTTTTTACTGATAATATCTCCGACTGATTTAATACTCCCCAATTGTCATATGAACTTCTTTCAAGCCTTTTTATTATTCTTTTTAAGAAAAAAAGCTTGATTCTTCATGACTGTTATTGCCTTGCTGCGTGTTTGTTCATGTGGCATACTCACACACGTAAGATGTCCTTTGCTGTCGCAGCTTGGCATCTTGCCATGAAGTTACAATAATCTTAAATGAAAAGATATCAAGCGAACCAGATGATTGCATTAATTAATATCCCCCCCCCACTTCTTGTTGTATAGTAAAGCTTCATGCTAATATAACCCTAATTACCAGCAAGCCTGAGTGAACAGTATCTACAAACAACCTTGTCCTAAGCAGCCCTTTATACTGCTGCTGGGTGATTTTCCTGGTAAATAAGTTCCTGGAGATATTTTCGGCATCCTAAGGGGTTTTCCTTTCCTCTGCATTCATTTTTTTAAAAAAATGTTTTCCCTGCATCTCCTCTATTTGTTCCCTGGAATTACCAGCTTGTAGGCAGGTTGTTGCACATTGGCCTGCAGGAGCTAGAGGAAAAACCTAGTTTGTTTGTTTATATACTGCTTAATTGTGATAAAGCCTCAAATCGGTTTGCAAAAAGGATAAAGCAATAAAATTAGCAGTAGAAACAGTTGAGAACATGTACAGTATTTTTTTAAAAAAAAATACTGAAGACCATCAATAAGCTTAAAAAGCAGCAGCTTCTGCATGTCTGGATAAACAGAAGTGTTTTAACACATACCAAAAAGAGTTGGGGAGTTCCAAAATATGAGAGCATCCACACTGCAAGATGGATTTCTTACAAGAGCAGAATGAGTATTATGTGCCAAACTACCCCTGTGCTAGACCAATTTGGTTCTCATTTTTGAATCATAAATGAGAGGCTTATTATGAAGCTAGATTTTAGGCCAGAGGCATGGAGCTTAGCTGCTGTTGAGGCACTTGGGGGGGACGGGGGACACATACACACATCTCATACAAGCTGCATCGCAACACACAGGTGTGCCCCCTCCCCCATGTTCCCTTCCTTCATTCTTACTTATTTGGGACCCAGGCACATACATTGCCTACAGAATTATAGGCACCGTGTTTGCGAATATCAGTTGCTAAGGAGTAACAGCGAGAGAGAAAACCATTGTTGCTATGTGGGCTTCCTGGAGACATCTGGTTGAAACAGGATGTTAGGCTATGTGATCCAGGAGATTTCTTAGCTTATTTAATATGGATGGCATTGGAGGGAGAGGACTCCTTCGCTTTGCAGAAGGGACCGAGATCAATTTCCTGGAAGAGTTATCGACAGGATGCTATTCTTGCCGATTCCTCTTTCAGCACCCCGGTTCCAATGCTCTTCTGATTTTTGAGAGGTAGAAAGGGTTGTATTGAGAAGGAAGAATAAGTGAAAATAGCCCACTTTTCTCCAGCCATGTCTTGTGAACAGAGTTCTACTCATGGGAACTTTGATCACAACCCATTTGCTTTTCTATTCTGCATTGGTCTATTGGGTGGAGGCCTCCTGAGCTATGTGGCTTCCATATAGCCATATTCAGCTGTGGTCTCCAGACTAGTGCATATATTTCCATAGCTGCCAAGTCTTCCGTATTCCCCGGGAAACCCCCGTTTTTCTAGCTGTCCCCAGCCGAAAAAACGGATATTTTTGTTTTCCCCTGGTTTATTCTGGCACGACGGCTATTTTGCTCAGAAGCGACTTTTGATGCTGCTTTGCCCAGTTCCAAAATGGCAGCAGCGCTACTTCCGGCCTGCTACTTCCGGTCCAGTCCCTTATTTCTCAGGCCGGAACTTGGCAGGTATGTATTTCTGTTGTGGCTAGCTGGTAGAAATGGCAAAATTTTGCATATGCAGCTGATTTCCTCATGAAATAAGCTGTGAAATGGCCCTTTTAATAAGCTAAGAGATTTTCATGACTAAAAATTGTTGTATCCAAATTAAAATGTTTGTTCCAGGTCAGGGTTTCCCAAACTTGGGCCTCTAGCTGTTGTTGGACTACAACTCCCATCATCCCTAGCTAGCAGGACCAGTGGTCAGGGATGATGAGAATTGTAGTTCAAAAACAACTGGACACCCAAGTTTGGGAAACCCTGTTCTAGGTAAGCAAAAAAAGATCTAGAAACGATAAAAACGATAAAAAGTATTTGTGTCTTTTGTCTATTAGCTGTTGTTCAGTTAAATTACAGGATAAACTGTGCATTAAGGGAGAACACGAACTTTTTACGTCTTCTGTATTGTTCTGGTAAAATGGTGTTACTTTTTTCTTTTTCAATAGGTAGAGAAGAGACCGAAGTACTATGGACGAGAGTAAGTAATGCAGTGTGCTCTGAATTTTTTGCCTTAAGCTAAGGGCTGTCTAATAGAGCAAAAATACCAAAACTTTGCCCAATGGCTACTCTGCATGTTCTCAATGGGTTCATAAAACATCTCAATTTGTCTTAGAGGATACAGAGATGACATTATTTTGCAATTCACTGGTGGTTTTAACAACATAGGCAGTTTTACTCGACCATGAATAGGTCACATAAGGAAATGTTGACACGCACATCTTCAGGCTAGCTGTTTTGTACTTCAAGGAAAGGGCTTTACTTCACATTCCTGCTTCCATTTGGCAGAATTGGTGGCAATAAAGTAAAATGTGTGAGTTAGTTTTCTTTTCCCCCTTTTATTTAAGGAGGGTGGGGAGCAAAATCACACTAGGGCCCCCGTCTTTGTTCTTTTTCTTTTAGAGTGGCTATGGAAATTTATAGCCAATTTTCATCTTTCCCCATACAATGAAATTGGGAAGTAGATTACAAGCAATCACATCATAGGAGAATTTTTGATATATGTAATTTTCAGCAGTTGAAAAATCTTCAGTCACCTTTTGTTTCATTCACACATTTTGTTCAGGGGTATTTTTGTTTGTTAACTCAAAATTTATAGTTTGTTCCTCTTGGAATTCATGGGTTCACAGTCATCCATTTTGTGTTCAATTCGACGCCTTTATATTGAAGTAATTTACAGTTCCCTGGCTGGAAATAAAGTATCTTCAGAGCAGTTTAAAGTTGCCAAAGTGAATTAATGGGCTTCAAAATTTTTGTTGGACTTGTAAATTTGAAAGTGAAAATAATTTGAGTTGTCAACAAAACTAAGTAACATGGAATTCAAAACTATGGAGCTATAATGTCAGCAACTTAGGACGAGTATGTACAATTAGTAAAATCAAGTTGGAAAGATTTTTTCAGGTTATAGATCAGCTTCTGCAAATAGGAGGCTACATACTTCGGTTGTGACTCCCACAATTGACTTCTTGCACATGGGAAATGGTATATCAGAAGGTGTGCTAGTGACGTAGCTAAATATCACCTGCAGAGCATTATGGCAGAGGAAGAATTTGGATCAGGGCCTAGCCATACCAGGCTTCCCATTCTTTATATGTTTGCCCTTTGTATGTACAATGCTTTTTGTTAGAGGCATTTTCTCTTACAGAGTTCCATTGTCATTTCTTATATGGCTTTTATAATGGTACCTTGGTTCTCGAACTTAATCCGTTCCGGAAGTCCGTTTGACTTCCGGAATGTTTGAAAACCAAGGCGCGGCTTCTGATTGGTGCAGGCGCCCAGAAACAATAGCCGACAGCTGCATCCGACGTTCGGCTTCTGAAGAGCCTTTGAAAACCGGAACACTTGCTTCTGGGTTTTTGGTGTTTGGGGGAACCAAGGCGTTTGAGAACCAATGTACCACTGTAGTGGTGTTCTTTTGTGCAGTATCTGAGGGGGAAAGCGGATCTCATTAAAATAACAGCATTGTCTCTTTCTACGCCATAGTTCATTGCAGTATGTACACAAGTTTGTTGGATATCAACATTCATGTGTGAACGCTGGCAGTCCCAGACAGGTTTTGTGATGGTCAGCACACTGCCGTATGCTCCTACTTGCCGGAAATAGATGAGTGAACACTGACGATCTCATTGAGGGAACTGTCAGCGTTCACTAGGTGTATCTCTGAAACTTTGGAAGTTCATAATATTCATCTGGGATTGTCAGTGTTCAAATGTGAACATTGACATTCGCCACATACAGCATTCGCTGTATCGATGTTTGCCAGGGTGACTTTCACTGTGATGTGTGTATTTAGAAGAAAAAAAACTTGCCATGACAATAATGGTACATTATAGTAGAGGTGTTTCCATTGCTAAAGAAAGAAAGCAAATATGTTGGATGACTGGGGGAAATGTATGTAAATTATGTATACAGAGATGATTATTCGAATTTAAGATCTGTCCTTAGGGTCTTGGCATGCTGTCAATCTGGCTCATTGTTGAGAAGGATATGTAACCTTAATGTCAAATGAGAAGCTATGTAAGATAAGATTTACACCTCTCTGTAAATCAAGCTGATAAGTGCTCCTTATGAACAGAATTTACTTGGCCTATAGGGTGGCAGTGTCCCTAGGCTTTATTTATATATTAAAAAAAGAAGTTGATAACTAAGAACTACCAGCTGAAAATGATCAAGCCAGCTGCATGATAAGTAGAGAAATTAACATAACTGGTATTCAGGGCTGACTTTGAGTATGCTGCGTGTTTCTTGACAGTAAAGGAAGGATGCTATTTTTGTATTTTAACATGAAAAAAACGCTGAGGGCTTGTGTTTTTCTGGTGAGCGTTTCTCTCGAAACAACTCTCTTATTGTGCTGATGAAGATGGGCTTTGTTTTTCAGGTTCCATGGGAGGATATCGAGAGAAGAAGCAGATCAATTATTGAGCGTAGCAGAGGGAAGTTATCTTATTCGTGAAAGCCAACGGCAACCTGGAACATACACTTTGGCTTTGAGGTTGGTAATTAATATTTCATTTTGAGGCTATTAGAATATTTATGAATACTCTTGAGGGGAATATTAGGATTAGCTCTTTCCCATTTTTATTTATGAATCTTCTTGAAATAAAGGTTTAACTGAATTATATTTTTGTGGCCTAGTTCTACCTTCAAAGTCCTTTAACTAAACAGGCAATTGAAATATTGGGGCATTGTAAACTTAGAAATGCTTATTTTAAATCTTCTCACTTTACCTCTCTCCTTGTTCTACTTTCTATACTTGTCCTCTCCTGTTATCTCCCTCGCTCTACCAAAAGTTTAAATTGAAAGCTGCTTCAATTGTATGCAGGGGCCTTTCTTAACACCACCTCTCTTGCATTATTCTGCAGATCACAGTGTGTGTAGGTAATGGTTTTTTAAAAGCACATTAGTGGTGGTTGTTATTTTTAGAGGGAAAAATAACAAATAGGCTGTTCTGTCCATCAGGGTCATCTCTCAATGTATGAGAGCTTTTCAGTGGCTTTTTGACACAATCCTAATATCTAGACAAAATCATGTCCATCTTGCATGTCTATGGAACAGCTTAATTGTCGTTTAGTCGTGTCCGACTCTTTGTGACCCCATGGACCAGAGCACGGCAGGCACTCCTGTCTTCCACTGCCTCCTACAATTTGGTCAGACTCATGTTGGTAGCTTTGAGAACACTGTCCAACCATCCAGTCCTCTGTCGTCCCCTTCTCCTTGTGCCCTCAATCTTTCCCAACATCAGGGTCTTTTCCAGGGAGTCTTCTCTTCTAATGAGGTGGCCAAAGTATTGAAGCCTCAGCTTCAGGATCTGCCCTTCCAGTGAGCACTCAGGGCTGATTTCCTTAAGAATGGATAGGTTTGATCTTCTTGCAGTCCATGGGACTCTCAAGAGTCTCCTCCAGCACCATAATTCAAAAGGATCAATTCTTCGGCAATCAGGCTTCTTTATATGTATGGAAGTGAGAGCTGGACCATAAAGGAACAGCTTAATAGCATTTTCCAATTGATGCTGCAGCACTAAGCTAGAAGCGCAGGAGTTTACGTCACTCCCAGTGCCAACACCACCAGCAGATACAAGATAGTGTAGCTGTTATATGCTCTTGGCTTGTGTAGTCTTCTGTTATGAATAAATCATCTTTGTCATCATTCCCACCCCCACAACTTGAAACTTGCTGGTGATTGAAATTGATGAAACCATTGCTTTCTGACAGAACTGCCATCTTAAATTATCCTCAACCAAATTTTCGAACTTGTCAAAACCCAGTAATGGGAACTTCCTTGCACTAAATTGCCTCAACCTTTCATGTACGTATTCTGCCCTTGAAAAAACAAGGCTAATTTGGTTGTTTGTCTAATGCAGAGGTCGCCATTGTGGTGCCCTCCAGATACTGTTGGACTACAATTCCCAGTATCCCTGACTGTTGGCCATGCTGGCTGGGGCTGATGGGAGCTGAGTCCAATGTCTGCTGGCCACCATGCTGACTGTTCCTGGTGTTATCCAACATTCTTTCTGATGCATAGGACTGAGTGACCTGTTTCTGTCCTCCCAATCTCTGCAGCCGGAGACTCAACTGCAGACACATGAATACAGCTAACATAGACTAGTACAATATACAACGTGTTCTGCACAAATGGATTTCAGTAATCGTTCTGGATCCTGGTCATAGTTCTTTTTTCTTTTTACTGTTTTCTGAGGTTGAAGAATTAGGGATTTGGTGCGTGGTTGGGTTCAAGGCAACTGTCACGTTTTTCTATTGGGCTTAGCTGCATTTCCCTGAGCAGAAGGCTCTCGGGCTTGGCTTGGCTCCCTGGTTTGTCCAGCCTCTGTGCCAGTTTTAGCTGACGTGTTGTCCTCTCCATGAAGTTACTAGCAAGTCAAAGAGTGTTTCAGTCGGAGACTTTCTTGCCATGTGTCAAGATTATGATCCATGTGTGGGAGAGCTTATTAAACACTGGGGAAGAGTTTCTGTGCATTGCAGTACAATACATAAATGGTTTCAACCTCTGCGTGAACAAATGAGACATAATCAGGGTGGTCTTCCAGTGCTGTGTGTAAACCATCTGGGAAGAGGCACTCTCATTCTACAAAAAGTAGAGATGTAATGAGGCAGCCCCGAATAGACAATGCTCTCATTCTACATTCTGTAGCACATCATGCACACTGAGCTGTTGGAATTTGGAATCCAACAACATCTGCAGGGTTACCGCCCTGGTGCACTTTTAATGTTTTGGATTACCAGACATCTACAGCGCACCATTAGAGGAAGGCTCTGTCTAATGATGTTGGTTGTATGAACTGATTTTATTGGAAAGCATTGCATCTGAGGTTACATAAAGGTCTGTGGTGGTCCATTCATATAGGCATGTCATCACTTAATGTCATAGCTGTCCACTACTGTGTTAAGCAACTGTTAAGAGTGCAAGGAATTCTTCAGCAGGCAAGTTCATATGGAAAGGGCTCACTAAGAGTTGGAAGTTTAAAAACCACTGTTGTGGTCGTTCCTGATCTTCGCTTCCAGCAAGATCAGTGGATTTTATTGAAATTTACCAGAATATAGGGCTCATTCTGCTATGGTGTACTTTTAAAAAGTTGACTCACAAATAGAACCTTGAAGAAAATAAGGCAAATGGATCTCTTATCTTTCTAGGCAGGTACATGGCAACGGTAGAAATCGTTCTGGAGTTTCTCAACAAGGTCTTTGTTGACAGATGGAGAACCTTTCTCAGCAAGGTTACCACACCGTTACAGAATAAATGAGTCACAGGCCTTAGTACCAAGCTTTTGACTCATTTCAGGGATTTGAAGCCCTGTATAAACTGGCTATTGTGTCATGAGCAGGCATAAGCAACAGCCTGTTTCAACAAATGTGCTTCACTTAGACAGTGCACACATAACCGACTTAAAAGGTCACTCTTGGTGTACTAGATCACTGATTAATTATTTCCTTATAAGCTACACATATTATATAAAAACCAGAATCGTATAAAATATACCAGAAAAAACCAGAATATTATATAAAAACCAGAATCGTAAGCTGACAGCTAATCTATGTGGTAAAAAATAACAGGAGCATGCAAAAAGCTGAACCCTAAAGTATTTGGGGTACCCCCTCTTCCTATCATTTTTAAAACATGATTTCTGAAAGTAAGATTTCTAAAGTTTTTGGTGCACTTGTCCCCCCCCCCTCAAAGCATATGTGGATCAGTTATGAGTAACTTAGCAACTGGAATGTTGTCTTTGACTCTCACTAGACCTTCTCTGTCAGTTTGTTACATAATAGCTTTTGTAGATGTTAATATTTTTCCTTCCGCACTGCATCAAGGTCTCGTTTTCTTACAACTCACCCTGTGCAGTTAGATGTGTTGTAAATCAGTTGATTTCCAGTGGCCTTGGTCATACCTTAATCCTGCATACATCTGAGCCATTAAAATATATTTTTCTAATTTTGTTGGGAGTTTGCATGGAACATACAGATTTACTAAAGCCTCTGGACCTGTCCATGCAGCCTTTTTATTGTTTGTTAACTCGTTAGGTTTTTTTCTGTTTTATAACACATGTTATAGACAGCTACAGTGGCCAGTGAATACATATATTCAAAGAAAGATGTTGGGTGATATTTTGGTGTTGCTGGGGGTTATCTGTATAATACTGGTGCTGGTGTACTATTTGCCTTATATATAACTTAATGCTTTATTGTGTTTGTTATATTGGAGCCTATTCTGAGATTATTTTTAATGAAGAGTGGGCTGCAACTCTGCTAAATAAATAATATTTAAAAATTCCTTTCAGTAGCACCTTAGAGACCAACTAAGTTTGTCATTGGTGTGAGCTTCCATGTGCATGCACACTTCTTCAGGTATCTGAAGAATATAGGGGACATGGGTGGCACTGTGGGTTAAACCACAGAGCCTAGGGCTTGCTGATCAGAAGGTCAGTGGTTCGAATCCCCTCGACGGGGTGAGCTCCCGTTGCTCGGTCCCAGCTCCTGCCAACCTAGCAGTTCAAAAGCACGTCAAAGTGCAAGTAGATAAATAGGTACCGCTACAGCGGGAAGGTAAACGGCGTTTCCATGCACTGCTCTGGTTTGCCAGAAGCTGCTTAGTCATGCTGGCCACATGACCCAGAAGCTGTACGCCGGCTCCCTCGGTCAATAGAGCGAGATGAGCGTCGCAACCCCAGAGTTGGTCACGACTGGACCTAATGGTCAGGGGTCCCTTTACCTTTACCTTAAGGTGCTACTGGAAGGAATTTTTTTATTTTGTTTCGACTCCGGCAGACCAACACAGCTACCTACCTGTAAATAAATAATATGTGATGTTCAGATATCCACACAGTCTCTTAACACAATATGACTAGGAAGGAATTCTACAGTGCTTTTCCTTTTGTGGTCTTTCAGAGTTCCTAACTTTTCCCTGTCTTGTTTCCTCTATTTCCATGGTTGGAAACTAGATGCAGGAGACCATTAACTTGACCCAGAGTGAAATGGAGAATAGTATGCGCTAAGTGTATCTCTGGGGAGGGCATGAATGCAACAGCCACTCATAAATTTTGGGTGCTAGTAGTGGCCTTTTAGGTTCGTGGTTTGAAGTCTAGAATTCCATGGCAACCAAGAAAGGCACTCTTTGTCGGTGATTCATCTCGTAAGATAAGAAAGCTGTGTCAAACCTGGATGCAAGCATTTATACCTTTTCCTAACCTCAGGATATATTATGCTGCTGCGTGTGGCGCTTCCCCAACTTGACTGTGGGAAAGATTCAGTACCTGGTGGGGATAAAGCACACATGCTCCAAAACTCCCTGAAGTTTGCACCGACTAGACTACTGCGGACTTCAGGCACAACAGGGTGGTATATGGTTTATATTCCTATACTTTCTTTTATGGCTGTGTGTTGCAGAGGTGTTTTTGCATTTTTAGTTCAAACATGAATAGTGTGCTTTTACATTTTTTGCTCAAAACATTAAATTGGAGCATTGTTGTTCTGTATCCCAGAAGCGACGTTTACTGTTGTGCATTGCGAAGAGGCAGGGCAAACAAGTAAATTCACTTGTTTCAGGTTATAAAACCTGTGGTGGCATGGGCCATATGCACACAAGTCGCTGTCTCATCCTCTTATATGTCATTGCAAGACCATTAATACTATATCTGTGCTTAGTCTGTACGTGAAGTGCTCACACTATTCCCAGTGGCTGACCAACAGTTATGGATTTTCTGCAAAAGCCGAAACTTACATATATATCTTCTTGAAATGCTGCATGCCATTTCTTTTGAGAGCTGGCATTTAGTTACTGGTATGGCATTGCTTTGATATATGGTTGGTTTGATAGATTGTTGTTTTAAATTTAAGGTTTGGTTTGAATTCGTGCAGTGGATTCTTGGCATCGTCATTGAGCTAGATCAGAGGGATACAGTGGTCAGCTGAAACCAGACAAGGCAGGAAATCTGCCTTTTGCAGCTAGAAGCAAAATAATAAGCTCAAGGTTGTATTTCAGGAAGCAGCATTTACTGGCATGGGTGGACAACAGTGGTAGGATTCTGTTGCCGTCAGAGGGACTATATTGTGTTGATGGCATTTGCTCTGTGGTTCATTGGTCTCAATCCACTGTTTAATAGACTGGATTATTGGCTTCGAAGTGAATGCCCATGGAACTGAGGAGAGTGGATTTTTGTCAAAGAGAATAGAACTTGGGAGATGCGTTGAAAATAATGCAAACTGTTTATTAATATTAGTTTAAGAGCACTGTTCTTAGTTCTCAGCATCCAGAAGCAGCAATGTTTATTAAAGAGGTGCAGGGTGGGGACTCTGGCCAGAGCAGATTATTGCATTTATATCCAGATCGCAGGTGAGGGGATATAAGGGTAATAGAATACATTGCAATGTGAATTAGAAATTCCTTACAGCTGAAAGGAACAGGAAATTCCTAATTAATTCCAGAAGGTATCAAAAGCTACCTTTGAAGTCAGCTAAACAGTAGGGCCTTGCTTAATGCCAACACCTATAACAGATGTTGACAACAATAAGACATCGTCCCCTGTGTCAGTTTGGTAGTGAGAACCTTGTTTAATTAGGACAAAGATAATAAAGAAAGCGAGGAGGAATTGTACTGGCGGTAGGCGTTGGAAGTGCAAGAACACTCTCTGTTCCTTTGAGATGATAGCTGCTGCTGCTGCTGCTGCTACATGATGTTTAGCTGGTTACCATAGTTTCCGTTCCTGCAAACCCTATTGTTGCATTATCAGAAATACCAGGGGTGGGGGGAGAGATTTGGAAATAAGGCGCCTGCAACATGAAATGGGTAAAACTAATTTGACTCGGAACTTAACTTGAAAATTACGGAGAAATTTTAAAGATATTTGGATAGACGGGGTGCAATGAAGGTCAAGCTTGTCTGAAGAGAGATTAAGAGAGAGCTTTCATTGGGATTCGTTTCCATTCCAGGAGCTTCCTGTAAGCTGAGATCCTCATGTGACATGGGGTAGTTGCAAATGGTGGAGTCACTGGTGAAATAGTAGCTGTCAGCTGAACAATAGGAGTCCTAGACTAGAAACAATATGGACTATGTGCCATCGGAGACAACTCCTAGGGTCCAAGGTCCCTTCGGCCGCCCCAAGAAAACATTTGAGGGGCTTCTCCCCCACCCCAAAGTTAATGGGGACTGCCATTCAAATGGTATGCGTGTGATCGGTTACGCAAGGTGAGGCTCACATCCCCCCAAGTATTTTATGCAAGTTGGCAAGAGCTATGTGCTCTTGGCAAGCATGGTGCAAGAGTCAGAAATGCTACTAAGACTTGAGGCTGAAATATGAGCCCAGGAGGTGAATACCCTGAAAGGCAAGGAACTACAGACTAGCTAAGTAGCAAGTGAAGGAAAAGAGGACTAGGAAAGAAAGTGCAGTTTTTACTCTAGGCAGCTAGGAGCTAGTTCTCTAGCTTGCATTTATCATAATAACGTAGAGGTAATTAATTACCTGGACCATTCTTTCCTCCCCCATAGTTCTAGCTACAGGTAGGTAGCCGTGTTGGTGTGAGTCGAAACAAAATAAAAAAATTCCTTCAGTAGCACCTTAAAGACCAACTAAGTTTTTATTTTGGCATGAGCTTCCGTGTGCATGCACACTTCATCAGATACACTGAGACAGAATCCACCAGACCCTTATGTATATTCAGAGGGTGGGGGTGGGGAGCAATTGGTCTTGCGGGGGGGGGAGCAAGGGCTGAGGTGCTAAGGAAAGCTTGATCATGTATAATGAGATAAGAATCTTATGTCTTTGTTCATTCCAGGTGGCTCCATGGTTTTAAGCTTGCTAATGAGTTGCAATTCAGCAACTCCTCTTTCCAGTCTGTTTCTGAAATTTTTCTGTAATAAAACAGCTGCTTTAAGATCTTGTATAGAATGTCCTGGGAGATTGAAGTGTTCTCCTACTGGTATCTCTGTCTTATGGTTCCTGATGTCAGATTTGTGTCCATTTATCCTTTGGCGTAGGGTTTGGCCTGTTTGTCCAATATAGAGAGCTGAAGGGCACTGTTAGCATTTGATGGCATACACAATGTTAGAAGATGAGCAATTAAATAGTCCTGAGATGGTATGTTGGATGTTGTTGGGGCCAGTAATGGTGTTGTCCGGGTGTATGTGGACAACACCATTACTGAAGGATTTTTTTTATTTTGTTTCCTCCCCCAGACTGTTATCTCTCCTTCCCGTATGGTTCTTGCTATGTTCCCGTTCTCTTTGCCGCTGCCACTGCCTCCTCCAACAATCTGTCCTCTATTATCAGTTCTGTATTCCCTTGGCCAGAAATCCCAGATTACCCTTAGCTGTTCTGTTAGCAACAGACTTCCACCTGCTCTTGTATCTTCGGCAATTATTGGCAAGATACTCAGAGGCAGGGTGTAATGCATTTTAATAGTGAGGAAATCATTCCTGCTGAGATTCTTTTCCCATGCAGAACAGGGAGCATTGCGAAGCGAAGCACTGTGTCAATGCACAGTGTTAAATCTTGATAAGCATTTACAGGAATGAGCTCACTGGAGTTAATGTGTAGCAGTGCAGTTCTGTGCTGCCATCTGATAACATGGAACTGGCTATTTTATTCTTCTTTTGCATGCTTTCCACACTCAGCCCAACCAGACCAGATGAGCTGGGAAGGTAACAGGGGGCTGTTTGACCTTACATAACTGACTTCAGGCTTGAACTCCCTGCTAGAATTTGCTATGCGGACTCCTATGCTATGCCTCCCATCGGACTGCCACCCTTTCAAGCCTGGCCATCTGCCAGCCCTGGCTACACACCCGCCTCTGTCCCCTCTGGAATTTATGCAACACACTGGAATTTTGGCCTCACCTGGCAGATGCACTTGGTCTCTTGCCCTTGCAGTAGACCACTTGGAACACCTGACCCCACATGGCCCTAATAATAGCACAGCCAGTGTGGCACAGTGGTTAGAGTGCTGGACTAGGACCTGGGAGGCCAGGGTTCAAATCCCACCTTCGCCATGAAGCTCATTGTGTGACCTTGGGCCAGTCACTGCCTCTCAGCCTAACCTACCTCACAGGGTAGTTGTGCGGATTAAAGGAGGAGGGTGAGAACTCCTTGGGGAGGGGGTATAAATGCAATAAATGAAAGATGAAATAAATAACTGGTATAGCAGGGAAGTCGTTTTTACAGTAGCAATTCAATTACATACTTCTGCCCTAACTCTGCACACCTAATAAGGATTTTGAATGTGTGGATGACATCAGTGGAGAGAGAAATAAAGAAATTGCCTTTGACAAGTTTTGCTTTCCAATATGGTGTTCGTATTTCTGTGAATAATTTTCAAACTAATACTAGCATGAATGAGAACTAGGTCTGGTAAGTGTGTGCCGTTCTCTTTGGGGAAATAGTAGCTGTTGTATTGCTGGTTTATTGTCTTTTGCATGACTCTCCCAGGCAAATTTGCAAGCATCCTATTAAAAGCAGTTCCAGAAAACTACTGGATATGTTTACAAATAACTCAGAATGAACACCTAAATCAGAGACCTTTTCATTCAGTGGAAAAAACTTGTTCAAACAAAAACATCTTCAGTTGTTCCCAGAAAGCACAGAGAGTGGACACCCACAAAATAGGAGCAACCACACTGAAAGTTGAAGAAGCAAAACTGGATTTCCTGTTTACATCACATTTAACACTTTATAGGCATACGTGCATGTGGATGATTACCATTATTTGCATGCTCACTAAGTGGAATCTCCCTTGTTTACAGTGTTTTGCTCAGTATTGTTTAAAAGAAAAACATAGAACCATAGCTACCAAGTCTCCCGTATTCCCCGGGAAACCCCCGTTTTTCCAGCTGTTCCCAGCTGAAAAAACAGATTTTTTTGTTTTTCCCCAGTTTATTCTGGAGCGGCGGCCATTTTGGAACTGGGCGGAGCATGCTCAGAAGCGACTTTTGATGCTGCTTTGCCCAGTTCCAAAATGGCTGCAGTGTGACTTCTGGCGCGGCGGCCATTTTGGAACTGGGCAGAGCAGCATCAAAAGCCGCTTCTGAGCATGCTCCGCCCAGTTCCAAAATGGCGGCAGCGCTACTTCCGGTCTGCTACTTCCGGTCCGATCCCTCATTTCTCCGACAGGAACTTGGCAGGTATGCATAGAACGGACAAGCAATATTAATTGGTACATTATTTTCCTTTCTCTGTAAATTCAAAAGTTTATGGCACATGGGGCCTCTCACTCTGAAATAATTTTACGAGCAAATACCACGAAGCAGTAATTAAAACCTCCTGCTTCTTATTTTGTTTATGTAACCCTAGTCAGGAGAATTAATGGGGTTGGTGAATTTGGTGAAGCTACCTGTTTTTATTAGCAGCATAACACTTCTTGTTAGCTCTAAGCCAGGCATCCCCAAACTTCAGCCCTCCAGATGTTTTGGACTACAATTCCTATCTTCCCTGACCACTGGTCCTGCTAGCTAGGGATCATGGGAGTTGTAGACCAAAACATCTGGAGGGACGCAGTTTGGGGATGCCTGCTCTAAGCTAACAACATTTCACTGACTCTGTTTTCCAGTTAACATTTTGATTGGAAAACTGATCGTATAATTCTATTTCATTTTCGTTTAACTTTCCATTCTCTCTCTCCCTCTCCCCTTCTCCCTGTGAGTTCAGGGGGATGGTGTGGGAAGAAAACTTATATTTGGAATAGCTATATTAATATAAATAATCAATAGTCAACCTTCTTGATCAATAGGAGAGCCAGGCACCTACTGTTCAATATTCAACAGTATTAAAAAAATTTTTAAAAAAATGCTAAAGAAAAGCTCCTTTCCTAAATCACTTACCGGTATGTGAGAATGAGCAAAGGAAGACAAATTTTAGAAATAGCATAGCAATCCAAATCAGATTATAACATAAAATACATGACTCAAATGTGGAAGTGGTGGTTCACATATGGATAATGCACACAAGTTCACACACAAGAACCTGCTGTTGAGGAAAAGGAAATCTACCACAAATCTGTTGGGGAAAAGGAAATCTACCATCTTAACTTCTGATGGGTGACAAATGCCAACATTTTGGGGGTTGAAGTATAAATTTATGGGATTTAGACCGCTCAGAGCTTTTCTGAATTGGGCTGGCCCTGTGGAATCACCCAAATCGTGAATCAGTCCAGCTGGGAGCCCTACCTACTGTGCCTTCCTTTCTTATAATGGCCTAGCTTTTCCTGATGACATATTTCTAGACCAGACGTCCTCAACCTTTTGAGGCTTATGGGCAGATTTGGGAATACCACATATAGGGTGGTGCTACTGAAATTAATGAATCTAATTGAGTCATGTTCATTAATTTCAATGAGTCTATTCTGAGTCGAAAGTTAGTTGAATACCACCCATAGTCTATAAATATGACTTCCTCCTTTGCCAGGCCCTTGACCATCAGGTGGATCCATGGGAAATTAATTACCACCAAGAACCCCTGGGAACTTGATTTCTTGTGGTTCCTAATTGGCTCTGGGCATTGCCATGCATGCTTCCAACAGTGTTTTGGGCCTGCCAGAACCCCCACTGAGTCCTCTTGCCACTGATGCTACTAGGTAAGTTTGGAATGGGAAGGTAGCGATGTCAAAAGCTCACAGCACTGGCTGGGTTAGGAAGCCCTGTTTTTATTAGGGCAGGGGTGTCCAAACATTTTTCAAAGAGGGCCAGATTTGATGAATTTAGGGTTGGAATTGTTGAGCTTTTTTATTTCTGTTTTTTTGCAATTTTACCCCAAAGTTGTTGAGGTTTTTTTTAGGATTTATCCCCAGGACATATACTGCCACGGGGGCTGGATTAGGCCCACAAAGCGGACTTTGGACATGCCTATATTAGGGCCTTTAAAACAATCAGTCTAAAAATTAAAAATTGGGAAACCCAGCCAAATGGGTGGAGGTATAAATATTATTATTATTATTATTATTATTATTATTATTAGCCATTCCAAGTAAGGCTATGGGAAATCTGCCCTTAACTAATTTCCAGTTGCATGTCTGAAGTGGGTGGCACACTAAACTTTTCTGTATGGTTTGTGCCCTTGGTCGTTTGCAAATCTGAGAGTGTTTCGGAGCTCAAATCTCCCTGACATGTTTTGAACATTCGAGAGTTTTCAGGTACTGCTCATACAACTTGTAGAAAGAATTGTAGCCAGTATATGCAAACCGCTAAGCTTCCTAAGCAACTGGGCTCCTTGGATAAGCTAATGTATACAGCGCTTGAATGTTTTGACACTTGAGCACTCACAGCCAGTGAATAAAAACACTTGGCACTTTCAGATGGGAGTTTATTATGCAATCTTGGCAGTTTGGTACATGCAAGTTTTATGCGGGGTCCATTTGATGTCATCAAAACAGCAGTCCATACTTTCATTACATTTAATCTCGATTTTTTTCCACCCTTGGAAAATCCAGGTAATAAAAAGAGGCTATTATATATCCACATGTTAGCACAAAAATTCCATATTTTGGGGTGGTGTGTCACATGTGTGGTCATGTTTTGGTTAGTATTCTCGGTCACCAATACCCCCATCCAGGGCTGGCCCTGCTGCCTCCACACTGATTTGGAGCAAGATTTTGTGGAACTCATTCAATCTCACCTATGCTGGTGGTTCTAGGGACCCAGGTGGCGCTGTGGTTAAACCACTGAGCCTAGGGCTTGCTGATCAGAAGGTCGGCGGTTCGAATCCCTGTGACGGGGTGAGCTCCCGTTGCTTGGTCCCAGCTCCTGCCAACCTAGCAGTTCGAAAGCACGTCAAAATGCAAGTAGATAAATAGGAACCGCTACAGCGGGAAGGTAAACGGCGTTTCCATGTGCTGCTCTGGTATGCCAGAAGCAGCTTTGTCATGCTGGCCACATGACCTGGAAGCTATACGCCGGCTCCCTCGGCCAATAATGCGAGATGAGCGCGCAACCCCAGAGTCGGTCACGACTGGACCTAATCGTCAGGGGTCCCTTTACCTTTACCTTTTATGCTGGTGGTAGAGGTGGCGGCGGTGGCAGCAAAACTTCGTGTTTTGCCTCAAACAGCAAAACGAGACACACCACCCCTTGGTCACTACTTCCGTCTCTCCTCACCTGAGCATAATCTAGCCATTTTCTTTTCGACATCCCAAATGGTGCAAGTATACCTACTTCAACTAATTGTCTCATGCTGAAAGCACAGCCAGATTTTAATGATCAAGTCTGGAGGAACTGTTTTCTCAAGATCTCCACACAGTAAATGCAGATTACCTTGGAGACAGGAATTGCAGCCTCAGCAAATAAATAATATGGAGGTCTTGTGCAATAATAATAATAATAATAATAATAATAATAATAATAATAATAATAATAATTTATTGTTTATACCCCGCCCATCTGGCTGCGTCTCCCCAGCCACTCTGGGCGGCTCCCAATCGAATATTAAAACAATACAGCATTAAATATTAAAAGCTTCCCTAAACAGGGCTGCCTTCAGATGTCTTTTAATATTAGGATAGCTGCATATTTCCTTGACATCTGATGGAAGGGCGTTCCACAGGGCGGGTGCTGCTACCGAGAAGGCCCTTTGTCTGGTTCCCTGAAACCTTACTTCTCGCAATGAGGGAACTGCCAGAAGGCCCTTGGTGCTGGATCTCAGTGTCCGGGCTGAACAGTGGGGGTAGAGACACTCCTTCAGGTATACAGGACTGTTTAGGGCTTTAAAAGTCAACACCAACACTTTGAAGTGTGCTCAGAAAAAACTGGGTGCCAGTTTAGATCTCCGAGGACCGGTGTTATGTGGTCCCAGCGGCTGCTCCCAGTCACCAGTCTAGCTGCCACGTTCTGGATTAGTTGCAGTTTCCGGGTCACCTTCAAAGGTAGCCCCACATGGAGCGCATTGCAGTAATCCAAGCAGGAGATAACCAGAGCATGCACCACTCTGGCGAGACAGTCCACGGGCAGGTAGGGTCTCAGCCTGCGTACCAGATGGAGCTGATAGACAGCTGCCCTGGACACAGAATTAACCTGTGCCTCCATGGACAGCTGTGAGTCCAGAATGACTCCCAGGCTGCGCACCTGGTCCTTCAGGGGCACAGTTACCCCATTCAGGACTATGGAGTCCTCCACACCTGCCTGCCTCGTGTCCCCCACAAACAGCACTTCTGTCTTGTCAGGATTCAACCTCAATACGTTAACCGCCATCCATCCTCCAACCGCCTCCAGGCACTCACACTGGACCTTCACCGCCTTCACTGGTTCTGATTTGAAAGAGAGGTAGAGCTGGGTATCATCCGCATACTGATGAACACCCAGCCCAAACCCCCTGATGATCTCTCCCAGCGGCTGCATGCAGATGTTAAAAAGCATGGGGGAGAGGACAGAACCCTGAGGCACCCCACAAGTGAGAGCCCAGGGGCCTGAACACTCATACCCCACCAATTTATCACATTTTTGCCATATTTTGCAGCTTGATATAGCTAAGCATTACTCTCGTTCAAGATCTCTGCTTTTTTTTTTTAAGGCACCAACTGGAAATGGATATTGCCCCCTTCACAAAAAAAAGCACATGTTTTCTAGAAACATGACCATTAGAGGCTGGCAACCTTTGCTGTCAGAGTCATTTTTTAAAAAGGTACGTAAGTACAGAAATACCTATGTGCCTGCTCTAGTCAGAGTAAGTAGAGACATCAAGGAACAAACAAACAAATAAAATCCAGCACAGTAATAGTCCATCAAGCCTAACCCATTGGTGTGGAATAGCAAATGGTAATAATGATAATAATAATTTTATTATTTATACCCCACCCACCTGGCTGGGTATCCCAATGGGCCTCTGACTGAACAAAATGAGTGGAATGAGTGGAAGCTGATGTACTAATTGCATACAAAGGGGGGGGGACTCATTTGTGATTTAAGACCTCAGCCTGGAAGCATGTGTTAAAAAATGACTTTCCATAATCATGATGAAAAGGGAAATTAGATTAACACAATTTGCTATGCTATATCATACTTGTGCTGATATGTGCAATATGTACAATTCTAAAAGATGCATGTATCTTGTAAGGTCTGTAGCGCACCACTGCATGATGTCTCCCAGATTATACTACAGTACATATAATTCCAGCACCATCAATGGATTTGTGGTATTATAAAAGGAATTTAAAACAATTGGTTCACAACTGGTACCAATAATTTGCCACCACTGCAGGAGTTCGAGCCCAATGAAATATGTTGGTAATTAGGAGCAATTGTCGCAGACCTACAACTATTCATTATTAGGTCTTCTAATGTGTTTGGGGGGAAGTACATTATGCAAATGTGACAAAGGATAAATTAAAATCAAGGACATCTCAAGTAAAAAAACCAACAAACAACCCCAAGTGATAGCATGTGTTTCGGTCATTGTTAATGAGTTCTTTAACATGCAAAAATAATTTCACAGCATTCAAACATTTAACATCATCTGTCCTTGACACACAATGTTAAAGTAGTTTAGATCACCTGTTTCTGCAATAAATACACTTTTTTCACTTTAAATGTAAGGAGCTAACAGAAGAGCATATTGAAGAATATGTTGAATTTGCTGCTATTGAATTCGCTGCTTGGCTAGATTTTGCTTGTTGTTGTTGTTGTTTTAGTCACCTCAGCTTATGAACATTTGGGTTGTAAAAGTTGAGGTCCTCAGAAGTGATACTGGACATATCAGAGTTTTGCAAAATTGTAAAAAAACCCAAATCTCTGTGCCTTAAAACAACTCCAAAAAAGGACTGCTTTTGGTACACTGTGGTATGGATTGAATAGCTGAAGTTTGGGTGCTTGGCTGTGGTTGGGGGGTATGTGGGTGGATATGGGCCTATTCCAGCTTCCTGATTCTATGAAAATGTTGCATTAGAAAATGAGATAGTGTTGATTCTAGTAATCATACTGAGGTTTCATTTTTTAAAAATGTTCTATTTCACTCTCATTTTTAATGAACTGGAGTGGCCACCTTCCTAGGCTAGGGAGCTGCTTGAAAAGCATTGGGATGGAGAGAGTCCTGTCCAACCTTAATCCAAGTTTGGCACTATGTTTGTTTCAGTTTTCTTCCCTCTCAAATGTCTTTCCTCATCTGCTGCAATGTTCCCAAGGAACATAACCTGTGTCACAAATAAGACTGCCCTTAAAATGAAGCAGGCTAAAGCGGGTGGTAATTAGTTGAGCATGTGGTACTAAGCCTCTAGCATATAGTTGCCTTTCTTCTTTAAACCTCAAATAAGAGATTTACACATTTTCAAAAATCTTTCCACTCTCAGATTAATAAATAAAATTCCCAGCTCTCCTGCTGGAAGCAACACTGAAATTAGAATAAGTTCAAAGTCTGCTGCGTCTCGTGGGCAAAGCAAGAAGCTCTTTCAACAAGATACTTGGGACCAGGGTAGGTTAACAATTTTTGAAGCTCCATATCCCATCAAGAGGGGTTTGTTTGAATTTTGAGCTCCCTATCATTCATCATATGAATGTGTGCTTTAAAATGATATAAATTCCACAAAACGTCACTTGTGACATTGGAAAAGAGAGGCCTTTTTTACTAGCTTCCTCTAAAGTATGCAACTTTAGAGACAGGAATGCTCCAGGGAAGAGAGACCTGTTTTGTCCCTGTTTTAATCTACTACAGTAAATCCGCAGTTCATGAGGGATTACGCTCTGGGAATCACACCTAAAGCCAAAATCACATATAGTCAAAACCCATTGGGTTCAATGGCAGGCAGGATTCTCTTTTCCCCCAGAACCTTGCTCCATTTTTAATTGTTTTATATCTATTTGTCACCTGTGTAAAGCTTAATAATAACAAAAATAGTAACAATAATTTTGCAACTCTGGGCTGCTTCCAACACATATAAAGCAAACATTAAAAAAAACCTCCTGGTGCAGGGTTGCCTTCAGATGTCTCCTAAAGGTCAGATAGTTGTTTATTTCCTTGACATCTGGTGGAAGGGCGTTCCACAGGGTGGGCGCCACCACCGAGAAGGCCCTGTGCCTGGTTCCCTGTAGCTTCACTTCTCGCAGTGAGGGAACCGGCAGAAGGCCCTCGGAGCTGGACCTCAGTGTCCGGGCTGAACGATGGCGGTAGAAACGGAACTGAATCACACAAGTTTAAATGCACGTAAGTTGCAGACTTGCTGTACTATAAAGTGACATTCATGGATTTCTACCTCTCCAGCCTCCTACGCCTCCAACGGCACCACAGCAGAGCCCACTGTGTACTAAAACCATTTGTCCCTGCTATGTGTTCTAAAGGAAAGCCAAGGAAGTAGGCGCTCCACTCTGATCCCCAGGCTTCCCTCGTGTTATGGTAGGTGAAAACTGCCAGACTACACTGGAAGGCAGAAGAGGTCTTCAGCCAAGTGGCTGAACCTCTGGAGAAGTGCTTGAACATTGTCCTGACCTCCTCCTGCTTTCTCACAAGTGTGCATGTTTGTGTGGTTTTAAAACTAGAACTGTACTTCCAGTTTAGCTGAGTCCTCCCCGGTTGTGCAAATTATCGCATGCCGCTGGTCAGCAAGAGAGGCCAGACAAGTCACCCCAAACCATTTTTTAATACAATCAAGTCATTTTATTTTAGGCCTGCTATTTTGCAAATAAGTGCACAGTGGATTCCATTAAGAGTGTCCTAATGACATTGTCAAAGCCCATTTTGTACATTCGTGGAATAACTTTTCCAGCGAGCCTCTGTTAAGACATGAGAGTATGTGATTATATACACCCAATTTCCTGTTTAATAAACAAAAAGCAGCTGTTACAAAAGTGTGTGTTACTGTTGCATTTCTGTGTAACTTAGCAAGATGTACAAAAATGTGTAAAGGTTAGGTCTCCTAGTGGAAAACGGTTACATTAAGCACAGGACAGAAAAGCAATATTTTAATAATGACGACTGTTTGCCTGTGGAGGATTATAGCATTTATAAAATGCATTTCAAGTGTTCAAAGCACATTGTTGCAGTATCTCAAGCCTTATAATAGCCATGTAAGGTATGCTAGCATTGCCATCCCTATAATGCAATGGAAGTGTGCAGGGACAGGGTATATTAGCCAAATATTGCCAGCAGCACCCATTCTTCTTCACCTCCCCTCCTAATATTGGACATGTGAGAAGTCTTCAACTGGTCCCAATGGTTCAAGGGCATTTTGTGAAAGGGGGGAGGGTTAACCCTCCCCATGTATTGCCAGATATACACACCATGCTGAAATTTGGGTTGAAAAGTCATTCTGCTTCAAATGGGTTTAAAGAAATGTGCATTGTTTAATATAACTTCAGCACCACGTTCCTCAGAATCCCTCCTTTTCTTGCCTTTCCTCATCAACGTCTGTTTGCTTTGCCAGATTTTGTATCCTTTTGCTATATTTCCCTCATTTGGGCAAGGCTTCCTATAGCCCAAGCACAGGAAGACTTCTTTGCCCAACTGCTAAAGGCACAGGAGTCCTACACAACATACACATCACAGCTGCCATCATCATCTTGGGATTTGTTTCTCATTAGTTACCTAAGGGGTGTTATGAATAAGCTATCCCCAGTTATGACCCTCATTGCTGGGACTGCAGTGGCCATCATCGGTCAAAGCAGGCGTGTCTTCTCCAGAACACCCTCTGCTGAATACATAAATTGGACTACATGTCACTATGGTGGATGTTGACTATTGTGGGTTAAAACCTCCAGTGTATATGGACTGATGGATATTTCAAGGTTATATCCCCCAAACAAGTACTTTGTTCATACACCGCTAAAACTGGTAGCTGGTACTGTTGTCTGGTCAGTGACTTGACACTTGACAGCAGCAAATGTGTTGTTGTTTTGGGTGGGGATGCCTTCATCCTCTAGGAAAAGTAGTGTTGACTGTGCCCTAAAGACCTACAAACAGTCCCCAAGGGAGTTCATCTACCTAAGACTTACTGCCGGCATCCTTGCATTCCACTCTGTGGGTGGGATGTTTCACAAGTGCAAGAATTCAGCTTACTCTGAACATGATTTCCAACTTGGGCTGCAGAATCAATCGCCAGCTTGCAGAGCCATTATGCCACAAAGATTTCCTTGAACTGCAGACTTAATAAGTCTGGCACAAGGCAGCTTTTATGTAAAGCTTGAAAAGTTAGTCCTTGGTCTTTGGCCACGAATGAAGAATGCTTGGCCTTGTGCATAGTCTGTCCTGCTTGGCTGCACTTCTGGCAATAGTTCCACCCAGTATCATTGATGGCACTTGAGCACGACACTGCCCTGAACGAACTCTTCCTACAGAAAGGCAACAGGGTGCAGAGATACAGAGCGACATCAGATCTTTGTATTAATGCTCTGCAACAGATAATCCTGTGTGACCAGAACTTCTTCCTTCATAGGCAAGCAACTGAGCATTGAGTTGCTTTAAATTTCAGCTTGTCCACAAGATAATTAAGTAACTAAAGGACAAAGCATGTCTTTCAAGGCCAAGCACATCTTTGGTGTTCTATCCACAGTGGTTGGTTTCCCCCCTCCCATGAGGTTCTGATTTGTACACCGTCCTTGAAGCTGGAAGTTGAAGCCAAAGACTGTCCATTCTGTATTCCTCGTTCAAACCACCCGCAGAATATACTAGCCTCGGTTTGTTTGAGAATGTTTATTATGTGCAAAGTTCTCTTGTTGAAGGTTTTTTTGTGGGGGTTTTTTAATACACCTCTTCTCTTCCGTTGAGGCAGATTTGGAAATCAAACCAGAAACTTCAGACTTTACTATGATGGAAAACACTTCGTTGGAGAGAAACGTTTTGAGTCTATCCACGACCTGGTGACAGATGGATTGATCACCCTTTATATTGAAACCAAGGCAGCAGAATACATTGCCAAGATGACCATAAATCCCATTTATGAACACATAGGATATACAACTTTAAGCAGAGAGCCAACAAACAAGAAGCATACAGTGGCTGTGAGAGATACACTTGATGGCAAAGAGTCTGCAGGAGACAATGACATAGTAGAAAAAAGGGTAAGTTACTCAATCACAATTTTATTCTTCCAACACTTTCCCAAAGTTCCTAATCCGATTTGAAAAATAAGACATTGTCGTACAGGACAGTGGGTATGAAAGAAAGAAACAACACTGTTTTAAAGAAATTAAAAGCATTTTAGAGCAGAAATACATTTTATGCTTCATCCAGTGTAAACTATTTGTTGTAATATAGTAAATGCTAACAGTCAAAAATATTGTTTATAATGAAAAAACACACCCACTAATTTGTTTTTTATAATTTTAAACAAAATTTTAGCAAAGAGAATGAGGAGAGGGTACAGGATAGGGATATGCAACAATCAGAAGAATTGGACCCTGAATTGGTGCTTTGGAAAACAACCTAGTTTGGATACTTCAACTCTTGCTCAGAGTCCTAATTCACTTCACAGGGAAAGTCATTCACAATGGAGAAAAAAACAGATCTCCATCCCCTTTTGAAGGAAGCGGATGAAATTTACAGGCATTGGTAGTACCTCCAGAGTGGATTGGCTCTGCCAAACGATTTTAGGATTTTTTTGTGCACATTTTAAAAGTTTTTGAATTAAAAAATAGTCTATAACTTTAAAAGTTTTGGGGCAGAATTGGATTAAATTTAGAAACATGTCTGCTCCTTCTTAGGATTTTAATCTTGCCAAATTTCAGAAGGCTGACTAGAGTGGCTTCCACAAGACCAGCCTTTACAGTTTTGTGATGGGTAAACAAGGAATTATTTAATCCATCCTGGTGTTTTATGGGCAATCGATCTGAAAATATATCAGACACAAGGGCAGTTCCCTCTTAGGTACCGCAAGTAACCTGCCAGATTGCAGACAGACTGGTTCAGTGCTGTTTTGTGCTTGGCACTTTTTAAAGTTTATGTGGGAGCCAGGAGAGAGAACTAAAAGGGCTTCACTTTCCTTCCCCAAAGCTCTGGGATTGGAAGAGTTTGGGTGATATCATTCCCTTGGATTACAAGGCTGGCCTGTCAGTCACAATGGAGCTCTCCTTCTCCCCATAGATGGTAAGCTTCAGACATTAGTTTCATGTTTAGCAGACATTGTCTGTAACATTTTTGGCATCCAGAGAACTGAGTGAGGCTATTCCTGCTTCAAGGAATAGGGACTCCTTGTACTTACCCCACTTTGGCCGACAAACAGAATCCATCCATTGCACTGCTTCGGCTTGTGATTCATTATTCATCTAAAGCCGTGGTTCCCATTGTGGGGCACACGTCCCACAGGGGGGGCAATTTGATTTTTAAGGGGGGCAATTCGAGAATGAGTTATTAACAGTGAATGGCCTTTTAGGCTTCCTCCACATGAATAGGAGTTGATTTTTTGAATAATAAGAATTATATGTCACGGGGGGAGGGGCGGATCAGGATTTTAGAGATGCTTAGGTGGGGAACCACTGATCTAAAGCCATTAACATCCCGCTATACCCCTATATGTTGCTGACAACACAGAACCTAGCTTCATGGTGACAGGAATATTAATGCAACAGTCTAAATATTATTTAAAAATTCCTTCCAGCAGCACCTTAAAGACCAGCTATCTGAAAAAGTGTGCATGCACACGAAAGCTCATACCAAAATAAAAAACTTAGTTGGTCTTTAAGGTGCTGCTGGAAGGATTTTTTTCCCCCGACTACGTCAGACCAACACGGCTACCTACCTGTAACTAGTCTAAATATTAAATACAGAAGGGGCTGTTTTGACTTTTGTGGATTTTGATTAGTGTAGTTTTTAAAAAATTATTATTATTGAAGCTGGACACTTATTTGTTCCTAGGCTTTTTAGTTTTTGGCATTGTGGCCTTTGGTACAATCCTGATAAACTTTTTTTTTTTTTAAACTCTCCGGAAATAGCATGACTATTTGCTGTGCATATATACTTAAAATGTTACTGAAGAGCACTGTGGTTCCTGGTGCTCTAGAAGGATATTTCAAACTCTTCCCCCCCATATTAAAATGATTATGATAACCAAAACCATGAAAAAGTTATTATAAATAAAAATACAGCTCTGAAATGAAACAGAAGATCGTTACAAATATACAATATATATTGTACCTTCTCATCCTTTTGTTGCTATCATTCAAAAATAATAAATTCCATTAGTAACGCCTTTCTAAAGAATCCCTAGCAATGACACAGTTGGGTTTTGCCAAAGAAAGTACAGTATATGCACTGTGGGGGTTGCAAGCGTGTGTGTGTGTATTCTGGCCTATATGAATGGCAATTTGCAAGCCTGTTCTTGTAGTAGTACATTCATTGCTGGTAGTATTTGACGATATATGGTCAAATAAAATAAAATAACATCATTTTATTATACAGCCACAGACCCAGAACAATGTATGCTCAATTAGCCATATACCGTTGTTGTAAGGCAATGACTGGACAAAACAAATAGAAAGCAAAGGAAAATAATACTTAACACAAAGCCACAGGAGGGAAGAGCAGCACAGTGATTTAGCCTCTGATATACGTTGAATAGTATGGGGATACATCAGCCATAGGTAACCTGTCAAATCTCCTTAGCAGCTAGTTATTTTCATCCTTGCAGTGAGTAAGTAATGAGAATATGTGAGAGTCTGCCCACACATTACATTGGCCCCCCACATTGTCTCAGGATTATTGCAGGGCGGAAAGGATCATCCGCAGAAACAGTTTCACCCGTATGGATCATGAGTCTACGACGTGACTGTCTCTTATTAATAGATCATGCAATTCCTTGCTGCACTCAGGAACTAGAGGCAAATTTGTGAAGAATAACCCTGACATTACTGAGAGACGTTGATCTAACTTTTGAAGGCAATTGTGGACTTTGTCTCATTGTCCTGTTGCTATTTATAAAAAGAACGATTGGGCAAAATCCTTCATTTCACCGTGTGATTTCTTGCCAATTTGAGGTATTGTTTCAAAGGAATAGCTATTGGCAAGGCTAGGTCATGTCATTGTAGGATGAAGATGATAGTTTAGCGACTCAATTTCACACAACGCTGAGAATGGATGCTTCTAAAGTGCTTTTACCTGGGGGGGGGGCTATCTCTAGCTTAAAATGCTAAGTAGCTTTGTGAACTCACTAGAACGGCAGTGGCTCAACAGCACAATCATTTTAACAAAGTACAAGTGTAATCTTTCACTGAATGACTTTAGCAAAATTTATATCATTGTGGTTTGCAGTTATTTTCCAGTAGACAAAGTGTTAAATTATTTGGGCAGAGATTTTAGTTAGTGATAGGTGAATGGCCACTTTGAAACACTTTGGCTAGTCTGCAGTTTTCATTTACAGTTTCTGAACAGCTAGTTTGGATAACTTGCATCCAATTAAATCTGCAACAAATGATGTTTGTAGTAGCAAAATACACCAAATTCCTTCAGAGCTGAATCAGCTACATGAACTGAAGAACTGCAAAATTAATACGTCAGATAAGATTTTTAACTTTCACATCCATGAGGATCTAGTGAAACTCAAAAGGTCATTCACATGCCTATGGAGACAACAAAATATTATGGCTGGAGGTATGATGTTTTCACAGAAAGGGCTGATGTATTGCTTGCTGGACATCCACAAAATTGTATGTATGAGAATTAAGAATCGTATGAGTAAATATATATTAGTGTTGAGATATATCACTGTGGCATTTCTGGGCTTTCTGAAAATTCACGAAGATTGTCTTAAACTTGCAGTTTTACTTAACAGCAGCTGGATTTCAAAAACCCATTTTGAATTAAAAGATTGATTTTCTAGAATGGCTTTTGGCCAAGGTTGAATTGCTATGCAGATTCCTGTACAAACCACTAACTACTGCACCTGACTAGATGCAACTATTTTGTAGGCCCATAAGCATCTCTCCCATTTCCCTTTCCCAGTGCAGCTAGGGAGCAGCACCCTGATTGAGAGTCTATAGTTCCCACAAAAAAGGGCACCCCATTTAACATTTACACATATACCAGTGTTCTCCCCATGCTCTTTATTTTGTTGGAGTTCCTAAGTCCACATGATATCACTGGCTTATATTATTATTATTATTTATTAAATTTCTATACCGCCCTATACCCGCAGGTCTGAGGGTGGCTACAACAGAAAATCACAATATAAAAACACAAAATACACAATAGAAATAGAAACAACCCAATAAATTATAGCTCTGAACAGCTATAAAGTCATCTTATTTTGCATTCATCCCAAACCCTGTTCACACCTTGTAACCTAACTCCCAGGCACGTCAATTGTTTTCTAGACCAACTTCAAGAGAGTTTGTAAACATAAGTTGAGAATGCAATTGAATACCAATATGTCTCATCAGGGAATCAAGGAGTACACGTGAAGCAATTGACCACACACATTTTACTAACAACAACAACAACAATTCAGTTTGTATAATACCCTTTATCAAAAGATCCTGGGGCAGTGTACAACATTAAGAAAACATGTTATGGAGCATCAATACTAAAAGCATAATAAACAGCATAATATGAAAAAAAAAATCATCATCACAACAGTGTAATAAGGTTTGGTGGCATTCAGGCAATACTTTGCCCTGCTATATCTTGTCCATAGGCAATTCAGCTGTGTAGGATTAGACCATATATTAAAATATAAATTGTAGCCCAGTGGCTTTCTCCAGGAAAATTTTGTTCTGAATATACAGCATTTGAATAGGTATTCAGTATTCTCATACAAAACAAGTTGAATCCTATATTGGTTGGGGTGTGTTATTTGCTTGGGTAATATATAACTGCATAAATAATGAGCATGATTTAGGTGTGGGTGATTTCTAAGTCTGCATGACTGTTTTTGGTGGGGTTTTTTGGGGGGGGGGGTTTAAAATCCCGCCGATGATCAAGGTAGCACTAATTTATGTAAGCTCTGTAACAGTGTTCCATAGGTTTCTGTAGCAGAAAGTCACATGAGAATGAAAATTCATTAGTTTAAAACCACCTTTTCTGATTAAAATCTCTTTTTCATAATCATAGCAGTGAAAGGGTGACCTTTTCCTGTCAGGTAGTTTTTGTTCTGCTTTTTATTGGCGTTCTCTAGATTTAATTTTCCGGGATCCAGAAATCATTTTCTGCTAATGTGACCCTAAAGTGTAATTGAAAATAAATCAGGTTTTAATAAATATAGGGGGAAAGGGAAACTGACAACTAGGAAATAAGCACGTCAAAATATAAACATGCTCTTTGCCATGGGAGGAAAGAAAAATATCAAAATGATTTATGTTAATACTTACAATTATTTATGATGTTTCAAGGATCTTGGAAGGTGCAGTCTTAATTATATAAGTGCAAAGTTGGTGGCCTGCTTATTTCTACTGGACTGGAAAATACTTCATTTTCTTAGACAGTCAATGCAGCTTCAGGGAACCAGTGAAATCAATGGAGTTATGTTACTTGTTCCTATTAATTCCACTGGGTCTACTTTTGAGTATAACTTACTTGGATACAACCCATTGCATTACCACTGTAAACAAAGCCATGCCTTATTCTCTACGAGTGACTTTTTCAATCCCCTTGCCTTAGAAATAGATCCATAGGGACAGCTGCTTGATGGAAGTTTGTAGCACAAGTGGCATTTTAAAATTTTATCTTATGTGGAGATCATGATCAATATCAGGTTTATTTCATAGCTATTCCACCACCACCAATTTTGGCAGAAATAGCTTGTCCTGTCAGCCATTTTTTTCTTGTGACCAAATATTCCCCAGTCAGGTGTGAAATGAAACCTCTTCACTAGGGCTACAAGATATAATAAGTTATTTAAAATGAAATAAAGCATGCATTGATTAACAAGGCAGTAGATTTAAAAAGAGAAAACTACTGTTTTAATACAAGTAACTATCAAAGCCCCAGATAGCAAACGTTCTCTTAAAAAAAATCCCCCAACTCTCATGCAGATGCCTTTCTAAGAGAATTCTTGCCACAACACATCTGCATTGTCTCAAAGCTAACACCTAATATAAACTGCCATATGTCCGGAATTTCCCAGACTTAGCCAGGATTCATCCTTCAAAAATAGTGTTCGGGTGGGGTTTTCAAAAATCAGTAAAAATGTCCAGGAAAACCCAGGCATATGGCAGCTTATATCGGAAGTGTTGATACTTTGGCGAATTTCCTTGGGAAAGAATAGCTTTAAAACAAGCTCAACAACTTTTGTGTCTGGATCTTCACTTTTTGAAATATGGCAGCCCTATCTAAGATTTATTCAATCCCAAATTAACCACAGTACAAAATCTGTGCACCACACATGAAATGAGAGTGGCTCATGTATACTTCAAGTCACTGCTTTTCTTAAAGAATAATGGGGAAGTAATGAATGGGAAAGACTTGGACTCCTTCTTCCCAAGTATTTTGCTATGAACAGTTGAGATGTAAAAATTGCCATTCTCAGCTGATAGAGGCTGTGTGCGTTTTGCATTCAGGTATCAATTACTAAGTACAAAATGCAAAGTAGCCTCGAAAATTGGATACAACATACAATGAGTTTAACAAACTTGAAAGTGCATTCCAGTAGTGGGGGAGGAAAAATTAAATGCTTCTAGTTTATTGTTCACCTGAATGCTTCCCCACGTGTTAATCATGCCACCCCTTCCTTTATAAATATATGGTAGCTGTAGCATTAAATTCGAGAGCATGTTACATGCACTTGGCAGGTACATTCACAGAGGTATAAAAATCAGGCCCAGTCAATTTCATTTATTATTTATCATTTATTAAATTTGTATACCACTCTTCAGCTGTAAATCTTGCAGCAGCCCACAGCATACAATATAAAAACCCCCACACAAAATGCATAAGAAAAACAAGAACAAAAACATTGAATTGCATTTGCCAATCTACTGCCCATTTGCCCAGTTTTGAGACAGTGATTAGGAGCTCCTGGCAATTCCTTTCTGTTTCAACCTCCCTTTACATTTTTGGTATCTTCAAGCCCTCACTGCTCATTCTAATTCTTGATCCATCAGTAGAGAGAGAAATATCCACTTATTCCTGCTTTCTAGTTCCTGTTTCTTAACCAGTTACTGATTCACATGAGAACCTTTTCTCTTACTTACTTCCTCCATCCTTGCTAAGTTTCTGGTGAGCCACTCTCAGCCTGTGGCATCTTGACTTTCACACACAGAAATACCACATTCCACACCTGGGAAGAGGGACTCAGAAGGTGAGCTCCCTTTCCAAAATGTTGGACCCTTCCAGAACATGAAAACTAAGCCAAAGGATGGCTGCTTTGTCCAGTTTGCCGGGCCTACCGTGTTTCCCCTTTTTTAAGACACTGTCTTATAACTTTTTTGCCTCAAAAAAACACAGGGTGGCTTACTTTCGGTGGGATGTATTATTTTTTATTACTGGTACGGTTTTTACGGCTCAGGGTGCTGCTGGGCTGTCTTGAGTGGTTGGCGCTGCAGCAGCCACTGGTTCCGGGTGGTGGGGCGGCAGGCATCCTTGGCCGGGCCAGGCGGAGGCCACTGCAGGGCGCTCCAAGCTCCTTGGCCGGGCCAGGCAAGGAAGAAGCAGTGAGCCCAGCGGTGGCGGCAAGCATGGAAGCAGCAGGGATGGCGGTGGACGAGAAGGCGGAGTGCGGGGATGCAGCCAGCAAGGCGGGAGCGTGATCAGCTGTTAAGCGGAGCTCTTGGAGCGCCGCTTCACAGCTGATCGCGCTCCTGCAGTGCTGGCCGCATGGAGTAACTCTGTGAGTGGAGGTGCCTGTGGGGGTTGGTTTCCGCGGCGTGGAAGTATGGCTTATTTTGGGGGTATGTCTTATATTTCTCAAATGCTTAAAAACCCTGCCATGGCTTACTTTATGACTACGTATTAAAAAAGGGGAAACAGGGTATCAAAGCAACCTCCAGCACTCATGGTAGTTTGATCATCTCTCTCTCTCTCTCTCTCTCTCTCTATATATATATATATGTATGTATGTATGTATATGTGTAAACTGACCATGTCCGTTAGTATCCATGTTTCACCAAAATCGCTTGACCAATTGCATTCAAATTTTGACACAATGCCGCATGCGAATATGAGAGCGACCCTGTACCGTTTTCAAAGACAGATGTCACACCTGTGCCAGGTAAAAACCCCAAAACCCCGTGTTTCAAAACACACCACTCAGACGAAAATGCATGCTGGGGAAAGAACCAGGTTGCAAACCAGCGCCCTCTAGCGGCGCCTACACTGGTACTGCACCTATAAAAACTCCCCTCTCAACAGCACCTCGGCTCCCATTTATATACTAGGCCAAAGCCTTTACAGACTAGGCCGAATGGAGGTACTGACTCGCCTGGGTGGGGCTTGGAGGTGGGGCTTGAGGGGCACACAGTGGGGCCAGTCACAGGGATGAGCCGGGGGTGGGGGGAAGAGGGGGTGTGATACGTCATGGGTCGGGACAGGGTGGGGGGAATCACAGGGATAAGCCGGGGCGGGGGGAGGAGAGGGTGGGATACATCATGGGTCGGCACAGGGGGGGGGAAATCACATGGATGAGCCACAGCAACTTGGCAGGGCCAGCTAATTCTAGTATAATTCTTACAATCAGTTGCCACACTTCCATCACTTGCTGGAAAAGGACATTTGGGGCATCCAGCTCAACCACTAATCCCATTTCAGTACCATCGTCCCAACTCATTTGGATGCTGTGGGGAATCATTATACAAGATGTAAGATGTTGGTGAAGAGGAAAGCGATGGTGACAGCCTTTTACGAAAAAAAGGGACTGAGCAAAGTACACGACAAGTGCAAAAGAAAAGGCATTTTGTGTTACCGTGAAATTGTTGTAAAAAGGTAAAGGGAGGTGCGTGTGAGAATAGTCATGAGCAATAGGATTTGTGTTCATCTGTCTCAATGTAATATGCAGCTTTCCTTCCTTTCCTGCTTGCACTACATTTCCAGGCATTAAAACTGAAGAGCAATCTCCTTAGTTTTTAAATGGCAGAGATGCCATTTTGCAATGACTCATTCATCGCTCATTATCTTCCTGCTGATTTTTTTTTCCTTTTTTCTCTTGAGCCAGCAAGAAAGTCTCCTCTGGGAGGGGGATGAGTGAGCTTGAGCACCACGCTGCTTAAATTCTATCGCAGGCTCTTCGTTGGTTGCATGCCGTCTAACTCCAACCAGTCAGATTCATTGCTGCCGGCTAAAGCCCGCCCCCTCCTCCCTCTCCTTGCTAGACTGAGGTTAGCAGAGTGTCTGTTAACTGGAAACTGATTATATGCAGTATGTGAGCATCTTTTGATACAAAATGGTCATCAGTATGGTTGAATAGGGAAGAAAAGAGTCCAGAAAACTGCCTCTTCTGCATCCACTGCATAGCTTTCTAAATGGATGAAGACTTTCTGGGATTTCTTTTGTTAATAGGGACTCTGCTTTTGTTTACATTCAGACCCATAAGTTTTCAGGCTTGAATTAGAAAGCTTTAAAAAAAAAAAAGCCCTCAAGAGAGAAGAAACCACAGCAAAACCAGATTTTTCTTTTAAAGTAAGATAGTAATTGCATCAATGATGCCCTTCTTCAGCTCAGTTTAGGCTTCAGGGTAATAATGCTGCTTTTATTTTGCTTTTAACTCAAATTGAGATCTGTGCAAAGTTCTTGTTTTTATTTTATTTTTGGTGTTTGGGCTTTTTGGTTTTTTGGTTTCGGTTTTCGCCTGCCAGTTCTTCCAAAATGCCATCCAAAGAGTCTTGGTCAGGGCAAAAAGCTAATAGATCTGCCGTTCACAACTCCAAACAGGAGAGCCGTCAAAGAGATTTATTGATGGCAGCCTTGGGAATGCGGCTGGGCTTTCAAAAGTCATCTGTGACAATCTGGCAACCTCTTAAACTCTTTGCTTATTCGCAGCTGACATCACTTGTCAGAAGAGCAACTCTGAAAGAAAACGAACACATTCCAAAATATGAAAAGGTTCACAGTTTCAAGGTAAGGAGTTCAACTCTTTTATTATACCTATTCCTGGGCAGCTATTCCAGATTTGTTTGGGGCTGTTGGTTGGTTATTTGTTTGTCTGTGTGTTCCATTCTGAAGCTAGGCAAAAATCACCCTAGCAGTATCCCTTCAGTAAAGTAACATTGTGTATAGAATTAATTTGATTGATTCCTAATCTTAGCACGGTAGTTGGGTGTGTATGAACAAGTAAAAAACTCTAGGGAAATATTTTAGCTAAATTCTGGCTTTTAGTTCAGAGGTACATAAAGATTTTGTGTGAGAGAGACTTGATCTTTGATCAACGGATTTATTGATCTTATCTCTGTGCATTGTCATTAAGTAGTGTTAGATGCCAGAAGCATGCTTTTATTGCATCTGGGCAGAGCAGATGGTCTATATTTTCCTGCTTCCTAGCTCATTTCTCTCCCCCCCCCCACTCCTTCATTAATGAATTGACTGTGATGAAAAGAGCATGTTGTTACCATAGGGCTCTTAATGCCGGTGACTCTCAGAGACCCACATGGTTTTCTTATGTAGCTTCTGATTATTATTATTTTTTGATTATTACTATTTTAAAAAAAAACACACCATACAATTGTCTTCTTCACTATTTCTTGGGAACCCTTAAAATTATCTTCTTGAGATGTGTACACTGAGCTGATGATAGTTGTAGATAATTCATTACATCCCTCTGATTGAATGGGTGCTTTAATTAAGGTCTTGTAAACAGAATGAGGACTTACTCATTGCCTTATTCCAAAAGAACAGAAACTGGTAGACCGCAGTAGGTTTTATGTTAGAAAAGAGGTTGCCATTAGGGGTCAGGGTAAAAATTTGGCCCACACTCCTCCCGAAGTGAAATATCTGTATTCCTTGTTTTTGAAAGCAGTCAGTGCTCAGGTGCTCTGATCCAGTAATCAGTTTTAGGCATGAATGCTCCATTGCATATACAAAGCTCACTCTTTGGGAATGCATTGCACACATGTTCATCATGAATCAGAATACTTGTGTGCACACATCTGAATATACACAGAGCTCTGGACTGGAGACACATATGAAACCCGCTGTTGTGGTGCTTTATTGTAGTAAAGCCGAGCTGAAATCTAGAGAGCTAGTGGGACATAATGGTTTCAGAGAAGGAGCTACAGATTGGCAAGTTCCTGGTTCTCACGTCTGCTATGAACTCACTCGGTGGCTTCCAGACAAGCCACTCTCTCCCTATTTGCAATTGGGATGGTAATAATACCGACTCACAGCAGGTGGAGTCAGAATGGGGCCCTCCGGATGTTGTTGGACTCCATCAGCCCCAATCAGCGTGAGCAGTGGTCAGGGATGCTGAGAGTTGTAGTCCAGCAACTTCTTAAAAGGTAAAGGTAAAGTCATAGCTGCCAAGTCTCCCGTTTTTCGCGGGAAACCCCCGTATTTTAAACCGTTTCCTGCTGGCAGCTCGGATTGGAAAAAATCCCGTAAATCCCCCGGATTTCCTACCTGCCAGGGAGGCTCCATTTTGGGTCCTGGTGCCGCCCGATTTCCAGTGCCCATACATGGGTAGCGCGGCACCGGAAGTCGCTTCTATGCATGTCCAGACATGCGTAGAAGTGACTTCCGGTGCCGCGCCACTGCTGATCCCGCATTTTTCAGCAGGAGACTTGGCAACTATGGGTAAAGGACCCCTGACAGTTATGTCCAATCGTGGACGACTCTGGGGTTGCGGCGCTCATCTTGCTTTACTGGCCGAGGGAGCCGATGTTTGTCCGCAGGCAGTTTTTCCAGGTCATGTGGCCAGCATGACTAAGCCGCTTCTGGCAAAAGCAGAGCACAGAAACGCTGTTTACCTTCCCGTCAGAGCAGTACCTATTTATCTACTTGCACTTTGACGTGCTTTCGAACTGCTATGTTGGCAGGCCAGCAACTTCTAGGGGGCACCATATAGGCTAGCCCTGCCTTATGGATTCCAAACCCTTCATATATATGATGTGTTTTGAATACTTGGGATTGACTGTAAGTATGGAGTTCCCAGTTGGCTTTATATACATACCATATTTATGTATGCAGTGTGTAAGCAGGGCTTGCTGTCAGCACCAATCAGCTGCTAAGGAGCAATTGGGAGCACACAGTAGGGCTCCTGATTGTTCCTTTGCAGTCACATCTTTAGCTGACATCACACATGCTGTCAGGTATAGTGCAGGTGGACATGGTTTGGGTGAAAGGCCTTGCGTGAATTTCACCTTGGGTGAAATTAGGCCTCCCGCTGGAACTAATTTGGCTTGAAGGCCAAGGTTCTCCATCGCTGCTGTAAACCATAATTACGCTAAACTATGGTTTAAAGGTGAAAACACAGTGTGCTGCTGCACAGGTCTAAAATCATGGGCGCTTTGCTCTTTCCTCACTTCCAGGAGTTAATTCATGTTTTGGAATCTGAATCCAGGTTTGTGGTTTGTTTCTCCCTAAACAAACAAACAAACCACTGAGGAATGAAACTCTCCCAATTTTCTCCCGGTGTATGAGCAGGCTGTGCGCTTAACTTTAAACCCTAGTTTTGCTTAACCATGGTTTAAAGTGCCATTCAAATGCAATCACTGTATGTCATTTCGGGGGCGGGGGCGGGATTTAATTTGGGAATAATTACCTGCATATTGCTCCAGTTTTATTCAGGAGATTTCATTTCTTTTTATGTCCCCTTGTGCTATACAGTCCTCTCCAAACCTGTAATTTGAGTCCTATGCCCAGTTGCATCTAGTCTGGATTACGGTAATATAAAGTATGCACAACATAAGTTAAGATTGGTGCCAGATTTTATTAATTTCACGCTTCAGTCCTCAAAGCAAGCCCTGATACTGTCCCATTTGCTTCAGAGGAATACATTGCAGCATGAAAGCTATAAGAATGTCCTTATCTCTGTTAATATATTTGTCAGTTTCCAGAAAACATTTATATTGCAAGTGGGAAGAGCACCCAAATCCATTTTGCTAAAACAGCGGTTTGCTAGTTTACCCTGAATTTAAGTCCAGAAAACCTTCCTAGTGCCTCTGTTGAGCCTTCAATCATTTTACATTATATTTAAATGCATATTATACCTTGTCCTTTAGCTTCTTGGTCTGGCTTATAACATTTGAAACAGTTGTGTGTTTTTTAATGGTTAGAAATGTATTTAAATGGGAGAGGAGAAACATATTGCAAGGAAGAAGAAAAAAGAAGCGTATCCTTGGCAACCAAGCAGCCTGCACTTGAAAAATAAAAATAAAGAGGAGTTTGAAGGATACTGCCTTTGGCAGATCTTCAGGGGAATGATGGGGAACAGGAGTACAGGATACCTCCCTTTGTGCCCTCCCCCATCACACTTGATACACAGGAGGCATTATCAAAAGACTGCCATAGGTTAACTGCAGAGATTATGATTGCTAATAGATGAAAAGGCAGTCCCTAAGGTTTGGTGCTTAAGAATGCAGTCAACTTGCCCCCAGGGTATCAAAAAAAATTTTTTTTAAAGCAGGCAGTGAATTAAAAGCAAATAGCAAGGGGAATTTTGAACATAAATAAATAAAACCAGGAGATGTCCCCTTAAATAATGCAAATTTTCCATGCCATTCTGAAAACATAAACCTAATTTATATTAAATTAGATTCCTTGACAAAGTGGATAAAACAACAATGTTTAAACAAAGTGATTGGATTCTCCCATTTAGAAGCATTGAACCTCAGGATTTAATGATCATCTATGATGGGTGTGATTCAGTACATAGCTGTGGGACTCAAGTGGGCGTGGCTAGTGGGCACACCAGACACTGAAAAGATATGATCTGGTTTAACTATAATGGCCCTTCTCCGTGACAAACTAGAAAAAGTTGTGTGAGAGTGCAGAGAAGTTCTTAACTTGTGGAATTGCAACTCCTGCACTTGCTAGGTTGGGAATAGGGGGTGGGATATTTCACTGATGTTATCCTGGGACTGAAGTAGGCATTGTGCAAAGGGGGAGATCTATTGTCCAGTTTGAGGTTTGTTCGTTTTTTTAAGTCAGGGGTGCCCAAACTTTTTGGGGGCCAGATTGAAGTGAACATGCGTGAGGGCCGACCAAAGTTTTTTTAGGGTTTTACCCCAGGAAATGAACTGCCACAGGGGCCGGATTGAACTGACCAGTGGGCCAAATTAGGCCTCCAAAAAGGACTTTGGACATGCCTGTCTTAAGTCTTCAAACTCCCTAAGTATTTCTTCCAGTTGCATACAAAGGGCATAACACTGGTTGCACCAGCTAGAGAAACAAGCTGGATGCAAGCACAAAATTAGTGCTCAAGGTTATATCAAACATTTACAGCTAGGCAACAAATTAAACCATGCAGTGTTTTCTTTACTTGAAATAATTAGACATGTTTCCAAAGGGACTGATTGAAAACGAGATACTAGCTGGATCAACACCTTGTAGCAGAACTAAGTTTCTGGGGTTTTTTTTTTTCCAATAAAAAAATATTAACACATTTTGAAACGGTAAGTTGGTGTAGGGGGAGGGGCTTCTTCACCCTTTCCCCTCAAACTCCTTTCCAGCAAAAAGTTGCTCCTGAGCTGCATTTACCACTACAACAAAAGTGATACAGGTAACCCATGGTCACTTCTGTTGCTGTGTTTGAAGTTGCTTGGAGAGCCCAGTGTTTGGTGGGAAAACAAGTTGAGGGATAACAGTTACAAAGACCCTTTCTCGCCTTCAAATTGCAGCTTCAGCAGCTGGGTTTTCCCTAGCAAATGTCTGTAAAAAGAATCACAGAACTAAACGTAATGCAGGGCTCCGCTCTCTGCAAAGAGAATGTTATCCTTTTCCAAGTCCTCTTTGGCTCTGGGCCAGACCAGCAGCCTCTGCAGCCACTGAGTATTGGAAACATCTAATTCTGGCCAGCTCCTTCTGCAGTTTGCATGTCCTATTAGATCACCACTCCTGAGGAGACACGATGCAGGCCATCAAGAAGCTGGAGCAATATATTTGAATGCTAAGATCTTGTAATTTCAGGAGTGGTGCCTTTAAAGCTACATAACCATTCTAGACTCTGCCCAGATTTTGTGGTTCACTTCCTAGAATAAGATGAGCACTGGGCAGGGGGATGTTAACTCTGGTTTTAGTTTTCTTTGTCTCCTGCATTTAAAACAGTGTTTAAGGTGGGCTGGAATACAATATTCTGTTAACTTCTGCCTGTGAAGCCTGCCTAGTAAATTGATGAATGAAATGGACCCATCTGCTCATGATGTCATTAGCTGACGACATGCTGGTACAAAAGCTTAAATTTCTCGATGGAGCAAACTTGATGCACTCATTAAATATGAGCTTTATGTTCAAGCAATTTTAATGCTGAGCAAGAAGTATACCCCAGCTGCCCCTGCATTTCTACGAATGCTGGGTTAGTTGCAGTTGTTTGTTTTGATATAGACGTTTACAGCACAACATCTGATCTTTGTCAGTTTCCTGTCCCAGTTATTTAAAAAATGAAATAAAAAGGTAAGGGTTCCCATTTTAAAACCTACATCTTAGGAAGTGGCTATAAGGCAACTTGGTTGCATTTAGGCTTAAACTCTATGCCTACCGTTTCCAACCTTCAGCATTTCATTAGTGTTATATACATAATGCAGAAGTAGCGTACCCCACTGCTTTCTCTGTATTTCAAAACATTTAAGGCTATGAAAATAGGCTCCCTAGCCCCCCTCCCTGCCCAGTTAATAGGAACTTGTGTGTATATATATTTCCTAGGCAAATCGAGCTTTGACACATTGCTGCTTGCGAGTCTACCGCCTTGGCACATGCATGGCCTGAGGAGCTGAGCAGCTCCCCTATGTGATGAAGTGTAGAAGGACTCTAATGAGGCAGCCAAGGCGTTTGCCTCAAGGACTTGATATGGTGTGTCACAGCCTCTTATCATCAGCAGCTTTTCCTCCAAATTAGCTAGAGCATCATGGCCAGGCTAGTTCCTTTCATTTGCAGCTTTGTACGGTCGTTTTGTGCATTTCTATATCTAGCCAATAAGTTTTGCTCTTGTTGCCGTTTTTGATGGGCTTGCCAATTTTTTTAACTGCTAAAAGAGATATGTACCCTACAGTAGAATCTATATCTATATAGGCTGTGCTGTGTGCAGTAGATACTAATTTTTAAACCACCCCTTTATCCCTAAAAGAAAAGTAGTGTGCGTTCCATTGTCTTCCACTTCCTGTACCGGTTTAGCAGTAGCCTCACTTCAATACAATTTCCACTTGTTCACATTCCTGCTGACACATTTAATACCCACAGGGAAGTGAAACAAGTCACCGCTGAACCTCTGGCTGGGAAATGAGTGAGGGCTGTAAAGAATGTTTGGCTACTCGACGCTGCCCTTGCTGATAAACAATGCTATTTATACGCTGCAGCAAAGGATGCTGGAGTGCACCAGTGCAAAATGTCCCCAGTGTCCTCTGAAGTCCTGGACAAAGTTGCTGGCTGAATTTCAGGGCAGACTCAATACTTGAGCAACTTCAGCATTGTCTGAAAGACAGGAGGCAGAGCGTAAAGTCTTCTCAGTGACCTTGTCACGTTGAAGGAAACTGCTACTGCAGAACATCCATTGCTTTCAACCTTGATTGCTTAAATCTCCTGAATGACCAACTTTTATATATATATACCTTTTATTCCTTCTCTACAAGCCAAAGAGGTCCCATTCATATGCATGTGTCCGACTGGTTTGGATGCCTTCACCAGGCCACTCAAATATTTTTTTCACTATTGAGATTCATACTTTACCAGCCATCATCTCCGATATTACTACATTAATTCTGTTTCTGTCAAGAATTTGCCAAGTGCCCTTGGTCTTTATCCTCCTCTCCTTTCTCATCCATGAAACGAAAGCAGTATTTGCTTCGTGGAATGTTTTAACTAGATGGGTTCATATCATGCTTTCAGTACTTCTGGGATATTTACATGAGCAAAGGTATTGGTAAGTGTTTAAAAACACTTTTAAAAAATCAGTAATTAAGGTTAAGCAGAACCACCTTCCATTTATTTGCTTCTATGCTAAAAATGCACAAAAGAAAGTTGGGAGTGGAGTTTGGGAGGAACTTGAGCTTCCCACCAAACAGCTGACCCTTGGCGGGGAACAGAATATTCCCAGCATGTTAATATGCTTTGAACAGGCTGGCAGAAATCTCAGCCCACCCACCTTCTGCTCTGTGCTGCATTGCAGTTTATGCCACAACTAGCCCACCTGAGGCAGCCCAGCCCGGGAGGAGATCCCAAAAGGGCAGCATTGGTTTCGGAATGACTGGAACAAAAAAATTATATTAGTCCAATTTTATTTAGCTTCCCCTTTAAAGCTCCTCTTGCAATAATAACCTGGCCCAGTCCTAATGCCACCCAACCAGGGATTCCGGCGGTGTTGCAATCAAAGGAGATATAGGGCTGGTATCATCTTTATGTGTACTGCCGCACATATGAAAGTAATTTGTCATTTCATGTCCTGGTTTGTTGCTCTTGATTTTTGTGATATACAAGGTACTAAACCTTCAAAGGTGATAATCTTATCTGAATAGCTGAAGGGAAAGCAGCTTCTTGACAGCATTCATAAGGCAGATGCTAGAGTTTTATCTCTCAGTGCTATCATTCAGTGTGTGCTGTTGTTTGGCTCATTGGGTAAATAGTGTGGGCCTCACTTGTCCCATCCATGTATGAGGTTTTTTAAAAAATCAGTGTCTCTGTGACATTGCTCTTTCAGCTACTGCACCAGAGTCAAGAGGTAGCTCTGTTAAATTCTGCATGAATGTTTTTTTTAAAAAAATATTATATTATTATTATTATTATTTGGCAATCACAAAGCTAGAAAGTCTACATAAACACTCTGGAGGATGAGGAGCTAGTAGTTTCTTCTGCCTATTTCATTTCTTTGTTTGGATTTAACTCAGTCTTTATTGGGGGTGTAGAGGAAAGTCTCTGGCCCCATTTTCATCGCCATGCTCTGGAGCGTGCCACACATTAATAGGTTGTCTGGGGAGGAATTGTACTAAATGCTGATGAATTTTCATGAGGACTTTTTTAAAAAAAAGATCACAAGCTGATGTGGAAATGTGCAGAACTGAACTTGAGATTGGAAAAATGAGAAACTGAGAGAAATGGAAAAAATGGATAGATTTGCACATCCCTCCTCAATATTGAATAACCATAAACTTTGGCTTCAGGTTAAAGGGCTTTCCATGGCAGAGGGCCATGTGTTCAGGGAGGCATTTGAACTCCATTATTTCTTCCTCTTTTTTTAATTAAGCGTGTGGTATTGGCTTAATTAATTTATTTCCCTTTTTTACATATCTGCCTTCTGATCTTTCTGTTCGTTACATGGTTCCCCACCAAATGTGGCATTACAAGTCTTGTCTTGTAAAATCTAGCATCTTATATTCTCTCAGTTTTAGCCAATGAAGAAGTATGATTTGTTGGTATCTCTCACTGCAATCACAGCCAAGTAATACAAGGAGAAGCAAAGTGAAATCCTCATTAAAGGGGCACAGCTCTGAGTTAATGAGGCTGACCTCTCTAGCAATCACACTATTAATTTCAAAAAAACCTATAGAAAACTTAAGTTGCAAAAAGAAATATAGGCTTCTCCTAGGAGCTGGCGCTACTGAGACCTGTTAATAAGAACACTTCCCTCTCTTTGCTATATGGGAAGCAGGATTAGATGCCTTATATCTCAGGCATTATGATTGAGACATTGAAAAGTATCAGAAGTCTGTATTCACTGGGACTCCATTAGTAATTTGTGGAACAAAGGCTTTGAAACTGCATTCTGTACTTTAAAAGGGCAGCAGCTTAGCCAATATGCAGCTTGTTTTGATCATTATATATTACATACATTAAACATTATATACATTAAACAAAACAAACAAGCTGTTTCCTCTGTGTTTTGAGAAGTGAATCTTCCTGGAACATCTTGGATGGAATTTTTTTGTCTGCAGAACCTGACTTCTCATGTCTTATAAGGCATTTACATTTGCACGTGGCAGATAACTGAGGCTTTTTTTTTAAGGAGAAGAAAAGTAATCCTGTAATGTCAGTCAGTACCACAGGAATGCAAGTGCTGCTCTGCCACATGCTGAGTAGAATATGCTGTTGAAAACGGCCCAGGTTTTTTGGTGGCTTTACTGTATAAGCTTGGGGGGGGGTAAGAACACCAACCCCAGAATGTTGTTATGGGTATCCTTTTTGCACCTATGGACTCCCATTTGCAGGACTGCAGCTTTAGATTGGGCCACCTAAAGCTCCACGAGCAGGCAATATAGAATTTTTATTTATTTGCATGTGTTAATCTCCTCTTAACTTGGTCCTCTAGATGACTAGAACTGTGGGGTCTAAAAGCCATTCTGGCCCCCTGCCTCTGCCTTCTTCCTTCTTTGGTTTTATCAGAGGAGATCCAGTGGGTGGTGTTGCCTGGCAACTGCAAGCAGGGGAAGACTTGCTTTGCCATGAATGGGTTTCAGCTGCTCATCCCCACCTCCTTGCCTCAGAGGCTGTTGCTCAGAGAACCTCTGCCCAAGACATGGGCAATTTCCTAAGAGGTGGCTACCGAAGAGCAACACAAGAGAAGACTAAGGATGCAGGTGGGAAATGCCACCTGAATAATCCTGACACCATCGGAACACAATTGGGACCAAATTGAGTTATACTTGGAGAAGACCTGCTGGTTTCAATGTCTTCTCTTTCATTGCGTACTTGGATGCAACCCAATGTTATTTCTATTTCTGGTACCAGATCTGAATGTAATTTTCTCTGTGTGAATCTTTGGTAAGCACATTTAAGGCACATGACTTCCCGCAAAGAAATCTGTGAACTGTAGTTTACCCCGCAATACCCAGCAGCCCTAGCAAACTACAGTTCCCAGGATTCCTTGGAGGAAACAATGTGCTTTAAATGTGCATTAATTTATGGTGTGGGTGTGCGCTGCCTTGGAGCTATAAAGCAGTCTTCTAAATAAATAAATATTAATAGTTGGAAACGGTCGCTTCTTTTTATTTATTTTACCATATATGTCTGCCCCAGTACAGTGGTACCTCTAGTTAAGAACTTAATTCGTTCTGGAGGTCCGTTCTTAACCTGAAACTGTTCTTAACCTGAAGCACCTCCTGCTGCCGCCGGGCCGCCGGAACACAATTTCTGTTCTCATGCTGAAGCAAAGTTACTAACCTGAGGTACTATTTTTGGGTTAGCGGAGTTTGTAACCTGAAGCGTTTGTAACCCGAGGTACCACTGTAACATGTTCTCTGGGCAACTCACAGAAAATTCAAAGAACAAAACAATATTAAAGTAGAAAGCAGCATTTTTTATATTACCCTGGAGCAGAAGAGCCATAGCTTACTGGTAGAAGCTGACTTTGCAAGCAGGTTCAATCCCCAGCATCCCCCAGTTAAAATTTATTAAGGTAAACAGGTGAGGGGAAAGACCCTCTGTCTGTGACATGGAAGTGCTGATGCCGATCAGAGTAGACAGATCTGGATGAGATGGAGCAAGCAGTCTAAACTGGTATAAGGCAGTTTCCAACGAAAGATGGGAATGACGAGAATTATGGGTTCCTTTGACTTGCTAAATCCGCCAGTGGCAACGGGAGGCTAGACTTCATAGCTTAGATCAGGCTTCCTCAACCTCAGCCCTCCAGATGTTTTTGGCCTACAACTCCCATGACCCCTAGCTAGCAGGACCAGTGGTCAGGGATGATGGGAACTGTAGTCTCAAAACATCTGAAGGGCCGAGGTTGAGGAAGCCTGGCTTAGACCATAGAGCTATTTAATCACATCTCATCTGAAGGCCTGATTTCCCAGGTGTGGAACCATCTCCAGTTCTCCATATAAGGACTTGGCTATAAATTGCATTCACCGTTTGGAAGCAGGCCTGTCAAAGGAGAGAGTTCTGCCCTTTTAGGATTCTGAAGGCTGTCACAGGACAGTCAGAGGAGGCTGGAGAAGGGGGAAATCAAAACCATAGAGAAGGAAGTGGCTACTTTTCTCACCTTTAGTGGCCAACTTTCCCTAGAAGTTGAGAGGGGGGATTTTAAGATTTCTTTTCAGCAGAGTTCATGTTTTGGTACAATAGTTAAAGAAAGAGGTAGTTTTTTCTTCAGAATGATGATGATGTTATAAACTTTTCAGGACTGTAGCAAGTGAAAATAAATAGAAGCCTACCTATGCACAAAGAGATCCAAGGCTAATGATTAAAAACAACAACTCCTTAAATCTCTTCCTGCAACCACATGAGCTAATGCTGACTTCGTTATGATAGGCTTTGCGCTAGACCACAATGTTCTTAGCATATAGAAAATAAATTAGTTTAGCTAACCACTGTGGACTTTAAGTCTGCAAACTGTAAAAGCTGAGTTTGAGTTTCTGCTGTGTCTAGCTGAATAGCTAAATTAAAATTTTAAAAAACCGACCAATCTGTTCCAGGAGAAATAGCTAAGAATCATTAAAGGCCATGATCCAGCCATTTTCTTTCCAATGCTCAGGTTGCATTTCTAGCTATTATCTGCTGTTATGTTGTTGTTGTTTTGCCACTGTACACTGTCTTTGAGTAATAGGCATTGCAGAAAGATACTATAGAAAAATAAAAAATGAATGGGACAAGGATTGAGCGTGCAATTCAGATCCCACATGCAATGCTGATGGTGCTAAATGGAGAAAAATGGTTGGCAATTGTACCATATGCATTTATATGCTATAACTTCTAGCGATACACTTGGTGCTCATTCTAGTTTCATCTTCCATTTAGAAACTGAGGACACCTTGTTCATCTTCGTGTGGACAGCCTTTGCTGGGACGGGAGGGAAGCAATGGGAGAGTGACTCTGTTGATTTACCTGAATATCTTGGTGGCTTTCAACACCATGTAGGGATTGGAAAGCTCTCTGTCCCCTGCTCCATTTCAGATATGATGGGCTATTATTATTATTTCTTTAAAAGTGAGGGGATGGGGATAACTTGATATTTCAACCCTTTGCTTCAGGGAAGAGAGGAAGGGAGTATTCTAGCGTTGGTGAGTTGCTTGGTGGAGCAGGAAGAGGGGGCACAGGGTTTGCCTACTTGGTGCTGTTTGGTCAAGTCCCAAGCTTCTCACCAAGTCTGGAGCTGGAAGAGGGGGCAATGATGCTTTGTCCACCTCCATAGCTTCAGGGTTGGGCAGGATAAAAAAAAAATGTATGTTTCTCCAAAACTTCATAGCTCCACAGAAGTACAAAATGGATGTAATATATATTTTATACAGTCATACCTCATGTTATGTCCGCTGCGGGTTACATCGTTTCAGGTTACAGACGCGCCGAACCTGGAAGTCCCGGAATGGGTTACTTCCTGGTTCAGCGCACGGGCATGCGCAGAAGCGCTGAATTGCGTCGCGCGTGTGCGCGCGCAGGTACAGCACTTCAGGATGTGGCCTTTTCATGTTGCGAACGGGCCTCCGGAACGGATCCCATTCGTAACCAGAGGTACCACTGTACTACATAGAGCAAGTATCACAGCTTGGCAGAGTATCTCATTTTTGAAACATGTGTCTAGCATCTCTAACAATCATCCGCAAAGATTCTTTATACCTCAAGCCTACAGCTTCACATAGAGGGGGAAACCTTTGGGGCAACCTTGTTCAGAACTGCCCTGAGGCTGAAAAGAACGTTTCTGTGGAGCCTGAAGCAGTCTTTTTCAGTTTGAATCTGTCTCTGTGCAAGTTTGTGTTTCTGGTATCTCATACTGTGTGGTAGTAGGCACAACATGGAAGCCAGGCTAATCAGAGAGAATGGGGGGGGGGAGGAAGTGGTTGGTGTACTTTTTTGTGGGGGGGGTACGTACTTGCAAATTACTGCGCTCATCTGTTGACTTCTGCTTTTGTTTTTCAGGTTCACACTTTCAGGGGTCCACATTGGTGTGAATATTGTGCCAACTTTATGTGGGGCCTCATTGCTCAGGGAGTGAAATGCGCAGGTAACAACTGTTTGGGTCTTTTGTTTCTTTCTGATGCTGTGAATGTTTAGTAGGTTTTGCGTTTCATAATGAAATGCACTCCCTCAATCTTTACTGACTTCAGTTGTAAATAATGTTATGACTCCCATTGGCATGAGAAGTAACCGGATCGGCCTCTTATATTAATCAGAAAGTATATTGGTAATTTGGCACTCTGCCTTCTAACATAAAAAAGCAATAAAATGGAGGCTGAAACAATGCTAAAATCATCATAAAACAGCAGTGGTTGCCACAAAACTATAAATTATAAATTCTGAGTTTCTCCAGTTGGATATCATTATGTGTTGATAGCATCCAAGAGAGAAATGGCTGTGAAGATTCTGCAAAAGCAAACAAGCTTTAAGCTACAAAAATGTAGTCCAAGAAATCAGATTCAATAAAATGTGTATATAGATGAACATCACAAAATTGAAACGAAAATCCCAAGCTTTCAATATGCGGTTGAATTTACTCCTTAGGGTGGTCGTCTGTCTATCACAAATTAGTGCCGTATGAATGAATTGGGCCAGCTTATGGGTGTCCAGTACACACTTGATAGCATTAAAAGCCAAACAAACATTGCAATCACCACACTTGATCATACACAGCATGTGTACATTGTTATGCGAATGCTGAATTGAGAGCCAGTGTGGTGTAGTGGTTAAGAGCGGTAGACTCGTAATCTGGGGAACCGGGTTCGCGTCTCCGCTCCTCCACATGCCGCTGCTGGGTGACCTTGGGCTAGTCACACTTCTCTGAAGCCTCTCAGTTTGTTGTGGGAGAGGAAGGGAAAGGAGAATATTATCCGCTTTGAGACTCCTTCGGGTAGTGATAAAGCGGGATATCAAATCCAAACTCCTCTTCTTCTTCTTCTGAATTGTTTCTACATCATGGATATATGTTTCGGTGAGCCATGTTGGTGGGGGAATGTGAAAACATTAAAACACAAATCCATATACTGTACGTACATGGATTTTTGTGAATAAAACTATATGAACATTCTGTCCACTTCCAAAAGGTGTCTTCTCCCTTGGAGCATAATAATGCTAAGACTTTATACAGGCAAACAGTGCTTCAGAGGGAAACCTGCTGTGGAAATAAACTCAGCGTTCTTTAGATATACAGCTGTCTTAAACCAGGTGAAGCCCAGAAAGTTTTCTTTTAATTCTTGCAAATAAAATAGTCTACGTTTCTTATTTAAAATAAAATTCTAGCCGTAGAAATCAAAACATGTGGCGGATCCTTAGTTGAGGTTGTTATTCTAAAGTAAATCATGTTAAATTATTGTGGTGGGCACAATCAGGACTTTTAAATGTCTTTGATTTCAGCCAAAGAGTAAAATGCTGCTTCTCTTATCACTGAAATCAGGAGCACTTGCCTAGAGTGCTCATCTTTGGCTGGGCTGGGCCTAACATTTATTTAAATTTTGTTTGTTTGTTTATAGACCAATATTAAATTACAGTGAGTACAAAAGGAGAGGAAAACTGTCAGGGGCAGGCAGGTGTTTATTGCACATGAAGTTGCTGCGAAGCTACCTAGCCTGAGATGAAGGCAGGCGAAGAATGTAATCAAGATTCAAAAACAGGTGTTTGCTGGAAGGCAACATCGAAGTAGCATAGGCCTACAGCTGCTCCTTCAAGGTCCTAGTTCACAGTCTGTAGTCAGGATCCAATCCTTAAGAGCACCAAAACTGGAATGGGTGGTTATTAGTCATGTAAAAGCAATGTCAGCTATAAAGCAAGAAGATGAAAACTGTATAAAATTCTGGGTCCAGCGAAGCCCAATGAACAGAGCATACTCCGATTACTTTTGCAATGTTGCATGTCACTAGAAAGAGAGAAATAATGGGGCAGGGGGCAGGTGGGGGGCGGGCGGGCGGGTTGGAATGCTACGTGGAGATTTTCCCAGTAAGCACGTAGATTAGTTTATAGCATGAGAGCTTGTCAATCCATTTTCTTCGGAGTAAATTTTATAATCAGTATCTTTTCAGCATTGCATGACATACCATGGCAACTAGCTTGCACCTTCTCTCTAAGCTGGTATGTAGGTGGGTGGCTTGCCTCCTGCATGGCTACAATTTATATAATGTTCTTTCACACACCATGCATCGCCATCTACATTAAAATAATGTTTTAGGGCCAGATTCTTCCCTTTCCCCCCCCCCCCAAGGTCCTTGAGTGGGAGGAAGAAAATTAAAAATGGCTTCCTGCTTTACCCTGAACAAAGCACAGAACAAACTTCTTTCCTTATCGCCTTTAGATTTTCCGGAGCTTTGCATTTGCTTTGGGGGCTTGTACTGTTCAAACTTAAAGCATCCTCGTCTTGGGCCATCAAGCCAGGTGGCACAGGCAAATCAGTTCGCAGCCGGTGTGTTTTTTAGAGGGGAGGCTGAGCCCCAAGTCTTTGGTGTTTAAGGCACAGGTCTTTTGTCCCAGAGCGGCTATCGTCAAATGTATAACACATTAACATAAAATCAGGCAATCAATTAAAATACATCCTAAAATCAGATCAGGATCAGAATAAAATCCAATCAGATGGCAACCCGCGGATTAGGGTTGGGGACCTTAAATGCTCACCAGGAGCAACTGTTTGTGCTGAACTTATATGGGAGCTTATATGAGAAAAATTGGGAGGCCACTTTCATGCAAGTTCTTATGAAAGGGGAGAGGGAGTCAGACTCAACCCCGACCAAAGGCCTGGTGGAACAGCTCTGTCTTGAAGACCCTGTGGAAAGATGTCAGATCCCACAGGGCCCTGGTCTTTTGTGACAGTATATTCCACCAGGCCAGGGTCACGGCCGAAAAGGTCAAGGCCAGTCTAATCTCCTTGAGGCTCGGGACCTCCAAAATGTTATAATTTGCGAACCGTAAGGTCCTCCGTGGGGCATACCAGGAGAGGCGGTCCCATAGGTACGAGGGTCCTAGGCTGTATAGGGCTTTAAAGGTTAAAACCAGCACCTTAAACCTGATCCTGTACTCCACCGGGAGCCAGTGCAGCTGGTATAGCACTGGATGAATGTGATCCTGCGGCGAGGACCCCATAAGGAGTCTCGCCACGGCATTCTGCAGGGTGGTTGAGTAGATAAAATGGGGAAAGGGGGACTATGCATGGCATCCTTGAGCCCTTTGAAGGAAAGGTTGGCTATAAATGAAATTAGTAACAGAGGGGGTTGCGAGTGGAACGCTGCCTAGTTTCTCCAACATACCAGGCTCCTTCTGCAGATGTCCTGTGATGAGCATGCACCCACTGTTTGCAGCTGCAAGTGACCCATACCTAGCATGCATGCACAACCGGTGAGTCATTTGGGAAATAAAAGGTGGTACTTTTCTGCGAAAGCAGGGTGGGTTGACTACCCTGAACAGACCTTGCAAGTTCTATCCTTGGTGGTTTTCCATCATCTTTGAAAAAATAATATAGAGTCTTTCCTTCAAAAAGTCTTTCCTTAGGATGGGTTATTGCCTCAATTGTCTCTTATTATTTGTGTCTCAGTTAACATCTGTAGAATACTTGGTGTGCCACTAGGCTGCCAGTACCAGCAAACGAGGATTCACCAGCATTTTTAACCAACTTAATGGAAACTAATATGAGCAAGTGGAAGTACATTGTTTTTTTCCTTTCCCCAGATCCAAAATTAGCCCCAGGTTCATCCACTTGCCCCAAATCCTGCTTTGATTTCATGGCAATCATAAAACTGAAGGAACTCTGTTTGTTCTCAAACATGACAGAATGCATATCCTTCCCCAGTGTAGCTTGGATAAAATACGATGGCCATGCATTAACATATGAGGTTGTTTCTATAAAGCTCATTCAGCAACTATGTATATATTTCAGTGAATTAGAAGCAAGAAGAAGGTTAGAGCTGACTAAAATCAAATCAGCAATGGAAGAGAAAATGACAGCTTTGCTTATTGTACTCTCAGCAAATATTTGAAATGGGTCCTCGTGGGGCAATCTTAATATACAGTGCTTACAGGTCTTGTGTTTGCTCATGCATTAATGAAAGCACATTATTACAGCTTTCACTGGAGAATGCGAGAATCAATATTTTCTGTTCTTAAATATTGTCTTTCCATTGATGCCCTGGAAAAGTGCAAGGGGAGAGCAGCTTATCTGAGATATTTCAACTTGCAGTATCTGAGAATCTATTTCATCATGTTTCTTGGCTTTCTAGCGGTTTATGAAATTACATATAGTGTAATCTCTGCCTTGGTGGTCTGAGAAGCTAGAAAACATTTGGATAATCTGAAAATAAGATAGAAAGGACTGGTGGTTTTAGAAGCTGTGAAGGGGACCGACAGTGAATTTGGATGATTAGTTTATATAAAGGGGTTGCTGCTCAAAACACTCAAGGGCACTTTGTACACACGCAAGATGGGCATAGCTTGATAAAAGAACACGTGCTTTGGCTGCAGAGTGGAAAAGGTTCATTCTGTAGCATCACTTCATTGCAGCATCACTTGCAATGAAGTCATATTGAAGTATATGCTGATAACTTGTTATAAACATGTAGAACCAAGGTGATGATATTCTTCAAACTGTGTACCTATACTGCATGCACTCACTTAAGAGATCCTTAAAATATCAGACTCTGTAGGAAGGGTTCCACTTTGCGATTACAATTTCATAGAACAAAATGTTAGGCTAACTGTTTGTTGTTGTTGCTTGTATGCTTTTTCCACCAGATTGTGGCTTAAATGTTCATAAGCAATGCTCCAAGATGGTCCCAAACGACTGCAAGCCAGACCTGAAACATGTCAAAAAAGTGTACAGCTGTGATCTCACTACACTAGTAAAAGCGCACTTCACAAAGAGACCAATGGTTGTAGACATGTGCATTAGAGAGATTGAATCAAGAGGTAAGGCAGCTTTAAATGATCTTGTTGCCTTTCTTATAATTCTTTTAGATCGGAGCTTTCCAAACTATGTTAGCATGTCGGCTGCAGTGTGTAGGTGTGTCGCACAAACACTCCTCCCGGGGGCTGGTAAAGGGTTAGTATAACCTCTGGTTTGCTAGTAAAACTGAATTGGTGTGTCGCAAAATGATGCATGTCTAAAAAGTGTGTCACCGACATGAAAAGTTTGGAAAACTTTTAGATTGATCTGGTTTAGCTGAATTTTAAGTTTGAAACTGTTTTGCATGACACATCTTACAAATAAGTACCTATTATTATTATTATTATTATTATTATTATTATTATTATTATTTCCCTGAGCAACGCATGCTTAACTTTGCATTGGTTTTTTTTTAAATGTAATGTCTCTGCTGAATCCCCGTTATTGTTTCTTTAATGGTACAAGTCACCAAAAATATTCTTTCCAGTGCTTTAATATTTATGCCTGCTGTTGAGTGATCTCTTGTTCTACTTGCACAGATATTTCTGTGGAAAACAACAGGTAAATTATATATTTATAGCTAAGCACTCTGATAATTACACATTTCCTCCTCAACGTCTACCCCTGTAATGATTCTTTGCTTGAATGTTGCTCTTATGATATTTAAATATATGTAAATAAGCTTGGATATTCTAATGTGAGTGGTTTGTTTTCAAATTCCTTTGTGATTTGATGACATCTTCCCCATTCCAGGGACCATTATCATAAATATGTTTGTGTAAAATTATTGGGTGCTGATCACAACAGTGTTACATGTTTAGGATTGAGAGCTGGCGGTGAAATTTATGCTCAGAAAGGAAGATGAAGCTTTTAAAGCTCAGCTCAGATTTATGCGTTGCCAGCAGTAAAGAAATGTGACTGCAGAAAAGATAAATATCTAAGTTTAATCGAGTGATTATTATTTTTTACAGGTCTCAATTCTGAAGGACTCTACAGAGTATCTGGATTCAGTGACCTAATTGAAGATGTCAAAATGGCTTTTGACCGAGGTAATATTCCTTACTGGATGTTTTAGCTTTTACATCCAAAAGTGGCCAAGACTCCCACACCAGATAGCAGACCATTTAAAAATGGAGTGGACTTGCAAATCTTGTGATATAAGACTCTTAATCTCAGGGTTGTCGGTTCGAGCCCCAGGTTGGGCAAAAGATTCTTGCATTGCAAGGGGTTGGACTAGATGACCCCCTGTGTTTCCTTTACAACTCTACAATTCTATGATTCTATGGTTTAATGCAGCAATGAACAAGATCCATCTATTCCGAAATCTTAGCATTAAAATAATTCTTAGGTCAGGAATAGGTTTCAAGTTCCACAACTGGATGCCATTCAACACACCTTCATTTCAGAAGTAAAATTTAGAGCTGGGAGTCATTTCATTGCTCCTGCTGTTAAACAACTCAATTTTCAGGGATCTTTCCCAGTCTACTGCAAATCAACCATAGGTGGTCAGTGGATGCAGATCTACTGTACCTAAGGTAGCTTTTGGCATACCAACCATTGTACAGGTTGCCAGTATGAGGTCTGGTGAATTCGCCTTGATTACTGAGCAGAGGAAAGTGTAGTGTTTGTGGCTGATTTATCCAGCCATTGTCATCTCACTTAGTAAAGGAATCGCTCTTGCAAATTGAGGTAAACGTAAATTAACATTCTCACGGTCTGTACCAATTCGCTGGTAAGGAAGAAAGACTTGGTTTAATGTGTAAAGCAATCATTAATTTATAATGTCTTGTGAAGAGAAGAACAAGCTGGTTTAAGTGTACTTGACTTAGAGCTGAAACCTATGGCAATATAGTACTGGAGTTGTTTACAAAAGGCTTGTTAGGACAGCAAAAAGGTGAACACCAGTAAATGTTCAATTTTGTATGAAAATAATCCTCCTACATTGTTTGCTTCTCCTCTCCCCCACCCCCTTTTCTCCCTCGTTTTTACCTACAGATGGGGAAAAAGCAGACATCTCTGTGAATACATATGAAGATATCAATATTATCACAGGTGCACTTAAACTGTACTTCAGGGATTTGCCAATTCCGCTAATCACATACGATGCCTACCCAAAGTTTATAGATTCTGCAAGTAAGTTTTAATTTATACTATTTTTCAAGTGAACTTCGTTTCCCACCCCCCTTTTAGTGATAAAATCGGGACTCCGTCCTCTGGTCTCCACTTGGTAAAATATTGATTAGATGAGTTAAAACCAATTTAAAACTTGAGAGCTACAGAGCAACTCTCTGCTTCACAAACCATTCCTCATCATCTGTTTAATTACAATAAACTAGAATTATCTGGGAAGACTACCCAAACTCCTGAAACCCCCACATATTTTTGCTTCAATTTGATCAGATATTTCTTGTTTCAGAAACCACAGATCCTGACGAACAGCTGGAAATACTTCATGAAGCCCTAAAATTGCTGCCCCCTGCTCACTGTGAAACCTTACGGTATCTCATGGCGCATTTAAAAAGGTATGGAAATGAATGGTCCCGTCCTCTTCTTAGTACCTCTTGTGTGTTTCTTGCCTCTGGTTCTTGGGCTAACTGCATTAAATCCTAAGGGTAGGACTCTAGTGATGGAAGGCATTAAGCAATAGGTGGCGACAATTTTAAGCATTTCTCCTCCTCCCTACAGTCACATGTGTCCCCCCCCAAAAAAAAGTAGGAACGGGAGGGTCCCCCAAACTTCTAAAGCTGATTTAGAGAAGGAAAGGTGCTGCAGCAGAAGGAAGAATTGCCGTAAAATTGCCTCCTTCCCAGTTCTGTTGGTGGATGCCTTCTGGCAGTGGAGGAGACAGCATTGGAATGTCACCCTTTGTGCCCTATTCATGTGCTGAGCCATGATAAGCAAATTCTCAGCAAGAAGTGTGAATTCCATATTTCCCCCTTCATGTAACTATCTACGAAACAATTAGAGTGTTTCCTTGTCAAATGAGGCTGCTTGTGAATTCAGAGGAATGATCATAGATTGGTTTTGGAATTACTTAGTCCTTGTGAGGGCACACAGCACAGTCCCTCGTCCACATTTATTTCTTCTGAAAACAGAGACCCAATAAAATGCCTCTTTGTTTTTGCTCCCCTCCACTGAAGAACAGGTGAGATTTGTCCCTTTGGATAGCTCAGTTGGTTAGAACGTGGCCTGGCAACGCCAAGGTTGCAAGTTGCACTGACCGCATGCCACTGTTCAAAAATCTAAACTTCCCTAAGAGTGTAATCCTAATCCTCTCTGATTTGAGTTTTTGTTTTCCTTTGCAAAAACATTTTTTCGCATCTTATTTTCCCTTCTTTTGAGGAACTTTCTTTGATCATATAGTTTCCTTGGGAGGATAGCATTCTGGCCATCAAGACAATGCAAAGTAATATTCTGAGCATCCCAAAGCAACCGTGCCTTTAGTTAATCCATGTAAACTTTGGATCTTCAGGTAGTTAATTTCTCTTTCCTGGTTACGGTAGTTAATTTCTCTTTCCTGGTTACATGGACTATCGCATCATGCCCAACACTGTTTTTCTTGTCTACCACATTGAGCATGGCTCGGCCTACGGTTTCAAAGTAGAAATCTGGCTGAACCAACTCAGCTGTGCCAGTCTGTAATTGAAACATTAAAAACTGGGCAACCCCCTCCGCCACATCTTTGGCCCTGGCTGGCATGAACAGCAAAGTATTGGCTGCAGTAGTTGTTCTGCCCTGTGCTGCCAGACCAGGGTTTAGGATTGCTGTACCCAGCCAATAAAATTCCAGTAATGATAGTGTGCCCTAGATTCAGTTAGGTAGCCGTCTTGGTCTGATGCAGTCAAAATTATATATATATGTTCTTGGTATGAGCTTTCATGTGTATGCACACTTCTTCAGATACACTGAAACAGAAGTCACCAGAAGTCATATAAGGGTCTGGTGACTTCTGTTTCTGAAGAAGTGTGCACACACATGAAAGCTGGTGCCAAGAACAAACTTAGTTGGTCTCTAAGGTGCTACTGGACATTTAAAAAAAAAATTATATATATTTCGATAGTGTGAACAACCATTTTTAGTTCTTGGCACAAGCTTTGGTTTCTCATTTGGAAAAATTAACATCTTTGCTATGGATAAGGAAAGCCACAATCCAGACTACGTGAAGCACATTTAATGCCTGCTTCCTCTCTTTCTATTAAAAGTAACAGAAAGGGGAGGGGGGTCACTTTCCTTCTATCACACCCAAAATGCTTTTTCATTCCCCTTTATTAACAGCGCCATTTTCTTTTAGAAGCTCAGTGAGATACTAATGGGATCCATTGACAAATGTGCACTTGCCACTTCAGACATGATTTGTAGTGGTTTATTCTTTAAAAAGTATTCTCTAAATATATACTCCACTCATGCGAGTATAATTTCACAATCAAAATCCTCTTTAAAATTCAAATGTACAAAAATGCAAATACAAACAGCAAAAGTGGCAAGAAAGGAGGAGTTTCTGATAAGACTTCCAAAAAACTTGTTATTTAGTGTGAAGGCCAACCAGCTCTTTTTTAAAGCACTAGCCAAGAAGTTTCCACACAGAATTTTCTTATGACTGCCATAGACGCAAGAATAACTCAGTCATGCCCATTTCACATAGGTACATAAGCAGCATCTAACCTTTTATTGGCATGCTCACAAAGACATGTTGCAAATTCAGTTGGTCAGCCTGCTGGCTATATTTGGAGTCACTGTAAATAGAAACTGCAGAGGTTGCCCAGCTTCAATATGCCAAACAGTTATCAGCTCCTAGCTATCATGAAAGGTGTTTGAAATTTATTTTACTCTCTAATATAGAATGAACACGGTGGAGAGGGGGCTGCTGATATTTTATTTATAATTCACAGACTTCACAACAGTGGGTATTTAGTTATATATGTGTGCCCTTGATGGGGATTTTGAGTTGTAATCCTGTGATATGAATTTAATCTGTTCACCAGCTAATTTACAAATATTAATTGGCAATTAACTGCCGCAAAGCGTATTGTAGCCTCTCAAGACAGCCGCTTGCATGCTGCGCCATTCGAACAGAGTCCGAAGAGAGGGAGACAAATCACTTTTCCTGTCATTAATTACATAGATTGTGTATCGTAGATGTTTATTCAATGCATTTAGATGGTATGCTTTGTGTGCGTTGTATTTATTCCATTTTACTGTTTATAACATGAAAAGGGATGTGTGTGGTTCTATAGAAGGACATGGCTTCTTTCAATTCTAGACTTTCATCCTTCCTCTAAGGAGCCCATAAGTGGATATCCGTCTCACAGTAGTCCTTTAGGGCAGTACAGTGGTACCTCGCTAGACAAATGCCTCACAAGATGAATTATTCGCAAGATGAATGCGTTTTGTGATTTCAATGGAGACTCACAAGATGAAGTTTCCTATGGCGCGCTTCGCAAAACAATTTTTTTTCGTCCCATAGGGTGCCTCGCAAGACGAATTTTTTTATTCGTCTTGTGAACCACCCTATAGAAAACCAAGCCGCTTTGCAAAACGATTTTTTCGCTATACGAAGCAACTCATGGGATGAATTAAATTCGTCTTGCGAGGCACCACTGTAGTTTCCAACATGTTCAAAATTTACCAAGCACCAGGAGCATTTTGCACCTGGCCATCGGCCACTTGCGACCAAGTGAAGATGCCCAGATACCAGGATGGTGCCTGACATCTTCCACCATCTGGAAGTGCATGCTTGGGGATCCTTGGATCTTGCCTGTTTTCACAAGCTAGCAACACACACTGTAGAATTCTATCCATTATATTTTATCTGCACAATCAAAATGAATTTCAGGAACCCAAAAGTCCTATTAAAAAATAAAACTTTCATGCCACCTGGCCCCAAAATGGCAAAGAGGCATTCATAGAATCATAGAATCATAGAGTTGGAAGAGACCACAAGGGCCATCCAGTCCAACCCCCTGCCAAGCAGGAAACACCATCAAAGCATTCCTGACAGATGGCTGTCAAGCCTCTGCTTAAAGACCTCCAAAGAAGGAGACTCCACCACACTCCTTGGCAGCAAATTCCACTGCCGAACAGCTCTTACTGTCAGGAAGTTCTTCCTAATGTTTAGGTGGAATTTTCTTTCTTGTAGTTTGAATCCATTGCTCCGTGTCCGCTTCTCTGGAGCAGCAGAAAACAACCTTTCTCCCTCCTCTATATGACATCCTTTTATATATTTGAACATGGTTATCATATCACCCCTTAACCTTCTCTTCTCCAGGCTAAACATACCCAGCTCCCTAAGCCGTTCCTCATAAGGCATCGTTTCCAGGCCTTTGACCATTTTGGTTGCCCTCTTCTGGACACGTTCCAGCTTATCGGTATCCTTCTTGAACTGTGGTGCCCAGAACTGGACACAGTACTCCAGGTGAGGTCTGACCAGAGCAGAATACAGTGGTACTATTACTTCCCTTGATCTAGATGCTATACTCCTATTGATGCAGCCCAGAATTGCATTGGCTTTTTTAGCTGCTGCATCACACTGCTTACTCATGTCAAGTTTGTGGTCTACCAAGACTCCTAGATCCTTTTCACATGTACTGCTCTCAAGCCAGGTGTCTCCCATCCTGTATTTGTGCCTTTCATTTTTTTTGCCCAAGTGTAGTACTTTACATTTCTCCTTGTTAAAATTCATCTTGTTTGCTTTGGCCCAGTTGTCTAATCTGTTAAGGTCATTCTGAAGTGTGATCCTGTCCTCTGGGGTGTTAGCCACCCCTCCCAATTTGGTGTCATCTGCAAACTTGCTCAGGATGCCCTCAAGCCCATCATCCAAGTCATTGATAAAGATGTTGAACAAGACTGGGCCCAAGACAGAACCCTGTGGCACCCCACTAGTCACTACTCTCCAGGATGAGGAGGAGCCACTGATGAGCACCCTTTGGGTTCGGTCAGTAAGCCAGTTACAAATCCACTGAATGGTAGCATTGTCTAGCCCAAATTTTACCAGCTTCTTTACAAGAATATCATGGGGCACCTTGTCAAAGGCCTTGCTGAAATCAAGATAGGCTACATCCACAGCGTTCCCTTCATCTACCAGGCTTGTAATTCTGTCAAAAAATGAGATCAGATTAGTCTGACATGACTTATTTTTCAGGAACCCATGCTGACTTTTAGTGATCACAGAGTTTCTTTCTAGGTGCTCACAGACTGTTTGCTTAATGATCTGCTCTAGAATCTTTCCTGGTATTGATGTCAGGCTGACTGGGCGGTAATTGTTTGGGTCCTCTCTTTTCCCCTTTTTGAAAATAGGGACAACATTTGCCCTCCTCCAGTCTGCTGGAACTTCGCCTGTTCTCCAGGAATTTTCAAAGATTATTGCCAGTGGTTCTGAAATCACCTCTGCCAGTTCTTTTAATACTCTTGGATGTAGTTCATCTGGCCCTGGAGACTTGAATACATCTAAACTAGCCAAGTATTCTTGTACTACCTCCTTACTTATTCTGGGCTGTGTTTCCCCTGCTGAATCATCTGCTCCATATTCTTCAGGTCGGGCGTTGTTTTCTTTCTTGGAGAAGACTGAGGCAAAGAAGGCATTGAGGAGTTCTGCCCTTTCTCTGTCCCCTGTTTGCATTTCACCATCTTCTCCTCTGAGTGACCCCACTGTTTCCTTGTTTTTCCTTTTGCTACGGACATACCCATAAAAGCCCTTTTTGTTGCTTTTAACCTCTCTAGCGAGCCTGAGTTCATTCTGTGCTTTAGCTTTTCTGACTTTGTCTCTACACGTGCTGGCTATATGTTTGAATTCCTCTCTGGAGATTTCCCCCCTTTTCCATTTTTTGTACATATCCCTTTTTTTTTTATTGTTAAAAAAGACTTTATTGAAACATTTAAAAGAAACATTACAGCAAAAGACAAACAACCATTCCTCTATTGCCATAAAAACACATTTCAAAATTTTAACATTTCACACACACGCAACACGAATCAAAATTACATTTAATAATCTTACCATTCTATTATTTCATTAAAAAATTAACTTCCAAACTTGCCCACACCACTTAGCTGTGATTTACTCCTACTACTTGCGTTGTTAATCCATACAAATCAGCCCTAACATACGATTCTCCCCCATCCAATTACCTTTCTCTATTATTCCCCGCGCTGCCTCAAAGTAAACAGATCTTTAGCTCCATTCTAATATCCTTTTTCTTAAAATAATCCTCTACATATTCCCATTTCCTACTAATTGATTGTTTTGACTTATTCCTAATTGCTGCCGTCATTCTATCCAAGCTCATAAAATCTATTAATTTTACCTGCCATTCTTGTATTGCTGGAGCCTCTACTTTTTTCCACATTTGTCCTATTAGCAGCCTTGCCGCCGCACATGCATAAAGAAAAATACTTTCCCTGTCTTCCGGAAGGTTTTCGGGAATCAAACTTAATAGAAAATATTCTGGATTTTTCTTAAACGTGAATTTTAACATCTTTTTCAGTTCCTCATACACTTCCCCCCAGAATTTAGATATCTTTTCACATCCCCACCAACAATGTAAATAGTCACCCACCTTATCTTTACACTTCCAACAGTTTTTATCATCATTCTTATATATTTTACTTAGCTTGTCCGGAGTCAGGTGCCACCTATATAACATCTTCATCATATTCTCCTTTATCCCGGTACAGGCCGTAAACTTTAGTGTTCTTTTACACAGTCTGTCCCATTGGACTTTATAAATTGGCCTCCCCAGGTCTTGGGCCCACTTAGTCATCGTACTCTTTATTTCCTCATCTTTTAATTCCCATTCTAGGAGATATCTATAAATTTTTGATAATAATTTAGAATCACTTTCAATTATTAATTCTTGCACCTTCGATTTCCCTTCCAGAAACCCTTTCTCCTTATGGCTCTTGAACAAGCTTTGTAATTGCAAGTACTGTAACCAGCTAGTACAGCTGGTTTTAATCTGATCGTATGATTTCAACCTTAACTCCTCATTCTCTTTGACTATCACATCTCGGTATGTTAACCAAGTTCCCTTCCTGCATCTCCCCCCCATCGCCGTCATTTCTAAAGGCGAGGCCCACCAAGGTGTTTTTGGTTCAATTAGATCTTTAAATTCCAGCCAAGTTTTTAGAATCGTTTTTTTGATTATGTGATCTGAGAATTGATTGAACCTACCCCCCCCTTCCTGTAACAAATAGGTATGCCATCCAGTTATATTTCTGAAACCCTCTACCACTAGAACCTCTTCATCCTCCAATAATAGCCATTCTTTAAGCCAGCATAAGCATGCGGAGGCGTGATAAATCCTAAGATCCGGGACCCCCCAACCACCCCTTTCTTTATTATCAGTCAGTAATTTGTACTGGACTCTTGCTCTCTTACCTCCCCATATAAATTTGGACAAATCCTTTCTCCACCTATCAAATATTTCTTTTTTCCCCACAATTGGGAGCATTTGAAACAAAAATAATATCTTAGGTAGAACCACCATCTTAATTGAGGCCATTCTACCTGAAAGGGTCAAATTTAAATCATGCCATCTTTCCATTTCTTTTTTTAATTCTTTCCAGACTCTCCCATAATTATTTTCAAAAAGATCTATATTTTGGCCACTAATTACAATACCTAAATATTTAATTTTTTTAACTACTTCCCAATTTATGATGCTTCCCAATTTTATACTATCCTCCCTCCTTATATTTTTAACTATCACCTTGGTTTTCTTCTCATTAATTTTGAGTCCAGAAATTGCCTCAAATGCTCCCAATATTTTCCTCAGATTTTTAAAGGATTCCTCCGGATCTTCTAAGAAAACTAACATATCATCCGCGAAGGCATTAATTTTATAAATTTTATCTCTTATTTTGATTCCTTTAATTCCTTCATCTTCCTTAATTTCGATTAATAATGATTCTAAGGACAATATGAATAATAATGGGGAGAGGGGACAGCCCTGTCTCGTCCCTCTATTTATCTCAAATTCTTCCATCACCTCCCCATTTAAAATTAATTTTGCGAATTGTCTATTATAAATTGACTTGATCCCCTCCATGAACTTCCCTTTAACTCCAAATTCTGCCAAAGATTTTTTCATAAATTCCCATGCAAGCGAATCAAAAGCTTTCTCCATATCTAGGAAGACAAAGGCCGCTCTTTTCCCTGGAGACCAATCCAAATATTCTAATAGATCTAGGAGGATCCTTATATTCCTCGCCATATTCCTCGCCATTTTGTACATATCCCTTTTAAATCTTAACTCAGTCAAAAGTTCTTTAGATAGCCAGCCTGGCTTCTTTAGGCACCTTCCATGTTTCCGTCTCATTGGTATTGCCTGAAGTTGTGCTTTTAATATCTCCCTTTTAACAAACTCCCAACCATCATGAACTCCCTTCCCTTTTAGTATTACTGTCCATGGGATTTCACCCAGCGTTTCCCTAAGTTTTCTGAAGTCGGCTTTCTTAAAGTCTAGAATTTGGACCTTAGTATGCTTGGTTGCTCCTTTCCGCTGGATAATAAACTCCAGAAGAGCATGGTCACTCCCACCTAATGATCCTGCCACTTCTACCCCACTAACCAAGTCATCACTATTGGTTAGGACCAGATCTAAAATGGCTGATCCTCTTGTTGCTTCTCCCACTTTCTGGACAATGAAGTTGTCTGCAAGGCCAGTGAGGAATCTGTTCGACCTTATGCTCTTGGCTGAGTTTGACATCCAACAAATATCAGGATAGTTAAAATCCCCCATTACTACTATCTCACTTCCTTTGGAATGCTTGGCCATCTGTTCCAGGAAGGCATCATTCTGTTTTGGTAAGGAGCATTCTGGGTGTAAGGAGCCATTTGGTGCCTGGCTTAGATATCTGAGTTTCTAGCACTGTTTACAATCACAAGGATTACAATCACAAGGACCCCCTTTTAACATCAGATTTCACATGCTATAATTGTTGTAAGGTCAGATCTTAAGAGTACAGAATTATCAACACAATCAGGGTGCCTACAGGGTTTTCTGGGCCCTTTATGCTGTATGTGGATTGAACCCCCTGCTGCACTAACAAAAAAAAAACCTAGTTTTCATGAGAAGAGTTTGTTGGAGAATGGTAACTCTTTTGCAAAACTGTAATTCTCAGGGTTCCTTTAGTTGGGACTCATGACCGTGTCCCACCAAGTCTTGCCAACTGGATTTCTGTAAAGCAGTGACCATAAGGCAGACTGTCTGGGAATGGGGGAGAGAGGGGAGAAGCAGGGGCAGAGGAAGGGGGTGGAGTGGGGGCGGGCCATCCAGGGTGTCACCACTGAGGGGATGACAAAATGATGAGCGGCACGCACCACAGGGCCTGGGAGTGATGTGGTGGCTTGGGAGCATGCAGGCTCCCCGCTCTGCCCCAAACAGTCCACCCACCACCTCCCCCTCAGCTGTAGGGTGGCTGAGTGGAAGGAGGCAGACAGATTCCTCAGAGGCCCCACGGAGCATCCTGACCCAATTTGCCCCGCCCCCACCCCTGGGCACCCCTCGGCTTGCTCTGCCACCGGGGAGAATATCTGCCATGACAACACACAACTGCCACTGCCAATTGGGCAAAATACATTGTGACCATTAAAACATTTAATTTGTAGTGTCAATGTGGTTTTTTGTTTCTGGTCCCATGTTTGTGAGATCAAGCTGGTAGCTACCAACAATGTCTTCCCAGTGCTTTGCATTTTAACCGTAGCCCTCCTTGTTTCAGGGTGACGCTCCACGAAAAGGAGAACCTGATGAACGCAGAGAACCTGGGCATTGTTTTTGGACCAACGCTGATGCGAGCGCCAGAACTTGATGCAATGGCTGCCCTGAACGATATCCGTTACCAGAGACTTGTGGTGGAGATGCTTATAAAAAACGAAGATATTTTATTTTGAACTTGTTTGTGGGTGTGCGCGTGCATGTATGTTTTTAAATGAACTGCAGAAGAAGAAGAAGAAGAAAGAATCCGGGGTTGATGAAGGAATATTTTGAAATGTAGCCTGCAGCGGAATTCTGACTGTGAGGTTTTTGATGTATGAAAGATGCTTATTATTGTTGCTTGTGTGGTATCATTCAGACAATGTTGGGAACATATATTGTACTTTCCAGTACTAAATAGGTCTGGGGGGTTTCATCATAGTACAGGAAATTCAAACTGAAGTAGGTCTCCTTGTTTTACCCTCTCTTGTGAGGCTTCTGCTACAAAGGACACAACAGGAACAGCACAGCTTCTGTGTTCTGGAATAGTCTGTGATTGTACTTTAGCATGTTTCTCAGTGTAAATCTGTTGTGGATTTCTTACTACGTTCCGTAATTGGTTTCTGATATTTCAGTTGCGGGGAGCAGATTGCAGTGAACCAAGATGTCTAGCTCTTCAATGACATCACCCGTCATTCTTAGCCTACTTTGAAAGATACCGTATTTACTCAAATCTAATGCGCGCCTTTTTTTGGCCAAATTATGTTGCGAAATTTAAGGTGCTCATTAGATTCGATAGCACATTTACGTTTGCCAGCAAATCCTTTCCCACCCCCCCTCAAGGTTCTGAAAAACAGAGGCGTGCGTTAGATTCGAAGGTGCATTAGACTTGAGTAAATACAGTAATTTCTAGCTGGGTTCTATAGCATTTGTTTTAACGATGGCATGCATTTTTCTTTTACGTTGTGGCTGCCACTTTCAAGTCATGCCTTTTTTTTGTACAGATCCAGTTAAAGGTGGCAAACTGAACGAATGAAGACTGGTTTGTTGTTGTTTTAAATGGTAATTTTGTATTTTTATTGGGCATGCGTATTAATTTATTAAAGTTTTGCGTTGGAACCTTACCAAGTCTGGCTGCATTTTTGCCCCAGTATCACAGACATGCGGCCCGTTCCCCACACCCCAAACAAAAACACACTTATTTGAAAAGCCTTACTTGACTTCTCAGTTTAGCCTATTCCCAAATAATAAATGCACAAGACCGGAACTTTACAACCCTATCATCTCATAAACAAAGTTAAGCTTTAGCCTATTGAAACCTTGAACTTAAACATGCCTTACTCAACACAAGATGGGGCTGTTAGTGGATTGGGGAACCATTTTCAACCTGAGGCTGCACTCCTTTTTGCCAGTGGCTGGTGCAGCCAGGAGTGAAAGTGGGCAGAGAAATGAAAGCAAATTTCACCTCCCCATAGTAGGCTGGTTTCTGCACACATATCCCTCTCTATCCTCCCTCCAGGTGAGCAAGAGTTCAAAGGATATATTCAAGGCAAGCAAAAAAAACCTCGAGGGTGTGAAGCACACAGCCGGTGTGGAGTGTGGCCTTGGGGCTAAAACAGTTTTCTTGTGGCATAAAGAATAAACGTAATAAATTAGCAGGAGTGCTTTTAACCGCCAATTCCTAGTTCATTTTTCTAATTAAATGTACAGCTGATGATATGCCAGCCAGCCTACTTATGCAAAACAGCAATCCAAACTTAATGAATCCAAATCATAGCTTAAATTGTTGGACAGTGACTTCCCCACGCACTCTACCCTTCAAACCAGGGAGAAATGACCTAAAGTTACAAATTATTTATTTGGGTATGTGTGGTTTAGCAAATCATGCAAATAAGTTGCTGTCAGTATTCCTGCAAGTCCCTTAATACAGCTGTCCTATCTTACATACAGTTTCATATATACTATTCTCTAGAAACTGGTAAGCTTTGACAAACTATGCAGGCAATTGTGCAAATCTTTTGATGGCCTATTTCAAAGAAAGGTACTAGAGAGTCCCATTCTTCCCCTCCCCCCCTTACACATAGAGCCATAATATTGTGAATCTTGCTAGTCAAAACTTAATAAACACCAATATGCAACGCTCTGACTTCCAGGCCTTGTCTGTGTTCTTTATATGCCATCTGGTCCATATGAACAAAAGATTCTACTTACTGTCAGAGGTCTGTAATCAGGGGGCCTCCCAGACTCCTCCCACTACAAGGAAGATGAAGAAGAAGAGCTGAACAAGACTGGGTTGAAAGCCGTCTTTCTATTGTTTTAGGCCTTGGCAAGGAGAAAGAAGCAAATGAGTGATCTGGTGGTATTTTTGCCATGGAGCAAGTAATGAGCAGGAGGAGAATAAAAGTTGAATTCTTCATTTCTATTCACCAAGTCTTGAGGACAAGTCTGGGTTTACAGCAAGGCTATATGTGCAGAGCTGTCCCTGCCAACTAAGTGAATGAGGAACATATTGCCCACACAGAAGTGCCAGTGGTTCCTCTTTGACTTAAATATTGTAGATCACAGAATTGTTGAGGTGGAAGGGACCCCAATGGTCATCTCATCCAACCCCCTGCAATGCAAGGATCATACATGACCAGTAGCTATCCAACCTCTGCTTAAAAACCTCAAAGGAAAGAGAGTCCACCACCTCCCAGGGGGTCATTTCCACTATCAAATAGCTCTGAGTGTGAGAAAGTTCTTCCTGATATTTAGTCGGAATCTCCTTTCTTGTAACTTGGATCCACTGGTTTGGGTCCTGCCTACAGAGCAGGAGAAAACAAACTTGCTCCATCCTCCATGTGACAGCCCTTGAAATATATTTTAAGATGGCTATCATATAAGTCTCCTTTCCATGCTAAACATATCCAGCTCCTTCAACAATTCCTCATAAGGCTTGGTTTCCAGACCCTTGATCATCTTGATTGCCCTCCTCTGCACACATTCCATCTTATCAATATAATAATAATGATTTTTTATTTATACCCCGCACATCTGGCAGAGTCTCCCCAGCCACTCTGGGCGGATCCCAATCAAATATTAAAACAATACATTAAATATTAAAAGCTTCCCTAAACAGGGCTGCCTTCAGATGTCTTTTAAAATTAGGATAGCTGCTTATTTCCTTGACATCTGATGGGATGGAAGGGCGTTCCACAGGGCGGGTGCTGCTACCGAGAAGGCCCTTTGTCTGGTTCCCTGTAACCTTACTTCTCGCAATGAGGGAACCGCCAGAAGGTCCTCGGTGCTGGATCTCTTTTTTTTATTTATTTTTAAAAATACATTTTATTCCAATTTTCCAAATTCAACAAATTAACAAAACCAATCTTTTATACAAAATCTTATATTCACATCTTTTACCTTGCTCCGCCGAGCTATGACTTCCCCCCCTCCCTTCATGCGGGTTTCTTGTTAATTCCCTTTTTTGCAGTTCCTTTTTTAACATATTGGTCAATTCGTAAGGTTTATTTTAATCCTGCGAGAGTTTTTAATGATCTACAGTTTTTCTCCATATAGTCCACATATTTACTCCAGTCCTTTTGAAACCTTGTCTCCCCCTGGTCACGAATCTTGCATGTCAATCTAGCAAGTTCAGCATAGTCCATCATTTTTATCTGCCACTCCACAATTGTAGGTAATTCCTGTAATTTCCATTTTTGGGCTAACAAAGTCCTAGCCGCGGTTGTTGCATACATAAACAGTGTTTGATCTTCTTTTCTAATCTCTCCTCCTATTATTCCTAACAAAAATGCTTCTGGTTTTTTTTGGAAAAGTATATCTAAACATCTTTTTCAATTCGTTATATAAACTTTCCCAAAATCTTTTAACTTTTTCGCATGTCCACCACATATGATAAAATTCACCATCTTTCTCTTTACATTTCCAGCAACTTTTATCACTCATTCTATACATTTTAGCTAATTTAACTGGAGTTAAATACCATCTGTACATCATCTTATATACATTTTCTTTCAAGGCAGTACATGCTGTAAATCTTAAAGTTTGATTCCATAATTTCAACCACGCATCATATTCAATATTATGCCCCAAATCTTTTGCCCATTTAATCATCACTTCTTTTGTCAACTCATCTTTTGTATACCACTCCAACAACAAATCATACATCTTTGCCAAAAGCTTTGTTTTGCCTTCTAGCACTTCTATTTGAAATTTGGATCTTTTATCCTCAAAACCTATTTTTCTATCTTCTTTAAGCACATCATTTATTTGATGGTATTCTATCCATCCTGTTAACACTCCTTTAATGTCCTCAAAAGGTTTTAAACTCCATCCTTTTTCAGTTTTCGTCAAGATTTCCTCATACGTGGCCCGCCTCTTCTCCATATTTACTTTCTTAACTGTTAATACCTCTGCTGGTGAGACCCACCAGGGTGTTTTAGTCTCTAACAGCCTTTTATTTATTTCCCACACCTCGTACAGAGATCTTCTTATCACATGATTCGTAAACCCGGTATGTGATTTCTTTTTGTCATAACATAAATATGCATGCCATCCAAATCTATTGTTAAAACCTTCCAAATCTAACAAGTCCGTATTCTCTAGAGTTATCCATTCTTTTATCCAACAGATACAGGACGCTTCATAATAAAGTCTCAAGTCTGGCAGGGCGAATCCACCTCTTTCTTTCTTATCTACCAAAATTTTATGTTTTATTATAGGTTTTTTTCCCCTGCCAGACAAATCTTGATAAAATCTTTTGCCACTCTTGGAATTGCCTCGTACCTTTAACCACAGGTATAGTTTGAAATAGGAATAACATCTTAGGTAATACATTCATCTTTATTGTTGCGATTCTTCCTAAGAATGACATTTTCATATTAGTCCATCTTTCCAGGTCTTTCTTTATTTCCTTCCATACTTGTTCGTAATTATCAATATAAAGATTAATATTCTTTGCTGTCATCCATATTCCCAGATATTTTACCTTTTTAGCCACGTCGAGTCCATGTTTTAACTGTAATTCCTGTTTTTCTTCTTTCGTCATATTCATTGCCATAACCTTGGTTTTTTGTCTATTTAATTTGAATCCTGCCAATTGGCCAAATTTCTCCATTACTTCTATAGCTTCTGCAACACTTTCCTTTGGATTTTCCAATGTTAAAACTAAATCATCTGCGAAGGCTTTCACTTTAAATTGCTTTGCACCTACCTTAATACCTCTAATTGTAGATAGGTCTCTTAATCTGATCAATAATATTTCCAGGACCATGATGAACAATAACGGTGATAAAGGGCAGCCCTGTCTAGTTCCTTTTGTGATTTCAAAATATTCTGTTAGGGTGTTATTAATTATCAATCTTGCCTTTTGCTCTGAATAAATCGCCTCGATCCCATTCACGAATGTATTCTTCCCAACCATTGATTCCAAATTCCTCTTCATGAATTGCCAAGATATATTGTCAAAAGCTTTCTCAGCATCTACAAACATCAAGACAGCTGGTTTATCTATCTTGGTCTCCAGATATTCTATTACATCTATTATGTGTCTTACATTATCCTTTAACTGTCTACCAGGAAGAAAACCAGCCTGATCCTTATGTATTATTTGATTTAAAACTTCTTTCAATCTCTTGGACATTATATCTGCAAAAAGTTTGTAATCATTATTCAATAATGAGATTGGTCTATAATTTTTGACTTCTAAGCCATCCGTATCCGGCTTTGGGATCAATGTTATGTATGCCTCTTTCCATGTATTTGGGATCTTTCCCCCCAACAGAATATCATTCATCATTTCCTCTAAAACTGGAACCAACAGTTCATTCAGTACTTTATAATATTTCGCCGTTAAACCATCTGGTCCTGGGGCTTTACCTTGTTTCATTCTCCCTATTGCTTGTTGTAATTCTTGTGTCGTTATCCTGTTATTTAGCTTCTTCCTCTCTTCTTCTGGAATTGGTTTCAAGCCATATTTTCCTAGATACTCACTGATCTTCTTCTCATCTTCTTTCTTTTTGCAATACAAATCCTTATAGAATTTTTGAAAGGTTTTCTTAATCTCCTTTGGATCTTCCGTCACTCCTCCCTCTGTTTTAATCTTAGTTATTATGTTCTGATTTTGACGTTTCCTTAACTGCCAAGCCAACAGTTTTCCTGTTTTATTCGCCGATTCGAAATTTCTTTGTCTCATTTGTTTTATTTTCCACTCAATCTCCTGATTGATCAACATGGAGAATTGTGTCTGTAACATCTTTATATTATTCTTTATTTGCTGATTCTCGGGTTTATCAATCAGGTTCTTCTCATTTTCCATGAGACATTTCAAAATTTCTTCTTTCTTCCTTTCTTTCTTTCGTTTCAGAAAACTGTTTTGCTGTATTAGAAAGCCTCTCATCACTGCTTTACTTGCATCCCATACCATATCCAGTCCGGTATCTTTGTGTAAATTCCAATGAAAGTAGTCTTTCAGGGTCTTCTTAGCTTTCGAGACCACCTCTTTATCATCAAATAGATCTTCGTTCATTCTCCACCTGAAGGACTTTTGGTCTTTGCTTTTCAATTCCATGAATATAGAATTATGGTCTGACAGTGTACGTGGTATTATCTCTGTTTTACTCACCCTGGGCACTAGTTCCTTGGAGATCCACATGTTATCTATCCTTCCCGAACTCTGATTTGGTTCTGAGAAGAATGTAAATTGTTTAGTTGTAGGGTGCCTCAGTCTCCAAATATCCACTAGACCCAGGTTTTCTACTAGTTCAAAAAAGGATTTTGGTAATTTACCTTCATTCTTCCTTTTCTTGGTCCTATCCAATTCTGGCACTGTCACTCCATTAAAATCGCCCATAAGCATTGTCTTTTGATCCATATATTCAGTCAGCCTTTCCTCCAGATTCTTGTAGAATTCAGCTTTATTTTCATTCGGTGCATAGATTCCCACCACTAACATTTTTTCTCCCTCAATCAATATTTGAGCCGCGATTATTCTTCCTTCTTCATCTTTAAAAATCAATTTCGGATCTAATTTCTCCTTTATATACAAGACCACTCCTCTCTTTTTCTTTTCCATCGAACTTATAAACTCTTTACCCAACCTTTTATTTTTAAGAATATAACTATGTTTTTTTGCCACATGTGTTTCCTGAAGACAAATTATATCCAAATTCTTCTTCTTCAAAACATGATCAATTTTATTCCTTTTAATCTTATTATTCAAGCCATTCACGTTCCAGGAATGTATCTTCAATGCCATTTTACTTCCTACTATCAGGAAGAGCAAAAAATTATTTTGCTAAACTTGGTCGGGTTCTTTATTTAAATCCTTATCTTCTTCTTCTTCCTCTCTCTCTGATTCCTCTTCTTTCTCTTGATCTTGGTCTTCTTCCTCTGCCTTTTCTTCTTCTTCCTCTCTTCTCTTTCTCCTCCTTCTTTGTGGTCTTGGGTCTTCTTCCTCTTCCGCTGTTACTTCTGCTAGAACAGCCAGTTCTGGGTCCAACTCTCCCAAAAAAATTTCGTACTTCCTCAAGAATTTTCCGATATCCTGTATACTTGTCAGCACATGTCTCTTCTCCTTATAATGAAACATCATTCCTTCGGGGTATTCCCATCTATGTTGAATTCCATTTTTCTTAAGCAAGGCCACCATTGCTTTATAATTATCGCGTTTTTTCAAAAATCTTCCTGGTATCTCTTTAAACACAATTATAGGCTTACCACTGATGATTAGCTTGTTGGTGAAACTCAGTCTTAAAATCTCATTTTTCATCTCCATTGTATTGAATATCACCACACAATCACCAGGTGCTTTCCTTGCTTTGGCCTTTGCTGATTTCACTTTAATTCTAAACACATTTACAATTGTCTGACTCACTTCTTCATCTGTTTTTCCCATCCATTTTGCCAATTCAGCAATTATTCTCGATTTGATATCTTCTCCCGTTTCTTCAGGAATACCCCTCAATTTCAGATTCAACTGTCTTTGTTTCATTTCTATCAATGCTAAATTGTCAAGCATTTGTTCATGTGCCTTATCCAGTTTTTTCACTTTGTCTTTCACTTTATCCGTTTCCTTTTTAACCTCTTTTACTTCTTTTTGTGTCTTCTTAATTGAATCTTCCATTGTTTTGGATCTCACTGACAGATCTTTTATCTGAGTCGAAAGCTCTCCCACCGCTCCTTCAATCTTCTTGTCAATCTCTCCCAATTTCTTATCCATTCGCTGTTCACTATGTTTAAATTCATCTTTAATTTTTTGCCATAAAGCTTCTAGATCTTTAACTTCTTCTTGTTTAGAGCCTCTTCTGTCTTTCGGTGTGCTTGCCGGCTTCTTTTCCTTTTTACCTGCCATTTTTATTCAGGAGGGAAACAAAAACAAACAAACAAAAAAGACAAAGAAAATCCCCCTTCTCACCACTAGAGGGTACTGCTCAAAATCCCAAGTTCCTGCAATACCCAATTTACCCCCAGATGGCACTATACTTTGTCCCAACTCCTGAGTATGTATATTCCCTTCTCCACCACTGGGTGGTATACTCTCAATTCTCAGTCCTCTTTCAATACTTTTCCACTCTCAGTACATAGAAGGATTACAGATTGCAATTCCCCTTAACTCAGTCCCTCCTTAATAAGCTCCCTTCCGCTTCTTACTCAATTGAGTTCACCTTTAATTTCAAAGACCTAAAACAAAGAAGCCAAGTCCCGCAACTCTTCAGCCACTTGCAGGCTTAATCCACATATAGAATCCAATGCGACCCAAAACAAGTTAAAAGCTTCAGCCACTTGCAGGCTTAATCCAATTAGGGATAGTAAAGACCCCAGATCTGCATTTCTAAAGCTGTAAATCCCCCTCTTCAGCCTCTTGATGGCTCAATCCAAGATCGGCCCCCCCTTCAGAGCTCAAAGTTAGTGTAGGAATGCTCTACTCATAATTGTTTTAGAAGTCAGCCTTCTCCTCCCCCTCCTTCAGTGCTGCAGCGATGTTAAAACAGCTTTCAAACAACTCAAAGCCGATCGTATTTTCTAGGCTAGAGCACAGATAATACACAGTATCTAATTAGGGAGAGTAAAGAGTAAAGCTGTAAATCCCCCTCTTCAGCCTCTTGATGGCTCAATCCAAGATCGGCCCCCCCTTCAGAGCTCAAAGTTAGTGTGGAAATACTCTACTCGTAATTGTTTTAAAAGTCAGCCTTCTCTTCCCCCTCCTTCAGTGCTGCAGCGATGTTAAAACAGCTTTCAGGCAGATCAAAGCCGATCGTATTTTCTGGGCTAGAGCGCAGATAATACAAAGTATCTAGATCACTTGCAGATCCACCACCAAGATAGAGACAAAGTATCAATATAGAGTCTTTAGGTAATTCTTTTCACCCCTCAAAACTTGCCTTGTTACAAAATAAACAAGGGCTTCTGCAAAACTCACTCCGCAGGCAGTCAGTTTCACTTTCCATAGCTCAGCTCCTCCGATTTTCTTACTGCGCCATTTTCTCCCGCTGCTGGGACGGGCCCCGTTTTTGCGCCCCACAGCTTCACAAATCCGATCTCTAATCAGTAACCAATTATCTCCTCCGTCTTTTGACACGGATTATTTATAATTTAAGAGAACTTGCTGCTTACCATCGGAAGCCAGAGACTGCGCTTAACGGAGCCAGTGGTCTCTCCCCTTTCGCGCCCGCAGCTCAATCCCACGCCCGGTTCCCAGGCTATAAAAACCTAGAAAAACCAGGCGTAGGAGGGCACGCTGGGCACTGCTGGGTGCCACGACCTTCAGGGTAACCCCCCCTGAGGTTTTAGAAGTCCGCAGAGCCTTTGCGTGACTTCAAAGCGCTCCGTTAAGCTCGAGATTCCCCGAGGGGCTATCTCGCACTTCCTTTGATGTCCGCAGCTCGCCGGAAGCCCCCTTGGTGCTGGATCTCAGTGTCCGAGCTGAATGGTGGGGGTGAAGATGCTCCTTCAGGTATACAGGACCGAGGCCGATTAGGGCTTTAAAGGTCAACACCAACACTTTGAATTGTGCTCAGAAATGTACTGGGAGCCAGTGTAGATCTCTCAGGACTGGTGTTATGTGGTCTCAGCAGCTGCTCCATCACCAGTCTAGCTGCTGCATTCTGGATTAGTTGCAGTTTCCGGGTCACCTTCAAAGGTAGCCCCACATACAGCGCATTGCAGTAATCCAAGCCGGAGATAACCAGAGCATGCACCACTCTGGCGAGACAGTCTGCGGGCAGGTAGGGTCTCAGCCTCCGTACCAGATGGAGCTGATAGACAGCTGCCCTGGACACAGAATTAACCTGCGCCTCCATGGACAGCTGTGAGTCCAAAATGAATCCCAGGCTGCACACCTGGTCCTTCAGGGGCACAGTTACCCCATTCAGGATCAGGGAGTCCTCCACACCTGCCCGCCTCCTGTCCCCCACAAACAGTACTTCTGTTTTGTCAGGATTCAACCTCAATCCGTTAACCACCAACCATCCTCCAACCGTCTCCAGGCACTCACACAGGACCTTCACTGGTTTTGATTTGAAGAGAGGTAGAGCTTGTGGCAACCAGAACTGGACACAGTATTCCAGGTGTTGTTTGACCAAGGCAGAGTAGAGTGGGACTGTGACTTCCTTTGATTGGGACACTACTTTTGTTGATGCAGTGTAGAATAGCATTAGCTTTTTGGCTGCTGCATCACACTATTGACATGTTAAGATCCCTAGATGCTTTTCACACATTGTTGTTGTTGTTGTCGTTTAGTCGTGTCCGACTCTTCGTGACCCCATGGACCATAGCACGCCAGGCACTCCTGTCTTGCACTGCCTCCCGCAGTTTGGTCAAACTCATGTTCGTAGCTTCGAGAACACTGTCCAACCATCTCGTCCTCTGTCGTCCCCTTCTCCTAGTGCCCTCAATCTTTTCCAACATCAGGGTCTTTTCCAAGGATTCTTCTCTTCTCATGAGGTGGCCAAAGTATTGGAGCCTCAGCTTCACGATCTGTCCTTCCAGTGAGCACTCAGGACTGATTTCCTTAAGAATGGATAGGTTTGATCTTGCAGTCCATGGGACTCTCAAGAGTCTCCTCCAGCACCATAATTCAAAAGCATCAATTCTTCGGCGATCAGCCTTCTTTATGGTCCAGCTCTCACTTCCATACATCACTACTGGGAAAACCATAGCTTTAACTATACGGACCTTTGTCGGCAAGGTGATGTCTCTGCTTTTTAAGATGCTGTCTAGGTTTGTCATTGCTTTTCTCCCAAGAAGCAGGCATCTTTTAATTTCGTGACTGCTGTCACCATCTGCAGTGATCAAGGAGCCCACACTACTGGCAATTCAGGTGTCCCCTCATCTTATGCATGTGCAGGTTGTTCTTCCTGCCTAAGTATACAACCTTACATTTGTCCCTATTGAAGAAAGGGGCTCCTCTGCACACAGAGAGTCCCTGGCTTATTAGATACAAGAGCCTTTGTTTGGCTGGGTAACTTGATAACAGTTGAGGTGCCCACATTGTTCTGTAGCAACACTAGAATCCTACAGCTTTCGTAGACTTAAGTTGTAAAGCCTTCTTTATTTGTAAAATCAGATATGCCACACAGTTCAAATTTCTCTGCATTCTTGAGACAAAAACTGAAATCCTCAATTTCTGCTTGGCCTTCTTTCTTTTTAAGGGAGGGTTACCCTTCCTTAAACACAGGTGGCGCTGTGGGTTAAACCACAGAGCCTAGGGCTTGCCGATCAGAAGGTCGGTGGTTCGAATCCCCGCGACAGGGTGAGCTCCCATTGCTCGGTCAACTGCACTAGATCAGACTAGCACACACCCCTGATTTTACTTCTGAATTGTTGGTTTCGGCATTCCAGAAGGTAAATAGTGCATTATAAATGAGGCCCAATTAGGATAATTGGATTCCTTCTTTCTAGCTATGCTCTCCCAATTAGAAATTACCGTAGAAACTATCGGCGGAAGAACCTCGTGCTTTAACAGATTGTTGCTTTCAGTTGGGACTGCCTTGTTCACTTTTAAGAGCAGCTGTCAGAATTAATGATTATTCCTCAACAACGCTGGCAGCTGTTCAGAGATCCTTATCCAAAGTGTGTGCTATCTTGTTCTAGCCATAACTCCAACTAGCAAACAAACCAGGCTTTTCTTTCTTTCTTTCTTTCTTTCTTTCTTTCTTTCTTTCTTTCTTTCTTTCTTTCTTTCTTTCTTTCTTTCTTTCTGGTTCGGAGGTGGCAGTTCCCCTCCCTCAGGGACTTTTGTGTTTTTTTTATAGCAGGAGGTGAGTCCTGTATATAAAGGGAACAAACTTTATGGTTCAATATTTAGTCCTCTTCCACACTGAGCTCAGAACCACCCACAGGAGTCATGGGTCGCCTTGTCAATCAAGCTTTAGAGAGAGCCACCCACAGTCATGGGGAACTTTCGAACCCACCAGCATTGAAAGCCGAGGAGCTCGCTGGCAAACAGTTCTGCGGGGAGAGGCAAGAATGGGAGCTGGGCTGCATTGTTCTCACTTCCGTGTGCTGGGCCCTCTTTTACAATTAGCTAATGAGTAGGTAAGAGTCTACTCTGCCAAGCTCTACAATCCCTATGCATTTCTATAACAAGCAAAGCACTCAGCTAAACACCGCCCTCCCTCTCTCCCCCCCCCTTACCCCCCACCTGGTACAACAAATCATGACTATAAATGAGGGATGTCAAGCATGATAAAATCCTTCTGAGTTACTGTTTAGGGCAATGTAATTGTAGATTAATGCAGTGCAAACTCCTAATAATTAGAGAGCTGTGTGGCATTTTCTCACGCTATGCAGAATTGGTCAAATGTTGCTCAGAAAAGCTTGCTCTCGAAAGCATGGTGAAATGGACGGTGGTTTCCTTTTCGCGATCTGTCTGCATATTCAGAATGCTTTCCTTCCTTTTTCAAACAAAGGTATGCTAAGACTGCTTCATTCCCTGTTAATTGTTTAAAGCATTTTGAAGTGTATCCATTTTGCATTGGCTTACTTCGGACAGTGGTTGAAGCCGATTTGGAAACAGCATCTGATACTCAAATATTCAGATTTTGTCTTGGGGTTATTCACAACGGAGATGGAGTAAAGGAGCTCATCTAGGCAGGGAAGTGTTGTTGTTGTTTTTTAATTAGAGCTTGATCCCTAATGATTTTGGAGAAGGTCATGTTATCGCTGTTAGGGGCAGGGGGTGTTGCTGGGACATGAGCCTGGAATTGTGTACAACTGCCCCATGGGACATGGAGGTCAGTAGCTTAACACATGGGGCAGCTGCACACAACCCACCCATCTCCAGGCTCCTAACTCAACAGATTACCCAAAACCTGGTCCCCATCTGCATTATACATTCAAAGTAGTGTAATATCACTTTAAACAGTTGTGGGTTCCCCCAAAGAATCCTGGGAACTGTAGTCTGTGAAAGGGGAATTGTAGCTCTGGGAGGGGTCTCTTAACAGCTCTCAGCACCCTTGACAAACCACAGTTCCCAGGATACTTTGGGGGAAGGAAAGATCCATAACTGCTAAGGTGGCGTAAGAGTGCTTTAAATGGGTTGGCCATAATGGCTGAGAATACAGTGCAGTGATACCTCAGGTTACGTACCTGATTCATTCTGGGGTGCGGTACGTAACCTGAAAAGTACGTGACCTGAACGAGTGCGAAAGCGCACTTCTGCGCATGTGCAAACTGTGCAGCATGCTTCTGCGCATGCGCGCACGGTGAACCTGGAAGTAAACGCTTCCAGGTCCGCCGAGTACATAACCCAAAAAGTACATAATCTGAAGCGTACGTAACCCGAGGTACGATTGTAGTTTGTCTGAAGGAGGAATCACTCTGCTCTTGAGATTCTCATGAGGTCCGGATCATGAAAGAAATGGGGAACTTGTTTTCTACCCCAGTACATTTACGAGCACAATTCAAAGTGTTGGTGCTGACCTTTAAAGCCCTAAACGGCCTCGGCCCAGTATACCTGAAAGAGCGTCTCCACCCCCATTGTTCAGCCCAGACACTGAGGTCCAGCTCCAAGGCCCTTCTGGTGGTTCCCTTACTGCGAGATGTGAGGTTGCAGGGAACCAGGCAGAGGGCCTTCTCGGTAGTGGCGTCTGCCCTGTGGAACGCCCTCCCATCAGATGTCAAGGAAATAAACAACTACCTGACTTTTAGAAGACATCTGAAGGCAGCCCTGTTTAGGGAAGTTTTTAATGTTTGATGTTTTACCGTGTTTTAAATATTCTGTTGGGGAGCTGCCCAGAGTGGCTAGGGAAACCCAGCCAGATGGTTCGGGTATAAATAATAAATTATAACTATTAGTGTTGGTGTTGTTTGGCCATTATCATTCACGTGCAGGGAGGAGGCCCCTTTGAACATGTGGCCTATCATTGGCTTGGTTTATATAAAAAATAAACTTTTTTTTAAAAGGTCCCTAATTAATGTGACTCCTTTTCAGTTGATCTAAATGTTCTTTTTTAATAGAGTAGTCTAATCCATGAATCAACTGCAGCCCAAGCAGTTAGGATGCTGGTCATGTGGATGCTGGTCATGTGACCAGCATCCACACTCAATATCCTGGGGCTGCTGTCTGCAAGACTCACTTTCTGCTGACACCAGCCCTGGGTGCTGCCATTTTTAGTTCCCACAGTTACCCAGAGTGGCACCATGTCAAATGAATGGGAAATTAAAATAGTGGCAACCTTCAGTGAGCACTGTCACCACCAGTTACACCCTCTGAAGTGCCCAGTCTTGGAGCATAGAGGGGATGGGGGGGTAGTACCTGTAGCCCTCCAGATGTTGCCAGACTCCAACACCTGGACGGTGACTACATGAGTATATAAACACTGTTCCGCAAGTATATATTTATCCGTATGACAGATGTGTTTATGAAATACATCTATTTTCTACTGCTGCGCTGAAGAAGTTCTCACGAAACAGTGGATTATATCCGGAAACACTGTACATCCTCGACAAGTTCGTTGACTACTTCAGCTACGTTGGCACTTCACATATAACAAAGCAGTTTGCTTGTTATATCTTGACAGTTTGTTCAAGCTACTTTGGAACTTTGCAATACAAAGCTTTTCAGCTCGTTTCTTATTGGATGACTTTCTGCTATTTGGTTCTATTCATATCAACAGTGATTTCCAGAGACCTGATAGATTTTTGTTTTATGTGAATTACATTAGATATGCTTAGTCTCAAGTCTTGTTTTTGACATTTTTGTTTGTTTAGTCGTTTAGTCGTGTCCGACTCTTTGTGACCCCATTAGTTTAGATATTACGTTAGTTGTAAATACATTCTGTTCGGTTGAAATTTGGTCACGTGTTGCCCAGTTTTTGTTTCACTTCAGTCAGGGGCGTAGCGAGGCGCCGTGACACCCGGGGCGGCAAATTGCCATGCACTACACTCAGTGTGGCGGGCTTTCTACCCGGAGTTTGTAGCTGGAGGCATACAGCTTTGGAGGCGCGGGGGGCGGCGATACTCCACCATATAACGACGCATGTGCAGCATCCCACTGCACATGCGTGTTACGTGGCGGGGAATCGCCAACCCCCGGCAACTCCAATCCATGCGGTACGGCAGGGTGGTGCCACTTGGTGCCCCCATCCCCACGACTCCCAAGCCGAGCCTCCAGCCTCCCAGTAAAAAGTCCGCTTGGCGCGGACTTTTTACCGGGAGGCTGGAGGCTCGGCTTGGGAGTCGCGGGGCTGGGGGCGCCAAGTGGCACACACACCCCCAGAGTGGAATCTGGGGCGTACTGCCCCCATCGCCCCCCCCCATTGCGACGCCCCTGACTTCAGTGCTTGCAACACAGGGGTTTGGTTTATTACTTAGACTCCAACACCCACCAACCTAAGCCATGAGAGATGGTGGGAGTTGTAGTCCAACAACACCTGTGGGGGCCACAGTATAGAAACGGCTCATTCAAAAGGGCATTCAGTAGATTGGGCCTTATCCTTAATTTCCTTCCCGAAAAGATGTTTAGCTGCTGTTAGCCATGATAGTTAAGAACATAATTGAAGGTGGCATAACTCACATTAGTAGATAGAGGGAATAAAAGAGTAGGGAGGGAGTACTTGTTTGTGAGCTTCCAGAGGATGGATACCTGTTTGAGTGGCCACTAGTCAAAGATGCTAAACCATATGAACCTTGAGTAGTCATATCGGTCTGTGTCTATGATGGGGGAAAAGAAATTAGGCCTTTTGTTGGTTCATTAAGCTGGGAAGGACACAGTGAAGAAAGGAATCTCCTAAACAGCTTAATTCCTGAGCTAGCTTACACATGGTGGTGAAAAACATGTCATTTTGAAAGCAAAAGAGCAAAACCCCTAGATATAACTGTAAGAAGAAAAAGCCTTTAGTGCACTGAGTGTTTGTGCTATCACAACTTTCCTGTTGTTGTTTTAAGAGGGGGAAACTAATCATTGCTAGGAAGCTTATGTAACAGAAGCTCTCAAAAGCAACCCATTCGGGCAACTCCACCTTAGCAGCAGGAATGGAGAAAATTGCAGAGAAAGAAACTGATCGCTCTGCTTCTACCCTTGAACTTAGCCAAAAAGGCCGGTGATTGTTCTGCTTCTGATGATGAATGTTGTAATGACCGGGGGATAAAATGTACTAGCTCTGAACCAATGGAAATATAATAGGGATAAGCTGGCCTTAGGGCCTCAAAGTCTAGTTTCTTTAGAATGTGCCTCATTTTCTTCCATGGATTGGTACAAATGGTCTTCAACCTGGGTTGCTAGTTGCTACACACACACACACACACACACACACACACACACACGACAATGGAATGTGTAACTTAGACAAAAAGAATCCTGACTGTGAGCCACGGGGACTTATGCTCGGCAAAAATAGACCCTGTTCCCATTTCCAAACAGTTCTGCCGGCTTTCAGCTGCCATCCCCATAAGCAGGTGCTGTGAAACAATAACTCTGAGGTCACATTTCCTAAACACCCTAGTTGGAAGCGGCAAAGCTTGACTCGGTAACAGATCTTGGACTCTCTGGAAGTCCCAGTGTTTATATACGAGAGGGAAGGGGATGGACGTCCGCGGTCTACCAATCTTCCTGCTCCTTGGACCAGGTAAATCATTTCAACCAGCAGTATAATTTTGGTTGGGTTTCTGCCTCATTGCAATGAGTGTGTGTGTGTGTGTGTGTGTGTGTGTGTGTGTGTGTGTGTGTTTTATAGACGGAGAGAGCATGTGTTTACAAAGATAAGATTCTTCCTACAACTTTATGATGAGGTTTAGCTGAACACAGTTTTATATATATTGGAGATCTTTTCCCCAACCCCAAACTGTAATCACAAAAGAATGAAATATGAGGGGTAAAACTAACAATAAGCTTCAGTAAAGAAACAAACAAAAAACAATAATAAATATGTTTTTAAAATGTATGTGGGGACATGAGATAAATACAATAAAGCTTAAAGTACAATATAATATGGTGAATGTTTTTCCTCTATTTGTACAGAAGTTTGATATGGAAGCAGAGCTGATTGACAGCTCCATGTGTTGCCAAAAGACTGTTAATGGGTCTTAAACGTACCCTCTGAAATGTTAGACCTTTCCGGTCTGCAGAAGAAATAGGAGATGGTTTGTTTTCTGAGATACACACATCCGCATTCTTTAAGAGCAGCATTGGCAGTCATAAATAGGATCCTCCATGTCCCTATTTTAAATAGCACTAACAACTTATGAATGGTGAAACTTCTCGGGATTCTAGTTCATTCAAAAAAAATCTGTAGACGTTCCACCAAAGGTCTTGTGGTAAACTGCAGCTTCTGCCCAGTGCACACTTAACTGTGAGTAATCCTCACTAAATTTGATGGGATTTATCATGGGGTAAGCATGCATAGGATTGGACAGATGTCTTATACAGGCATAGGCAACCTTGGCTCTCCAGATGTTTTGGAACTACAACTCCCATGATCCCTAGCTAACAGTAGTCAGGGATCATGGGAGTTGTAATTCCAAAACAACTGGAGAACCAAGGTTGCCTATGTCTGGTCTTATACAACCATAACCCTATCTCCTTCAAATCACTGACTTTCCACAACATTTGTAAAGCAAAAAAAAAAAAAAAAGCAAAACAGTGGTTTAAGAAGTTGGATTTACTTCTTTAAGCTTTCTTAAACCAATTATCACAGACACAACCTTCCTCTGACCCATATTCCCCTTCTTTCCTCCCAGTGCCTCCTCTTGTTCCTCCACATCACTGCAAATGGCTCCTTTAACTCCAGCCACACCACCTGTCCCCTCTTCAAGTCCTCCTCCTTCTCTCTAACTTTCTCCCTCCAACATCACTAGTGGCCTAAAACTATCACACAAGCCTCCTTCCCTCTTGTTTCTCCAAATGTCCCCTTTACCCCCAGCCTGCTTCCCTTGCCCCTCCCCAGTTCCTTCTCTTTCCCTCTGGCCTGCTGCCACCAGAGGAGGACAACTGTTGTATCAACCGGCCCTTGCTCACTTCTGCACCCCCCTCCCATTATCACACTGTTTACATGGAGCAACCTGCCTTTGGAACCTTGGAAAACAGGCAATAAAAAACAGAGCGATGACACCTTACAATTTTGTCACATAGTCAGTGAATTGGGCATCGGTGGAGGAGGACAGCTTAAAAACTCTAACAGTGAACACCTATTTCTCCGGAGAGTGGCATCTCTACGTCCCCAGATAGAAAGCCTCAAAATTCAACTCACCCCTCCTTCTCCCTACTTCAAAGCTATCTCAGAATGCAGGTTTACTTTATGGCAAAAGGTATGTTCCCATTTAGAACACAACAGTACAGAAGTTTCCAGCTTTTTCCGAGCTATTCAGCTATTCACAATGCATCTATTAGTCATTTAGCCAGCAATTTCATTTACGAAAGAAGGTAAGCCGAAGCTTTGCCAGCAGATTTGCCCAACTTTTATCAGACTTTCTGGACCAATGCTTTCCTGTCCAAACTCCAGACTCTTCTGCAGGAATAGGATGAAATAATAATTTTGCAACACCAAATTAACAAGACTTGCTCTATATTGTCCTGCAGTTGTTCTGGTCCTGGGTTCCGATCATGAAACTCGTCTGGTTGAGCATTTATTCAAGAATTATAACAAAGTTGTTCGTCCAGTAAGCAACCACCGTGAAAGTGTTAATGTTACCGTTGGACTACAGCTTATCCAGTTGATCAATGTGGTATAGTACAAATTTCAACTAGTCCATTATTATTGTTAGTTGTAGTAGCAATAAGCAGCAGTTTTAATTATTTTAAGGGTGTAATGCAGGCACCCCCAAACTTCGGCCCTCCCAATTTTTGGACTACAATTCCCATCATCCCCGACCACTGGTCCTCTTAGTTAGGGATCATGGGAGTTGTAGGCCAAAACATCTGGAGGGCCGCAGTTTGGGGGTGCCTGGCGTAATGTTTAATTGATTAGTCGGTTATAAACAGTTCAACCCACTAAAATGGTGCACCCATTTAATTGGGCAGCAGATTGTGTGTATGTGTATTTTTATGTAGGGTTGGATCTGGGCTAAATCACATTGATATCAATGTGACTTAAATAATACCTGGCCTGTTCCAATGAGAATTAAGTTCAAGTAACTTTGGGTTTTGTCCAACAAAGTTGCCCCCAAAGTTATCAAGCGGAAATGTGTGCAGGTCTAACCAACAGACAACTTGGCTAACCATTGAAAACTTTCCATGATGTCTACTCAACATTGTCCTCATCAAAATATAACCCCCCAATATAATCCAAATTTAACATTCTTGTAGGTTATTTCTGCAGGGTGTTTCTGCAGCACCGAGTCCACAATAAAGTGCCCTTATACAGCGCCATCAGTGTACGATGAAAGCACATTTAAAGCAGGTGGCTTCCCGCAAATACTTGTAATTCTGGGAACTGCAGTTTTCCCGTCACAGAGCTACAGTTCCAAGCACCCTTTACAAACAGCTCCTGGAATTCTTCAGGGACAGTTGCATGCTTTAAGAGTACGACACGTATGCAGACTAAAGCAAAGCAGGCATTTACAATCTACATTTTGATAGTGGGGAGAAAGGAATAGGGTGGAAAAGTCAGGAATTGTAGCAGATAGCTATTTAAGTTCTACTGTACATTTTACTGGCCAAGATCTCGCCCCTTAATCTTAATGTTTTGCTCTCTTAAGGATGAAGTGAATCAGATTGTAGCAACCAACGTGCGTCTAAAACAGGTAATTCTTTCCCACCCTTTTCATTAATCTACTGTACATTTAACAAGCTTGTCTGTTCGCTATATATTTGGGCACCTCTTAAGATGTCTTAAGCCAGTTTTGCACGATGGGGAAAGGTTTTCATCTATTTTGGAATGAAATTGGATTCCATTTTGAATCAAGATGGCAGACTTAACCTTTCAGAACTGCACTGATTTTAACTATAGAGGCCACCATTTTCACACCATGCATTTTAAGGCACTATGATGCCACATTAACCAGTCATGGCTTCCCCCAAATAATTTCGGGAGCTGTAGTTCAGGAGTGCTGAGAGTGTTGTTAAGAGACACACACATTTCCCTCACAGAACTCCCTGCAGTTCCCAGAGTTCCTTGTGAAGAAGGATTGATTGTCACAGCACTCTTGGGATTCTATCTCCGGGGGGGGGGGGGTAGGCATCTTTTAAAAACTCTCGGCACCCTTAACAAACAACAGCTCCCAAAATTATTTGAGAGAAGACACGACTAGTTAAAGTGGTATCATAGCACCTTAAATGTATGGTGAATGTGGCCAGAGAATTGCTGATAATGGGTACATACAGGTATTCATTCTCAAAAAGGAAATGGCCATATTAGTTTCAAGTAATTATTCCAGTTACCTTGAACACAGGGCAAAACAAGTTGCAGAATTATTCCACCCTACAAAATAAGTGCTCTGTTTTAAGCTTACATTCAACACTAGAGGAAAGAGTTGTTGGGGTGTTTGTTTTTAAACTCTCTTAAATTCATTTTCTAGCAATGGAAAGATGTAAACTTGAAATGGAAGCCAGAAGATTATGGTGGTGTGAAACAAATTCGCATCACCTCAAGCGAACTCTGGCGTCCAGACTTGGTTTTGTACAACAAGTAAGTAAGGTTCTTTCATGTTGATTGTTCAGCAGTCACATAGCAAGGCTGCGAATGAGTCCAAGTGCTGTATGTGACTACGTACCGTAATTGCGATGAGAGCATTTCCCCCCAGTAGCTCCAACTAACTTTAGCCAAGAGTAGAACTGCTCTGTTTTGCATCATCCCTGATGCTACCCATGGCTGCCATGGGCACTTACTGGCCAGCAGATAAGGGTCTGCAAGAGGAACACTAGGGCAAAGCTAGGGAACTTGTGACTTTCCAGAGGTTTTCGGATTCAAGGCACCACCAGTCCCAGCCAGCATATTCAATGGTCAGGAAGTGCGGAAGCTGTCATCCAGGCACATTTGAGGGATGACTTAGGTTCCAACTGCCTCATTCAACAGGCATGTGAGGATGAAGAAATTTGGGTCATAGAGGTAGAATATTCAGGTTTGCTCATCAGTGACCAAGATCATCTCCCTGAGATGCAGCACCCATCATTGTACAAATTAAGCTTAAGTATGGGCACATCAGATGGGCACAACAGGGCCAAATGGTGGACAATTGTAGTTGAATAAATTCTTATCAGATGAATGGGTTCATTGTTTCGACATGAGTATCAATCTGACCTGCTTTGTTGTACTGATTATTCTGATAGTTTCGTTTTGTTGGTGGGGGTTGAATTGCTCTTATGTTGGGCTTCCTTCGGGAAGAAAAAGTGAAATATAAACCCTATGTGCTATGAAAAATTTGCCAAAGAACTGGAAAGGGCAGACAGGAAGTTCCTGTCTCCAACTTCTGTTGTTTTGTTTTTTTCTAACATGTCTTCAAGCAGATGCAAGACATTTGCATCTGTATTTGCTGTTATTTCAGATCAAACAAGAAACACAATATGGAGTAGTAGTTTTGCATTTGGTTGTTGAGACCAGGTTAGCCCATGCTCAACACTGGAAACTGCATATTATATCTGTATAGAACTCCACTGTCAAATTAACCCTCAGCCTGCCCCAAACTGCTGGTAGCTGCTATCTCTCTCATTTGCCAGTGAAAATGAATAGGATTCACAGCACTGCTGTTCATCTCTTTCCTTTTACAGTGCAGATGGAGATTTTGCTATCGTCCAGGATACCAAAGTACTCTTAGACTATACAGGTCACATCACTTGGACTCCTCCAGCCATTTTCAAAAGCTACTGTGAAATTATAGTCACCCACTTTCCATTTGATGAGCAGAACTGTAGTATGAAGTTGGGGACGTGGACATATGATGGCACAGTGGTCGCCATCTTTCCGGTAGGTAACATCTGGGCATACGAGACAAGGACCAGAGTCCAAAAGCCCTTTATGTTTTGGTTTTGAGGAATGGGGCCCTTATGCTGGAAAAGAGTTCCTATGTGTTCTTACTTTGGGGGACAGCCCTGTGCTTGAAGGGCTTTTGAAGCTTCCCTCAGTGTCAAAAGTCATTTGCCTTCATTGGCAAAGCTGCTTGAATAACGCAGACAAAGCCCAGAGAGAAAAGAAATCCTGCTAACACTGAACAAAAGCAGCACATAACCTGAGGAGAAAAGGACAGGGAGTTTTTGTCTGCCTTGTATATAGCGAGGAGACACCCAACCAAGCGTACAGAGGAGCACTCCCTCAGAACTCCATATGTGTTACCTCAGTAAACCATCATGCCACTCTCCCTGGTTGCTAACCAAACACGTCCACCCCATACCTCTCTTAGCTAGCTGACTTCAATACCAACAGAATTAACCTTTCGGTGCCCCAAACAAACCCATGGCCTACCTGGCAACGAGTCAGTAGGTCAAGTCTCCAGTCAAGGGACAATCCACATGTCCAAATTCCCGCAGAGATCCCAGAGCATCCAAGCTGAGGGCCATCAACAGGGAAGCAGAGCTGAGGAGACGCAGCCCCTCAGCTCTGCTTCCCTGTTGGACTTTGCAGGCTGATTGCAGCACCTGGGCCTGATGAGGCAGATAACCCTCACCTGCTCCAAGGGAGGAATCACCCTCCTCCTCCCAGAGATAGCAAGCCCCACCTACACACATACACACACACCCCTTCGTATATTTGCATGATGCAGTATATTGTTTGGTGTGTGGAGTTTATTTTGGGGGGGCGGGATTCTGGAGCAAATAGATATATGAGCTGCATGGTTCTTTATTTTTCAAGTGTTCTTTTAAACACTTCTAAACCTATTGTTTAGGTTTCTTATGCAGTTTCTGTCAGCAGGGCTACCATGTGGGATGCTCTGAGGCAGGCATCCCCAAACTCCGGCCCTCCAGATGTTTAGGACTACAATTCCCATCTTCCCTGACCACTGGTCCTGTTAGCTAGGGATCATGGGAATCGTAGGCCAAAACATCTGGAGGGCCGAAGTTTGGGGGTGCCTGCTCTGAGGAAATACCTGGCCGGCCCACAGATGTGGCAAAAGGGTGTGAATAGCCTGGAGATGTGTTTCCATGGGAACTAACTGTCTCTCCATTTTTCTTAAGTAGGAAATACAGTACAGTACCTGAAAGATTTTGGGAAGGGCAGGTCTTCCTCTTTTCCAGCTGCTATATACACCATGTGTTCAAAGCGCATGGCTTCCACAGAGAAGCTTAGGGGTTGTACAGTAGTTTGTTAAGGGTGCTGGGAGCTATAGCCACTAGAGGAGTATGCTACAGCCCCCAAGATTCTGTGGGGAAGCAATGTGCTTAGATTGTATGACGTGCCATTTGACCAAGGCACAAAGAACAGAGTTTGGGTTCTGGAAACCTTTTAAGGGGCTGTCTTTCTGGAGATTGGATGTGGGAGCAGTGAACTTTTGACCTGTGGTTTAAACCACAGGGCCTAGGGCTTGCCGATCAGAAGGTCGGCGGTTCGAATCCCCGCGACGGGGTGAGCTCCTGTTGCTCGGTCCCTGCTCCTGCCAACCTAGCAGTTCGAAAGCATGTCAAAGTACAAGTAGATAAATAGGTGCCGCTCCACCAACAAAAGGAGATACTGGTTTTACAGTATTTAAACGGAACCGAATGTTTCTTGAATGTCAAGTTATTATGTTAATGGCATTCATCCTCCTTTCAGGAAAGTGACCGCCCAGATCTGAGTAACTTCATGCCCAGCGGAGAATGGGTCATGAAAGATTACCGAGGCTGGAAGCACTGGGTTACCTACGCCTGCTGCCCTGACACTCCTTACCTGGACATCACCTATCACTTTGTGTTGCAGCGGTTGCCTCTCTACTTCATCGTCAATGTCATCATCCCTTGCCTCCTCTTCTCTTTCCTAACCGGATTAGTGTTTTACCTGCCTACAGATTCAGGTATGTGGGATGCTGCAACTCACAGGCAGGAGGAGGAACCTGCCCTCTTCTGGCCGACCTTCATGATTCATCTGTTTTGATGGCGGCTTAGGAAATTACATGGTAGCTTGTCCCTTAATTTGGCTTCCCCGTTGGAGAAATAGTTTTATCTATTATCGGCCATTGCGAAAGCCTCTCTCTGTCTCTTATCCCATCTGATTCACATCAGGTAGATAGATAGATAGATAGATAGATAGATAGATAGATAGATAGATAGATAGATAGGCACACACAGGAAGGGGACAGTTGGAGGTGGGAGGTCCCTGCAAAATAAGGCACGGTAGGAAGGATCTCTCAGGGTGGGAGACTTGGAGAAAAATAATTTAATAATAATTAATTAATTAATTAATTAATAATTTATACCCCAACCATCTACTGGGTTTCCCTAGCCACTCTGGGTGGCTCCCAACAGAATATTAAAAACACGATAAAACATCAAACATTAAAAACTTCCCTAAACAGGGCTGCCTTCAGGTGTCTTCTAAAAGTCAGATACAGTGGTACCTCTGGATACGAACGCTTCTGGTTGCACACGCGTCAGGTTACGAGCTGCGCTAACCCAGAAGTAGTTGCTCCCAGATGCGAACTTTGCCCCGGGATGCAAGCAGAAATCGCGCGCCAGAGGTGCGCACACAGCAGGAAGTGCGCGTTCGCTAATGGTGCCTCATGTTAAGAACAGTTTCAGAATAAGAACAAACCTCCAGAACAAATTAAGTTCGTAACCAGAGGTACCACTGTAGTAGTTTATCTCCTTGACATCTGATGGGAGGGCGTTCCACAGGGCGGGCGCCACTACCAAGAAGGCCTTCTACCTGGGTAAGTAAGCACCCAGATGAGAGCTGGGGAAATCTGCCTCATATCATAAATGATATGACATTCACGACATAAATGTGATAAAGGGTCTTTTTTCTTTATTCTTTCTCTATTCTTTTGTCTTTTTCTTTTTCCTATCCAGTTGTCTTTTTGTATTTTCTTATAAATGAGTTTGAGTATAAACAGATAAGGACATACTTATTATTGTAATAACTTATTATACTTATTATTGTAATAACCTCCAGGTTTTTTTAAGAGCCTATACGGTCTTTAAAGTAGATGAATAAATGAGCATATTAAGTTAATTTGGATATGCATAAAATAATTTTTTAAAAAATATGGAACTGCAGAAAGAGGGGGGAAGGAGTCAAGTTTTGAAATGTTAAAATGATTATAAAATTACTGAAATGTATAAAATTGCAAGTTATAAATAAAATAATTAAAAAATAATACTAAAAATGAGTTTGAGTGTTTAATATGTTTAAGTTTTTTTAATAAAAAATTGTTATTTAAAAAATCACGTTCACGTTCTCTTTGTCACAGGGGAGAAGATGACACTGAGCATTTCTGTCCTGCTCTCTTTGACGGTGTTTCTTCTGGTCATTGTGGAGCTGATTCCTTCCACTTCTAGCGCAGTGCCCTTGATTGGCAAATACATGCTGTTCACCATGGTCTTTGTCATAGCTTCCATCATAATCACTGTCATTGTGATCAATACCCACCACCGATCTCCAAGTACTCACACTATGCCGCAGTGGGTGAGGAAGGTGAGATAAGCTATAGTTGGGTTGCCATATTTCAAAAAGTGAAAATCTGGACATGGGTTTTCCCCAGACATTTCAGTGATTTTCGCCGGGACGCTGCTTAAGGGGACTGAATACTGGCTATGTCCTGAAAATCCCAGACGTATAGCAACCCTAAGCTATAGTCAGAAATGTGTCCCCTGGAACAGTTGCAAAGATCAGAACAGAACACAGGGTTAAGAGAAAAGGCTGGGCTGGGCTTGCTGCCTCGGACATGGTGGCATTGATTATAGCAAAAATGGGGAGAACCTGAGACCCTCCAGTCTCCAACTCCCATAAGCCCCTAGCCAGCATGGTCCCAGGGGTCATGGATGATGGGAGTTGCACTCCAACAACATCTGAAGGGCCATCCCTGGTTTATAGGATAAAGATCAACAAAGTGTTGGACCTGGGTTCAAATCCTAACTCACCCATGGCCCTGTCTTATGTCTCCAAGGTACCATGAGGGGGAAAGGGAGCAAGATGGATCAGATAGATATTCTAAACTTGGCTTTATACAGCTGCTAAACTCAACTAAGGAGCAAAGGGTAGGCGAAAGAGGGAAGAGATCCTCTCTCATTCTTTCAGTGGAGAAAGCCACTAAATGACCTCTTTAGGGTTGGTATGACATGTGATCTATCAGTAGCTTAAAAGGTAAAGGGACCCCTGACCATTAAGTCCAGTCGCGGACGACTCTGGGGTTGCGGCGCTCATCTTGCTTTACTGGCTGAGGGAGCCGGCGTACAGCTTCCAGGTCATGTGGCCAGCATGACTAAGCTGCTTCTGGCGAACCAGAGCAGCACACGGAAACGCCATTTACCTTCCCACTGGAGCGGTACCTATTTATCTACTTGCACTTTGATGTGCTTTCGAACTGCTAGGTTGGCAGGAGCTGGGACCGAGCAACAGGAGCTCACCTTGTCGCGGGGATTTGAACCGCCGACCTTCTGATCGGCAAGCAATTAAATTATGTATGCTATACAGGAAGAACAGAGAGAGAGAATTCTCTTTCTCTCCCATAATACTAGTACTGGGTGTGTTTCATTAAAGTAGGGAGCAGACTGGGACGAAAACAGCCGCTAATTTAGAGCATGACAACATTGCCTATTTATGCATTATAACTTAAAGATTTTGGGGAAGGTTTTCCAAAAAGAGGAAAAGAAAGAAACAGGCAGAAAAACTGATATTTCTTTATGGACTGCAATACTTACTCAGTCATTCCCCCACATTTCAGACTTCATTATCTTCTGGAATTCACTAGTGCAGTTAGGTAAATTTAGCCTAGCCTGGACTTAATGGCCTTACAGGGTCTTTAGAGGGGGAATGTGTATTATTTGACATGCTTAAAAATGTAGTAAGCCTGGCCTGGTGAATTTGGGGGCCTCCTTGCTTTTATAGAGTCATAGAGTTGGAAGGGACCCTGAGGATCATCTATTCCAACCCCCTGCGATGCAGCTGTCCATTACGGGGATCAAACCTGCGTCCTTCTTGTTATCAGCATCATGTTCTAACCAACTAAGCTATACCTCTCTTGTGCTGAATAGGTGGCGTCTGCCCTATAGTCCTGTCCTGGTAGCATCACTGCTCACAAATGAATACAGTGGTACCTCGCAAGACGAAATTAATTTGTTCCACGAGTCGTTTCGTGTTGCGATAATTTCATGTTGCGAAGCGCGGTTTCCCATAGGAATGCATTGAAATTTAATTCATGCGTTCCTATGGGGGGGAGCGCAAAAAAAAAGGCACCGACTCACCCGCCATGGCCGGAAGTTTTTCAGGGGGAAGCAGAAGGAGAGCCAGGGAGCGGCTCCCTCCCTCCTTCCCCAGCAGCCAGACCCTCACGCCCAACCAGACAGACAGCCCGTTCGTGCGCAGGCGGCTTAAGGTGAGTGAGGGGGGATCCGGCTGCCGCGGAAGCCAGGTGATGGCGGCGGCGGAAGCGTGAGGTAGGTGGGCTCCGGGCGATGGCGGAAGCACGTGGCGGGCAAGGCGGGCGGACTCTGGGCGATGGCAGCGGCAGAAGTGCGAGGTGGGCGGGCTCTGGGCGATGGCGGCGGCGGAAGCGCGAGGCGGGCGGGCTCTCGGTCTGACTTTCTCCTCCTCGTGGCGCCCTGCTTCATCTTGGCACGGCCATAGAAAACTTTGTCTTGCAAGTCTGCCAAAAAATCGCAAAACGTTTTCGTCTTGCGATTTTTTCGTGCCGCGAGGCATTCGTCTAGCGAGGTACCACTGTAAAGGGGAGGTGGTCACACTAGTGTGAGTTGAAGGCAGTCTGGTTGTGCATAGTTTCTAGTGACTCCTGCATCCAGCAACAGTGTGTGGTTTTTTTGGAGGCCTCGGCAGGGCTAGGGGAAGGAGTGGAGAAGGAAAGCCCTTTTGGGGCCAGTGGAGGCCCACCCAATACGGATAAGATAATAATAAAAACAACATCTGGCTCCTAAGCTGATCGAGTCCAATTTCACATGCTGATTTGATAATGGTGCATTACTTGGGGTTAGTATTCATCTGTACAGTATGTGGTTTCACTTAAATGAGTCTTAAGATCTGTTCACCTGAAAAACTCAGACAGCTTCCTGGGGCCTCAGGCATCACAAGCAGAAGAAAGCCCAAACCTCAGAAAGGAAACCTTTTTATTCTGAGACCAAGATGGAGAACATATTTGCCCCTTGTTTTCATTCTGATTTTTTTTCTTTTAAAGACACTGACTGTAAAATAAATATGTATTAACTTCTTTCAGATTTTTATCGAGACGATTCCGAACGTCATGTTCTTCTCAACCATGAAACGGCCTTCCAGAAACAAGCAGGAGAAAAGGATTTTTACTGAAGACATTGATATTTCTGAAATCTCTGGGAAGCAAAGTCCAGCTGCTGTCAATTTCCAGTCGTCGCTCACCAAAAACCCAGATGTGAAAAGTGCTATTGAGGGCATCAAATACATTGCTGAAACAATGAAGTCAGACCAGGAATCCAACAATGTAAGGACCTTTTCCTTCTGTTTTAGGAGATGGGAATCTGTGGCGCCATCCAGACGTTGTAAGACTTCAACTCCCATCAGCCCCTGCCAGCTTGGCCAATGCTCAGGGATGATGGGAGTCGTAGTCCAACAACATCTGGCAGGCCCCAGCTTCCCCATTTCTGCTCTAATGCCTCTAACACACCTGTTAAAGAATGATAACTAAGAGTTATCAACAGCATGTGAGGTTTTTTCCCCTCTAAAACCTAAGTGCTTCCTAAGTGCAGAGGGGAAGAAAGAACATGTGGGCAAGCAAAAGTGGTTTCAGGATTAAAGATGAAATCCTAAATCAGTGCACACTTCCTGCAAATTTGGGTTTGTGAGGGTATCCTTTTAAAATAGTCCAGATTTAACATTTAATCTGTTTTAAATGAGTGAACCTATGTTATCGAAATATAGACTGTATTCAGGCAAGCAACAGTTTGATGTTGAGGAGGAGAGAGCTGGGAGGTGGAGTTCAACAACATCTGGCAAGTCCCCAGTTTTCCTAGCCCTGGTTTAAGGGATAACATTATTAATCTCCTGGCTATTTTTATGAGGCAAGCACTGATCTCTGGCAAGGTGAGGCCTGGCGCAAGTCAAGGCTCAGGCCTGCTATAGAGGAGTCTCTGAGGTCCCTTGTCTTTCTGCTTCAGAGTCCTTGGGCTCAGAATCGCCTCCATGATGACACACACCTGCTTCTGATACGGAACCAAAATGCTGTTCCTTGACGGCGGAAACCTTTCCCGAATATCTGGTTTCCCCAACAGGAGCTGTCTTCATCTTTCGTTAGAAAAGTAACAAGGAATCAATCCTGTGGCATCATGAAAGCTGATGCCACCACAAGCCAGTTTGTTTTAAACCATGGGTGGGCAAACTAAGGCCCGGGGGCCGGATCCAGGATCCAGCTCACTCGCCTTCTAAATCTGGCCCACGGACGGTCCATGAACCAGCATGTTTTTACATGAGTAGAATGTGTGCTTTTATTTAAAATGCATCTCTGGGTTATTTGTGGGGCCTGCCTGGTGTTTTTACAGGAGTAGAATGTGTGCTTTTATTTAAAATGCATCTCTGGGTTATTTGTGGGGCATAGGAATTCGTTCATTATTATTTTCCTCCAAAATATAGTCCAGCCCCCCACAAGGTCTGAGGTATAGTGGACTGAAAAAGTTTGTTGATCCCTGTCTTAAACTTAGCTGTCACTGGTCTCTTTTGTTGTTTCTTCTCCTTTTCCACTCAGCCTCAATTTGGACAAACGCTGCTTTATGGTATTTGGCTCCCTCTTGCGACCCAAGGCCTAACAAAACGACTCATCGAAATAATTCACGGTACATCAAACTCCAGCCAGGGGGCAGCATATACTCTGTCATGTGCACTAAAATGGCACCAAATCACACACATACATTTTTGATAGTCAAACTCCTCTGTTTCAGGTCATTCACACAATGATGCAAGGGCATGTTTTTGACTAGAATGCATTACATGCTGAAGTTTGTTCCTGCGACGGAGAACATACAGAATAATATTTTTTTGTCCTCCAAGAGAGGGATGCATAAATGCCTCAACGTGCCAATTCCCTAGTGCAAACAATGACTAGGCCCGATATCATTCTAACTGCCTCCTGTCTTGTTTTCTGTTTTGTTTTTCCCCATCTTCAGGCTGCCGAAGAATGGAAGTTTGTTGCCATGGTGGTGGATCACCTTCTGCTTGGCATCTTCATGTTAGTTTGCATCATTGGAACACTGGCTGTCTTTGCCGGTCGCCTCATCGAGTTACATCAGCAAGGCTGAAAAGCGAAAACCAAGTGGGAGAGCTTGATTTAGACCCTAAGATGTGCTCACTTAAGAAATTCTTCCATCCCCTCAGCAGAGCCTTCCAACCTTTCAAAAAAGCTTGTAGGGTAGGGAGCTGCAGCCAGTAAGAGAGAGCCTTAGCCTTTCCTTCCAGAAACTTCCTTAACTTCGCTTATCTTAAAATCCAAGCCTATATCTTTAATGTGTTGTTACTCTGTCTCTGCCTAAACGGGGCTAAATGGAGGGATAACATCAGGCATCCCCAAACTTCGGCCCTCCAGATGTTTTGGACTACAATTCCCATCATCCTTGACCACTGGTCCTGTTAGCTAGGGATCATGGGAGTTGTAGGCCAAAACATCTGGAGGACCGCAGTTTGGGGATGACTGGATAACATCTTTCGAACCGCCAATTTCAGGCTCCAGAAAGCGTGATTCTGCTAAAAGCTCTGGATTGATATATAACTGGTGTCTTTAATGTCAACCGGCATGGCTTCTGTCACATCTAAGCAGCTTGGTCAGAAGCTCTTATTGTTCAAATCGCCAGGTCAAGGAGCCTAGGACGTTGGTCTGTTTCGGGTATTTAAGAAAAACAGCCTTGATGCTGTGTACACCAATGATTCATCTCAATGCCTACCGCATTGGTCGTCCCTAATCACTGGCAATCAAGGGTGCAAATACTCAACACCATCCCAAGCCATGTCTCCAGCCCATTGGCAATCATGTCTTCATCAAGTCATCAACCCACAATCTTCTCACTTCCCATTCCTTACTGCTTTTTTGAATAAATAGATATGTTCCAAATGGCTCTGTCAGAGAAACTTGACTGAGCCCATCTGTGATCTGAATCTCCAACACTCTGCTGCAAGTGGCCCGGGCAGAAGAAGAGAAAATAGTCACAGTCATCCAAGCTGTTTTCTACTCTCTTTCCTCATCTGTGATTTTTGCTTACAGGCCTATCAAAACCATGTTTACTCAGAAATATTCAGAAGCCCCTTCTGAGCACTTACTTTTAATTAAATGTGCTTCTGTAATATACTTCGTTTTCTTTTCTTTCTTTCTTTTAAAAAACCACCACCCAGATCTCAGTTCTGCTTTAGGATTTATTTTTTCAGTTGCCAGCAATACTAACAGTTTGCTTGATCCTCTTAGCATTATTCTCACAGTCAGGGATAAAGCTAGCAGGCAAAGGAGTACTTAGATGGTCTCCTGTACACACGCTCGGATATGACATAAGCAGGCCAGTTGACTGCAATTCTAAATGTAGCAATTTCACATGCATGCCCTAAAAAGCCACACAGGCAAAACTGTTACATCCTGTGCAATCCTACATGGGTCTATTCAGAAGTCAGCACCATTGAATTCTATGGTAAGTACCATTGAATTCTATGGGACTTGCCCCTCTGACTAGTGGTTGCTCTCACTAGAATTTTGGAGAATGTGTGTTGAGAGCATGCAAGCACCCAGTTTAGGGCACTGTATAAAATAAGAATTTAAATGTTTCAGATTTTAATTTTTACCCAACCAAAAAAAAATGTTCACCCCCCCTCCCCCGCTTCAAGCAAATGCCGGTTGCAGTCGAATTTGTGAGTCACAGGCTCCCTCCTGTGGTGGAAATACAGTATTTCTGCAGGTGTACTGTATGTGTCCCCCTGGCTTTTAACACAGACTTTCTATAATGATGGGAGCAGTAAAATCAGTGGCATGATGAAAAGTTAGCCGACTCCTATTCCAGAACAAGGTTTTGAACTAATTGACAAAGAAAGAGAGCTGTTTAGCTACACTTTTCAGATTCAGATTCAGATTCAAATCCCAGCTGGGTGACCTCAGGCTAGCCACTATCTTTTAGCCTAGCTGACCTCACACACAACCCCGCCCCCACCACAATATTCATTTTGTAGTGCCATAGCTATTGGGGATGGGGGTCTAGCCATGTTGTGTGTTTTTTGTTCCGGATGAAGCCTCCAGAGGAGCGCAATTGAGACTCCTGGCCTCTGTGTGTGTACACATTTGTGTGTACACAAATGGGTGTGTGGGTGTGGGTGTGGGTGCGTGCGCGCCAAACCGGGTCTTTGACCTGGGTGAAATATAGCCCAGTTTCGCCCCTGCATTCCAAACAAGACTAAAACCCTAGCATGTGGACACTTGTGTTAAAGACCGATTTATCCAGCTGGGAAAACTTGTCAGAACCAAAATTGGGTTCATGCCTTCAGTTTATATATTCCTCGCCCCCTCTATTTTATGGTTTAAGTTACCATGGAAGATAATAAGATTTATATGCAGCCTGTGAACACAGTTCTGCCATGCTACAGGATAGAAACTTCCAAATAAATTCAGATATGTATTTATTTGTTCACACTGCTGTTCGGCCTTTCCTGGATATGGAACAACTGATTGGTTCAAAATTGGGAAAGGAGTACGACAAGGTTGTATATTGTCTCCCTGCTTATTTAACTTATATGCAGAATTCATCATGCGAAAGGCTGGACTAGATGAATCCCAAGCAGGAATTAAGATTGCCGGAAGAAATATCAACAACCTCAGATATGCAGATGACACAACCTTGATGGCAGAAAGTGAGGAGGAATTAAAGAACCTTTTAATGAGGGTGAAAGAGGAGAGCGCAAAATATGGTCTGAAGCTCAACATCAAAAAAACCAAGATCATGGCCACTGGTCCCATCACCTCCTGGCAAATAGAAGGGGAAGAAATGGAGGCAGTGAGAGATTTTACTTTCTTGGGCTCCTTGATCACTGCAGATGGTGACAGCAGTCACGAAATTAAAAGACGCCTGCTTCTTGGGAGAAAAGCAATGACAAACCTAGACAGCATCTTAAAAAGCAGAGACATCAACTTGCCGACAAAGGTCCGTATAGTTAAAGCTATGGTTTTCCCAGTAGTGATGTATGGAAGTGAGAGCTGGACCATAAAGAAGGCTGATCGCCGAAGAATTGATGCTTTTGAATTATGGTGCTGGAGGAGACTCTTGAGAGTCCCATGGACTGCTAGAAGATCAAACCTATCCATTCTTAAGGAAATCAGCCCTGAGTGCTCCCTGGAAGGACAGATCGTGAAGCTGAGGCTCCAATACTTTGGCCACCTCATGAGAAGAGAAGAATCCTTGGAAAAGACCCTGATGTTGGGAAAGATTGAGGGCACTAGGAGAAGGGGACGACAGAGGACAAGATGGTTGGACAGTGTTCTCGAAGCTACGAACATGAGTTTGACCAAACTACGGGAGGCAGTGGAAGACAGGAGTGCCTGGCGTGCTATGGTCCATGGGGTCACGAAGAGTCGGACACGACTAAATGACTAAACAACAAACAACAACATTTATTTGTTCGCACTGCTGTTCGGCCTTTCCTATGTCAACATCAGGGCCTTTTAAAAAATAACTCCCCTTTGTCAAAACTTTATTGCCCATTTTGGAACACAAGTGTTCCCTTTAGCTGTTGCAAAGAGCCACTGACACATGTCCTTAAAAAGTCATGGCAGAGAATCAGAGCCGCATTTTTCAAATAGCATCTTCCCCCACCTATACTCTCATTCCTACCAGGAAAAAAAAACTGGCATAAAAATGGTTTCTGTTTTGTGTGTGCTTTGCTCAAGGAAGCTCTCAGTACAAAAGAAATGTCCACCTTCATCAATGCCCAGAGGTGTCTGATGCTTCAGGAAAGATTGCATGCTGCGGTGAGCAGGGACAAAGGCTCTCCAGTCCAAACTGTAAGTCCAAACTGTAAGTCCAAACTGTAAGTAAGCAAGGTATGAAGCGCCTGAGAAATATATTTGCACAAGTGGGACCTTCAACAAAGCACTGCAATATACAGTGTTCCTGTTCAGGGAGCCAGGCAGACATGCCTTCTTTCAGAGCACTCAGTTACAGCCCTCCTCCCTCATCCTATTCCACTCACCCCTGCTCACTCCAGCAATCACCATTCCCTGGCCACTGAAAAGTCCTCATTGGGGGGGTTTGCTGGGTCCTCTCCCTCTTAGAGCACTGGTGGCTGACGCCCATTAGGAGTAGGGTGGAAAGCAGGGAGCCCAACAGTAGGTGGCGCCAGAGCTGAAAGCCGGAGCCAACTGATTCTAGTTGTCCCCATCCTCTTCCCATAGCTGCCAAGTTTTCCCTTTTCTCGCGAGGAAGCCTATTCAGCATAAGGGAATTTCCCTTAAAAAAAGGGAGAACTTAGCAGCTATGCCTCTTCCTCCCTGCTGAGTTCTACATGTCACAGATTAAGGAGGAGGAATCTGACAGATAGCGCTATCTCTGGTGTAAGTGAGAAGGCACGCAGATGGGGGCTGGCTAACAACTGACTAAGGTTGGTGGGAGAGAACCCCATTCACCCTTATTCATCAACCCTCACTGCCTTAGAGGTTTTTTTCCCCTTTAAAAAAATCTACTTCTGTAAACCTTGGGATTTCCCCCAAGTCTGATGATACTTCCCTCTTGTGTTGTTGGATAGTTCATTTTTGCTAAATAAGGATCCACGCTCAGAGAATGAGTTCATTATTATCATATGGGACACTAGCCTCCGGCTGGCTACCATCCACAGATCCTGACAACATGGAGAGCCTCAACTGATTTGGACAGTGTCTGTGGTTTCTGGGTTGCAATCTTGATCTTTGACAATCAAGGGAGGCGAATAATTTGCATTGGACGGGGACTTTGGATTGCTTTCTTCCAGTGCATGTGTGCAGTTCAGTCCTGTGTTATGTTTACTAAGAAGTGAGATTTGCTGAGTTCAGTGGGATTTCTAAGAGAACATAGGATTTCAGACTTTCTGAGAAAGAAGATCTCAAATCATTTGCATCCTATTCTTAGGCTGTGTGAAGACTGCCATTTATTCTACGCCCAGTGCACTCACACCACTCCTTTATTTAAAGAAAATCTATATTTATTGATACTTATCCAAAGATAAGTACCCAATACAAAGTATATTTTTATAATACACTGAAATAAAGAAATGCTTCTGAAATCTAACTTAAAAATGAATGGAGGAGGAGAGAAGGGAAAAGGGAAAAGAGGAAGAAAAGACAAGACAAAGAAAAAAGATTTTAAAAGATTTCAGATTCTCTGTCCTGTAGCTAATTGTAGTATTCACTCATTAACAACCAGCTGTTCTATTTTCTATAAGTCAATCATTTTTCCATCTTCAAACCCAGATATTGCCAGTTCAGATGTCAAATAAATAAACAACGATCTGACTTTTAGATGACATCTGTTTAGGGAAGCTTTTAATATTTGATTAATTATTGTATTTTAATATTTTGTTGGAAGCCACCCAGAGTGGCTGGGGAAACCCAGCCAGATGGGCGGGGTATAAATAAATAAGTTGTTGTTGCTGCTGCTGCTGCTGCTGTTGTTATTTTCTCTTTCACACAAGAAGTCCATATCTGTAATAAATGTCAGTAATGACTTTTCTCTAGTTAAACATGTTAATTTTCCCAGCACTGGTGTCTAAAGGCTTGGACACACAATGTTAGCTGCAATCCACATCTATCCTGTAGTTTCTTGAGAAACGCTGCATTTTAATGCAATTCCCCGCAAACCAGCTTTGATCCAATTGGAAAACATATCCATATAAGAACACCCCCCTGCCTCTTTCCCCCTCCAGTTTGGACAGACAGCAGGAGACAAGAAAACATATCCAATTCTACCGTTGTGCACAGTGACCTGCAAATGAAAATGAGCCCACTGCATTTTAAGCTGGTAATGTGTACGTAGTATTAAACTCGTTCATGTCAAAATGTAAAAAGAAGAAGTGTTTCTTCCCAAGCAAATGTAATTGGGATTGAAGCATTTAAACTCTGATCCCATACATCAGTGTTTCTCAACCAGTGTGCCTCCAGATGTTTTGGGACTACAACTCCCATCATCCCTAGCTAGCAAGACCAGTGGTCAGGAATGATGGGAGTTGTAGTCCCAAAACATCTGGAGGCACACTGGTTGAGAAACACTGCCATACATGTTCACTTGGAAGTACAGTGGTACCTTGGTTCTCAAACTTAACCCATTCCGGAAGTCCATCCCAAAACCAAAGCGTTCCAAAACCAAGGAACGCTTCTCTGACACACATTCTCTGACCGTATGGGACTCCTCCAAATCTTCCCCTCAAAACCGCCGAATCAAGGACATTCAGTCTAGCCGCAGTAAGTAGTCTGCGGTATTCCACATAGTGAATTTTACTATCTAACGAGACCATTGATCCATAAGATGAAAACAATAAACATTGTACTGCAGTAACACAATCAATCAATCAATCAATCAGTAGCTGAACTGGGTTCCACACAGTCACAAAAAAAGAGCCGCAAAAACAAAAACGCAAAATAAATAGCAAAAACAGACAGCGTTAACACTCAAAGCGGAGGTGCGCAACTCAAATCGGAAGCATAACATTCAAATTGTCAGCATAACACTCAAAATGGAAGTATGGCACTCAAAACAAAAGTGTAACACTCAAAACAGAGCATGTTCAGCTTCCGAAAAAAGTTCGCAAACTGGAACACTTTCTTCCTGGTTTGCAGTGTTTGGGTTCCAAGTTGTTTGAGTACCAAGGTGTTTGAGAACCAAGGTACCACTGTAAGGCCCCCCTAACTTCAGTGGGACTTACACCCACAGTGCGGAAATGTTAATTGGACATTTTCATTTCAACTTTTTAAGAAACTGAATGCCACAGAAACAGAAATTCTATTTTAATTTCTGCCTGGAAGTGAACCACAGCAAAACAAATTCTGTCTCGGCTTCCTGGCATTTGCTGCTCAGAAATCGAACCCTTGCAAACGTCAATTCCGCCTTAGCACTTCTGGCTTCATCAAGTCACAAAGTGCTGGATCCACAGTTTTAAAACATTTCCTGTTGTGCTCACTCTGTCGTTAGGGCTGGATTTTCAAACTGCTCCACTGTTCTGTTCACTTTAAGTGTATATTTGTCCTCTTTGCTGTGGTTTCCTCTCTTCCAGAGGCATTATGAGTCTCATGCTGACTAAGCAGTTCCTGTTTCCACATTTGCAAGAAGAAGTTGCAGGAAGAAGCAAAGGCAAAAAGACAGGGCTTAGGATAACAGTGTTGGGTATTTCTTTCCACTGCATCCATCAGCTCAGCTCTCTGCAGTGCTAGAAATCCATCCAAGGCTTGTGCCTCGTTACGAAAAGCAACATCAACACCACATCTTTCATGGTGGAATATCACAGCAAAGCAATCTTGCGTAATGATGAATTTCATCACCAATAGGGTTTGTTTACCTTGCTGGTGGCTTGCAAAAGTTGCATTTTTCAGCAGTTACTCTTTTACCACATCAAAACATGGTTGCAAATTTTACTGGGTGGTCTTTATTTTATTTTATTTTTAAAAAATCTCTGTGTATGCATCAGACTATCCCAAACCATTAAAAAACAAAAGCAGGACTATTCAGTTGCCCCATATTTGGCTCAGCTGCCCTTTAAATGTTGAGCAATATAATGCAGGGCTTCTGAGTATGCAAACATGAATCTGTTGTACTTTGAGTCAAACGACTAGCCCATCTAATTCAGATCTTCAACAAAGAAGTTGTTTATTACCTGTATGTAACTTATGTGTTGTGCAAAAGGTGCCGCTATTCTCAGCCTTGAAGGACAAGTACACTTGCCAAAATCCCGCATTTTAAAAGTCAGCAAAGGTACAGATGTCTTGTCTTCCTTTGTTTTGGTTCTCTAAAACGCGGTCCTCAAACTAACTAACTAACTCCTCTCTCTCTCTCTCTCTCTCTCTCTCTCTCTCTCTCTCTCTCTCTCTCTCTCTCTCTCTCTGTGTGTGTGTGTGTGTGTGTGTGTCTAGTCACCAAGTATACCGCACAACCTTGTTGATGCAAAAATTACACATGGTCTCAAGATACCAGCAGAGTGTTGGAAACAATATAGCATAGGAAGTCAAAGGATCTTGCTCATACTGTACAGTAGCTGCACTGAAAGGCAATTTCTAGCCCTCTATAAAGCCAATACCCCCCATGTACTGTACTGCACATAAGGTTTAATTCCAACACTTAGTGGTGGCTGTTTTCCAATTTAGAATAACTAAAGCTGCTAAGTGGGTGATCATCACCACTTCCTATTCTCACAAAGTCAAGGCCTACAAACAGTGTGGGGAACCTTTGACTCGCCACATGTTGCTGAATCCTAATTCCCATTATCCCTGACCAGCCCTGCTGGGCCTGACAATCCAGCAACATCTGGAGGGCCAAAGGTTCCCCACATCTGGCCTGGAGCATGGTTTAGAGACCTGGGTCCCAGTGCACCGCAACTAAATGTTTGCGCCACAATGTGCCTGAAACTTCCCTGCTATGCAATGTCCTGTTTTGTGACATTCAGCCTGAGACAGCAGTAAGCAAGCCCTACCCTAAGAACTTGTACAATGGCACAAGATGGATTTCTTTCCAAAGCCAAGGAAGGAAGGAAGGAAGGAAGGAAGGAAGGAAGGAAGGAAGGAAGGAAGGAAGGAAGGAAGGAAGGAAGGAAGGAAGGAAGGAAGGAAGGAAGGAAGATTTAGAGCAAAAAACCAAAACAGAACAAAGTTTGAAGAGAAGAGGGGTGGGGGAGAAACACCCGGAAAGTTGTACAGCCTGCCTATTAATGCTATTTGTTATGTGAATCAAGATGGGATGCTTGCGGGCATCATTTGAAGAAGTAATTGACCTTTCCACACCTCTGCACATCCTGCAACTTGAGAAAGCAGAGCTGGCAACAGCATCTCTTCCCTACTGTTTAATGGGGCTCTTTTTCTGCTGCCTGCCCCTTTGCCTGTGGCATCTGTGTCCCCAGAGCACCACTGTTCTCTCCCCCCCCCTCCCCAGATAGATGTAATTGAGGCCATTAGAGGCAAGGCAAGGACAATAAACTCTTGGGAGGTCAATAGACACTGGTGGGATCATTTCAAAGCAAAGCACCTCGTTTGGATATTGTGGGTACGTAGGGACAAAGCATCTGCCCTGAAAGAAATACAATGTACTTCTAAGTCAATGACTTTAAAATCTAGATTCCAGTCTACAAATGGAGGGGCACAAGATGTAGTGCCAGAGGAGGGGGGGGGGATACAGCATGTACACTGTGTAACTGCTTATAGACTTCATGGATACATATTTAAATTCACATCCTGGGCAACATGTCCACTCAACTATGGGCAAGAATTTTTCCAGATGAGCTAATGTGGACCACAAGGGTGTGATATGTTGGGAGGAAACTCTAGCTGAAAGACTTGACCGGAAATAATGAGAACAAACTTTCCCTAGAAATGACCAGCCCCTTTGTCAGATTCAGAGAACAGCTGGTCCGAAACCACTGCCACCCTTTATTTCCCCCCCTGGCAGAGATCCTGAGCCTTTAGCAGCTGCGAGGTGGTTTGGCTGGGGAGAACTCAACACTCCGCAGGTGACACTTCCTAGCATTGCATCATCTCCACGCCAGTTAAATTCCTCCAGTCTATGCAGCTGCTATAGTCACCAGGAATCTGCCCAAGGAAAATACCCAGCGCTATTGACAGAAGTGATCGATTTGGATAGATCTGATATAAAGTGACAAACAAATGTGCATTTTGTTAGGATGAAATAGCTGAGTAAGAATTTGAATCCTATCAGGGCCGTCTTTAGCATTTGGGCTGCCGGGGTGCAAAAATCCGCCCGGTGTCCCCAAATTTAGTTTAGGCCCCCCCCGTTAACTTTTATTGAGTTTTTTTTGGAGGGGGGAAGAGCCAGAGTTGTTGAGCTTTGGGGGGGGGCAAACTCAAAGTAGTTGAGCTATAGGGCAGTATAGAAATAAAATAAAACGAGACCTTTGGGTATAGGGCAGTATAGAGATAAAATAAATAAATTAAAATTTAAAAAATATTTGACGCTACAGAGTAACAGAGTGATGGAAGAGGGGGGAGGGGACTTTCGCTCCAAAGCTTTTCACTGCCGTCAAATGAGAGGAACAATAGGTATACATTTGGCGCCCCTCAGAATACAGTGCGTTGCACCCCCGAGTAAAGACGGTCCTGAATCCTATGATTTTTTTAAATATATTGATTTATTCTGTGAACCACCCTGAAACCCCCAGAGTATAGGGTGGTATATAAATTCAATAAATAAAATAATGATTCTATGGCATTAAATGCATCTGAAAGTCTTGGCTGATTTGATCAGAGAGGGTTTTGCTGTTTTAACTAGTCTCTTGCCCAGCGCGAGGAGCCACAGCTATTGCCAGTTTAAATCACATTCGGAAAATAAAAATATTTGGCTGTCACGCCTAACAGCACCGGGCGGGACTTGTTTCCCACTACCGTTGGATAAATTCTCTTTGCATTCTAGGTCAGCCGGCCCTGCCCTTTGCACCTCCGCTATCCGGACTGAGAGATCTGCCTGTCTCGGCGCTGCGTGCAAAGGGCAGGCTAAGGGCAGCAGCTTCGGGCAGGGGGCGCTTCTCGTGGATACTGGGCATGCCTGCAGGTCGCGCGCATGCTCACTGGGGGGGGGGAGAGAACCAGTGCAGGGAGTTGAACCCATGCGTAAAAGTAAACAATCCATAATGCGATGGAGAAGAGGCGGTGTGTGTGTGTCCAGGGGGTTCATGGGGGTCTCTAATACAGGACAAGCCCAGAAGGACCCCTTCTTTTTTCCTCCTCCTGCTTTGTGTACAAAACACACACACACACACACACACGAGAGATCCTGCTGGAGGGCTCTAAAAATAGCTTGCCCCCCACCCCAGGCTGAAATGTCCCGCCTGCGCAACGGCGAGCCTTAATAAGTTAACCCACCCAAGCAGGCAGCCACCACCCGCGGATGTAAGAGCCCGCAGTTTGCACAGGATCTGAGCAGATCTCCGCAAGGGGGGAGGGAAGAAAGCAGATCCTTTCCCCCCTCTGCCCCGCCCCCGTTTCTCTTTTCCTGGGTTGACCCCCCAGATCATCTGCTCTACCCGGGGAGGAGGAGGAGGAGGACGGATCTCGGAGGGGGGGAGCGGCTTCTGAGCGGTGGGGCTGCTCTCTGGATCTGTCTCGCCGCCGCCTTCTTCCTCTTCCTCCTCCTCTTTGCCTCCCCCTCCGCTCGCGCCGCTGCCTTCCCATAAACATCTGGAGCAGGGGAGGGGCTTTTTTCCGCCCCTCTCTCTCTCTTGGAGGGGCTCTGGGCTATTGGCAACCTCTGAATGGCTCCGGGGGAGAGGAGAGCGCGAGTAGAAGTTTAGGTTGGTATCCTTCACACTTTTCTTTAAAAACAACAACAATTAACAATAACGGTGATTATTATTATTGTTTTGGGCGGGGGGGGGTATTGACTTGTGTGGATGTGAGCATCGGTCAGTTACTTTTGCTGGGGAGGCGGCTCCTCCAGTCTGGGGTTCTCCCTCTGCCAACCCCCTCCCCAAATTTCTGCTGCAGATCCCGGGCCGACCTCCCGGTCCTCGCCCCTGTTGCTCCAGGCGAGCCGGGGTTGCTGCAGAGCTCATCTGGCCAAGGAGTCGCCGCTTAGCAGAGCAGGGTTTGTGGTTGGTTTGCTTTTTTTGCAAGCGGGGATGTAAAAGAGGGTCGAAAGTCTCCGGCGGGGCGACCGACAGGCCGCCGCTCCCTCCTCCGCTCCCTCCTCCGCTCCCTGCCTAAGTTAGAGACGTCCCCCGCCCGGGCGCCGGCAGCGGCGTCAGTAAGCAGATGTGGCTCATAAAGTAGACCCAGTTCCAGAACCCGCGTTAACCCTTGCCTTTTTATTTATTTATTTAAAGGAATGGAATCAAATCCCTTTTAGCCATAGAATCGGAAGGGACCCACGAGGTTTATCTAGTGCAGTGATGGCCAAACTTGGCTCGCCAGTTGTTTTGGGACTACATCTCCCATCACCCCTAGCTAACAGGACCAGTGGTCAGGGATGATGGGAACTGTAGTCTCAAAACAGCTGGAGGGCCAAGTTTGGCCATCACTGATTTAGTGCAACCCCCTGCAGTGCTGGAATCTTAATTGCCCAAAGTGAGACTCCAGAGGCTCCTGCTGATGTTCCATTGACATCTCTGCTTTGTGTGTCTGCTTGAGAGTCCATTTATTCTCTTTTCACCTACCGCAGCTATGGGTGTCTGGACAGGGATGAAACTAGCCTTTATTTCCCCTGGGGCAAAGACACAGCTTGGTGTGTGCATGCGCGCGCGCGCGCACACACACACACACACACACACACAATGCACATTTGCATATGATGTGAGCCTTTGGAGACTTTACTTGGGGCAAAAAAAAAAACCCTGGTAGCCCCTCCACCCCCTGGCTTTGGTTTGGAAAAGGGTTTTGATAGTGCTTTAACTACAGCTGATTTCTGCATTTGCTTTTGATAGGTGTCATATCAAGTGATGTTTTAATGTGTGTGAGAGAGAATGCCCCCCCTCCCACAGCTAGAACTTCCAAGGATGCCTGTGGGCAGGATTCCTGCCTTTCAGGGGGCTGGATTAGATGACCGTTGGGGTCCCTTGCAAGTCTACAATTCTATGATTCTAAGCAGGTGTGCATCAAATCAAACTTCCATATCTCCTCAGCTGCGCCTCAGAGTGAGCTGCAAACCACTTGGAAATGGCTTCTGCAAGCAACTTTGCCAGCTTGCTATAAAAGAGCATCACTGTCTCGGTTTCAACTTCCTCATGCTTGATTTGCTTGGAAGTGCCTCTGACTTTCTCTGTTTAGTACAAGTCATTTGAATCTCTTGAATTTTGGTGGGTTTTTTTGTTTGTTTGTTTGTTTTAAAAGAAAGGCGGAAGAGAAGAGGCGCTTATAAAATTCCCACAGTGCTCTGCTCAAGTATGTGATGCTGGCTATTACCTCCTTCCTGTGCCTATCATGAGCTAATGTTAGCAACTGCATCAGAGCCAAATGGCTATTAAACGGCTTTCAATTTCCTTTATGTGTAAATTTGAAGTTCAACATTTCCCTCCTCTTCCCTGGCATGAGTACAAATTTTCTGTATTTTGTGTGGTTTATGTGACAAGATCCCCAGTCGCTTTTGCTGTTCCCACTCCACCCGCTTTTGAAAACAGATCGGGAAGTATTCTCAAATGAAATGGGTAGGCAAGCCGTCAGCTGACTGTTGCGGTTCCCACATCCTTACAAATGCTCAAGAGAGGAGCAGAGTCCTGCTTCTGGAATAGTGTGCAAAGGTTTACCGTCAGCTCTCAAGACAAGGAGCATTATGTCTAAAACTGTAATGATGTAGCACAGGAACGCTGAAGAATTGTGTTCGGTGGAAATGAGTCAGATTGAAATGACAAGAGTTTGAGAAGAATTAATAGAGCGAAAGGGAGAGAGAAATAATCAATTAATCGGGAAGAGATGCTCGGTTATTTGCAAGTCGCGTTGCAACTTCCCCTTGCTCTGTTTCCCAGTTGCCATCTGGATTCTACCCTCTTCCTTTTTGTGGCTGCTAGTTTTAGTGACTGGCTGGAGTGGTGATGGTCAGGGCAGGCCTTTGGGCCTCACTCAGCAGAATGAGCAGGAATCTCCTCAGACGATGCAGCAGGGCCTGAATTGGCCATATTCTAAAGTAACCTGCATCCCCCACCCCTTTGGATGGCAAACCGTAAGACTGTTCAGACTGTAAATTTACTTCACTTCAGCGCTAAGCGTGTATGGCTATGGTTGGCCATAACCTGGGAGGGCAGCTAACATGGTGCCCTCAAGACGATGTCGTCCTCCAACTCCCATCAGCCCCAGCCAGCATGGCTGAAGGTTATTAAGGATGATGGGATTTGTAGTCCAACATCTGGAGGGTACATCTGGTACATCTCTTTCCTTGGAAGAGAGGTGGTATGAATAAATATTGAAAGGACAGAGCAGAGGTATAGGGACTGAGGGCAGGCCTGGCCCGGCCCAGCCATTAACCTTGTTGAGGCAGTTGCCTCAGGCGGCAGGCTGAGTACAGCTGGGAGGGGAGCAGATCCAGGCCCTCAAGGAACTTGCTGTCTCCTGCTTCTCCCTGTCCTCCTTTTTTTCTCCCTCACTGCCTTGGATCTTTCCCACGCCTTCTCCAGTCACCTCAGGCAGCTGAGGGGAAGGCAGTGAGGGGCACCATTTTTTGTTTTGCCTCAGGCGGCGAAATGTCTTGGGCCGGAGCTGACCAAGGGGAACCCAGGGATGAGGATTTTTTTTATATAAAAAAAGCCAGGACCCTAAGTTACATCTTTATTGAGTTGCTGAGGGGTAAATTGCTTGATTTTTGCATGATTCGCAAACTCTTGTGTTTATACGGGTGAAACTTGGAAAATTAGAATATTGTTGAAAAGTGCATTTATTTCAGTAATGCAACTTATTATTTTTTATTTTCCTTTCAATTTTTACAAATGCTTTCTTTTGGAAATTCCACAATAATAAAACAAATAGTTACAATAATACAAAAATAAACCTCGCTACTACATTTCATTAATTACATTCCATTTATAATTGACCCGCCTAACGACAAATAATTACAATTACAACAAATAAAGGCTTGACATATCTTGCTTTGCATGTCATGCATCTATCTCATATTTTGGTTTCACCTTTTAAGTTGCATTACTGAAATAAATGCGCTTTTTGACGATATTCTGATTTTCCGAGTTTCACCTGTAGGAGCGTATTGTTTGCTACCCATTTCTTTTCCCTAAAGGAGGGGTTGCTTTTCAGCTGCAGGGAAATAGCACAGAATTCTCTTTTGTTACTCTTCCTAAACAGGTCTGAGGAACCTGTGTCTCTGGCTGAGCTTACAATTCCCATCACCCCTGAGCATTGGCCATGTTGGACGGGACAGCTGAGAATTCCGCTTTGAGAATATATGTTGAAACCATTTAAGAACCCATTTTATTACACTAAAAAAGTTCAGTTAAAAACAAACAAGCCCTATCTAATAATGATGCAATAGTTGTGAGTTTCCTGTAGCAGCAGCAGCGTGGACAATATGACCTCTGACATCATTTTAACTCTTGAGTTTAAAGTTGTACAGTTTGTTTGCCACTCTGAGCAACCTAAGATTAAATATATCCGATGGCAGAGACCGCAAGTACTGTTCCTCGTTGCTTGTCAACTTACGTGCCTGTTTGGCAGTTACCTTCATGCAAAATGTGAATTGTACAGTCAAAAGAGTTGAAGCAGATCATATGAAGCATGGCAGGATCTTAGTTAAAGGATTTATTGTTGCTTTGACCCACCTAAGGAGGCACATTTTACAGTGTGCGTATCTATAGGTGCCTATTCTGAAGGTTAAATAAGAAGCCTGAATTGTATTGGAAGCAAATGTAGGCATTTACACTGTGCAGATGAGTGCTGTGCATTCCCTGCAAGCATTCACTTATTTAGGGTTACCATGTTTCAAAAACTGAAAATCTGGACACAAGAGATGTTGAACTTTTGTTTGGCAAAATCTCAAAAAACCAAAGTTTTTGATCTATTTTTAAGGAACACCCAAAACGACACCGGTGACATGTGTTGCCATACAGCTGGATTTTCCTGGATGTTTTTAGCAATTTCCGCCCAGACACTGTTTCTGGCAGCTGAATCCCAGCTGTGTCCGGGAAATTCTGGATGTATGGCAACCCTAACTTATTTTACAAATCCATATGTTTCTCTTTCCACCCCACTCCCCTGCCAATCTTCTGCTGGTTCTTCTGTTGCAGCAGCTGTGAGAAATGCTGTCGCTGGGGAATTGTAAGCAACAGCAGTCGTTTTGCTAGTCATTTCTTATTGTTCGATTGAATCTCATCGGTTTTGAGATGGTGATAAAACTTATGTGGAATCAATTATCATTTCCCCACCCCCATGCATTTGGAACCAATGGTTAAAGAACATGAAAGTATTGGGGAAGGGGAGCCATTTGTTAGCAATGCCCCCAATTTTACTCGTACTAGGAGTAGGCCTCTTGAAATCAATGGGCTTACTCCGAGTATGACTAAATCTGGATAATCAGCCTATGTTTGCAAAGTGAAAACTGCAAATATATATCAGGCATAGCATAGACACAAAAACAACAACAACTGTGCTTGTGACAAGGTGCTCTGGGGCAGAGAAGAGTGATTTCACTTTTGATTATCTTCATATTCTCTTTTCTAGTTTCTTGATGCTTATCTGGGTTTCCTTTTCAAGGAAGTAGGAAGTAAATTGGGTATTTCCAATTGGGAGCTTATTGACAGCACTGACTACTAGCACAATAAAATTATTCTGCCTAATTGTTTATAACTGTGAGATAACTACAACTTGCTCATGACTTAAATTTGTTGTGTGACACAATGAGATGCTAGATGTCAGATCCACCCAAAGTCCTATTGACACTAATGGCAGTGTCACCTCTCCGGCTGAAACTAATGGGACTTAGCCACACATGCAAAAATGAAGCATTTTAAATGGGAATATTTACTTTCCCAGGCTTTAGTATTTCCTCTCTGTTTAATTTCTCCTTTCATAAGTTTTCTCCATGAATATTGGAATGGTTCTTGCTGGAGTGCTGAGCAAAAAATGAAGAATTAAATCCCCACGAGGATTGCTAAAGGTTTTTCTGTAACGCATAACTGTTGCACAGAAATGGCGCAATAAGATTTTGTGGTTCTTCTTTTCTTTTCTCGCAAGGACAGAAGAGTCTTGCAATGTTGCACTGAACTGTTTTCCTGTAGGCTTAAATAAATGTTGCGGTTGTTCGTTGTTTTTATTTAGGGAATGTATGTGCTGCCATTATCAATCAGGTACAATGGTAGAGTGATGATTTGCGCCCTCCATGGTGTCCCACAAACTACGAACATGAAAAGACAATAGTTAAAGCATTGAAATCTGGGTAGAACTCCTAATAGAACTTAGGAGGATAGATGGAATTCAGCCATGTATGGAATTCCCATTAACTTCCCTTCTGCCAGCCTTAAGCATTGCATTAGCAAAGATGTTGATCTCACTTTATGCTAACCAGGAGTCCCTCTTACCTACCGTAGGACTTGAAACCAAATCTGCTTCCAGGCAACCTGTGGATTGAGCATTTATCCCGATTTGTTCATACAAAATTTGCAGCAATGGCTATTTACCGAACAGTTTGTTTGTGGGGAATTTAGATATGTTGGCATAGGTTTGCTGAGGGTACCACATTGGGTACATTGATCTACATGAATAATAACCACGGCTGGTTCCAGTGGTTCCTTCAAAGGTTATCCTACACACAAAGGTTATCCTACTCTTCCCAGTGCAATTCCCCATCACTTTCCTTACTGCGAAAAGTGGTGAGGGACAGTGAGTTTGCTGCACAAGAGTTCCAAAGCAGCTTTAAGTATGCAACCTGAAATTCACCAATATGTGACTGAATCCCACCCAAAAGTAGTGACTGGCTGAAGGGAGGCAAGCTACTATAGTTCTTGAATCTACTGTACTTCTTCTCTGTTCCTTTATAGGGAATCCTGGTTCGCATTAGATATGTTTGCATTAACGCAGATAACCGACGTAATTCTCCGCCATGGTTCAGGTCGATGGCGAGCATGCAGCCTGCTTCTGGTCTCTTTATCGCCACTTAAAATATGGTTAGCATGACATCTTCCCAGGCCCTTGGAGTTATTGGCACGGAATACTACTAAAGAAGGATAGCAGGCTGTGTTTCTGATGCTGCCGCTCATGAAGTCAGCCTCTTATGTATGGCTGCGACATTGGTATGCATTGTGCTGGATGTGGCACAAGGGGTTTACCGACTGTGCAGCAAGGAATCAACAAGATATTGTTTGGTTTCTGAATGGGACTGGGAGAATAGTGCTCACAACTTTATGTCAGGGTGCTTCTTCCAGGAAATTACACAATGAAATAAGTGTTTGGATCACAGCGGCCTTGTGCTGTGGGGTTGGACAATTAAATAATGGAAACCTCTGTAAAAGTTTTAGAACTTTAGCCGCTGAAGAGATGCATTAAAAGCAAACAGGATTGCAAACAGGAAGCTGCCTTAGTAAGGAACTTTCAATGCTTATAAGGAAGCTAATGGGCTATAGTTCCCTTAGAGGAAACCACACAGAAGTTTTTCAGAAATTGCTTCTCACTGACTTCATGGGAGCTCTCTGGATTCCTGCTCTGCCTTGCAGTGGAGTCAAGCAATCTCCTTCGAAGAGGGCATTGATGAAGGAAGGAGCTGGTGTCTGGTAAGACGTTTTTAAAGTGTGTTGGACTCTTGCTTGGGCGGTGGTGTGTGTGTGTGTGTGTGTGTGAAGAATCATGATGACTCTGCTTCACCTATGGTCACCCTTTTAATTGAAGTGAGGGGGAAAATGGCTTCACGTATGTTGGGTAAGAAGTGGAGACTAAGGATGACATCCAATATTGTGCACGCAGATCTTCCTCTCCCCCCTCCTCCCCCCCTGCAGTCCCCTGTGCATAGCTGTCATGTTCCCCCCTTTTTAAAAGGGAAATTCCCTTATGCTGAATAGGCTTCCTCGCGAGAAAAGGGAAAACTTGACAGCTATGCCCCTGTGCCTCCCCAAATATGCTCTGAGTGTATCCCAGATTTGGGAGGGGGCTGCAGGATGAGCAGGAGATCATTTCACTGAAGATGCACATCACTGGATCTCACCTTTGAAGAAATCTCTAGAACTGGCCTTTGGAGAACATCACGCCAATATAGAGATGGGCATTGTAATCAGGTTGTATCTGTTACATTGGATAATACTGCCCATTTTAATGTGTGTGTTTTGTATTTGGCAGTTTCTGTAGCAAGTCTTTCCCAATTCTTTCCCAAGGTGAATTTGATTTCAATATAAGGGAACTCCATCTTCTACCTGAGATCTTTCTGTTGCCTCACGGCATAAGGGTAGGACCTGCCCTGGGGTTCAAATTCCAGATTCAGGGTTGTATTCAGCTAAGAAAGTCCTACTCAGAGTATACCCATTGAAATTAATGAGCCTAAGTTAGTCATGTGTGTTAACTTCAGTAGCTCTACTCTGAGTAGGACTAGCATGGTCCATACCAGGCATCCCCAAACTGCGGCCCTCCAGATGTTTTGGCCTACAACTCCCATGATCCCTAGCTAGCAGGACCAGTGGTTGGGGAAGATGGGAATTGTAGTCCAAAACATCTGGAGGGCCGAAGTTTGGGGATGCCTGGTCCATACCATTCCAGGAAATGTTGTGAATATCTTCCATGAAGGAAAAACAGTGCTAGGAAAGCAGGAAACTGACCTTGTGGTGCAGTTTAGTGTTGCCCTTTTTAAAATTTAGTTGCTTGGTTTTTTGGATTCTGAAATGCAGTTCCGTTTGTGTGTTTTTTTAAAGGATTTATTAGACAACTAACTTGGAACTCAGGCAAAATCATCTGCTAATTTCTAGCAGCTGTAGAATCTACTTGTGTTTCATAAGAAGGACCCAAGGTTCTCAAACTTGACGTGATTTTATCCTCATCCTACTACGTTGAAGGTTACTTTTATTTTTATACAAGCTGATATGAAGAGTTAAAATCAGAAAGCGGACAGAAGTTGTTGTAATTTCTTTTGTATATTTTTACCCTGCCCCTTCAACCAAGTTTCCATGGTGGCTTAAAAAAATATAATGCAGTTAAGACAGGTTCACACACACACACACCCCTATGGGCACTATTAAGATAAGCAGGCCTAAGAGAACAGCATAAAACAGTTGTTGTGAGCAGGAAGCAGCACAATCCTTTAAATCCTAGAGATCGGGTGGAACAATGAAAGCCACAACTGCTGCAAGCATCAGAAAACACATTGTAGTGATAGACTGTAGGGAGGGTTGTATGCGTAAATGATGCTCACTGACAGCTGTGTGCATTGCATAAGGCCCAATTGTCTGGTTAACTTGGCATGGAAGATGAGCCTGGATACCATGCCAGACTACTTGTGTATTGCAAGAAAAAAAGGGGGGAGAGCAGTTTACCCCAAATATTCCCCTTGAGGCCACACCAATGATACGGAATTGCACAAGGGCACTAATCCAGGCTACATCTTGGAGATAAAAATATGCAATACACACTTTGAAGGCTGTTGGTTGCATTTGTTCATGTTTCCTGGTTTAAAACACCCACAAGGTTGATCGAGAGACTCCCCAGTTGTTATTGACCTAGTACTGCCTACAACAAGGGTAGCCATCATGGTGTTCCCCATGGTTTTGGGGACTTCAACTCCCATAATTCTCCTAATAGGAGTACTGTATTGTGCTTTTCCAGTATCCCAAAGCTCAGTTCAGATGTAACAGTAAACCATGATTTTGTGTTGCATGCAGGAGTCTAAGGGTCTTCTTCCTCTCATTGGTTCTAAATCCTTCCCTTCTGTAGGTTTCTGTTGCATCTGAACTGGCAACCACGGTTTGCATTTGCCCTCAAAATGGTAAAACCTTATCGACAGGCCATAGTTATAGTGACTGCGTTCTCACACCCCAATCAGCCAGATTTTCTGGCTCATTGTGGTTGACAAGAAGGAGCAGCAGCATATCAGTGCTCACTTTCCAATTGTTCCCTCCTTGGTGTAAGCAGCATAAACAAACCAGGGAGGCTGAAGGGAGAAACTTGGCTTTGTGTTCTGTCCAAACTAGGGATCATGGCTTGTTGGCTTCCAGTGCCAGCAATTCAGGCAACCTAACAATCCATGGTTGTTGTTGACCAGTGATCATGGCTTGTTAGGGAGCAACAGACCATGCATGATCCCTGGTTTGGACATAATGCAAAGCCAAGGCTTCCTGTTTATCCATTTTGCACCAAGGGAAAGCACCTTATGCTTTAAAGAGGGAAGGGGGTGTGTGGTTCTGAGGCTCCAAACCAAACTATGGCTTGACATTACTTCTGAATTCACCCTTTATCAGTCTATTAAGGGAAACCATCCATGCGAATTTGCTTTTTAAAAAATAGATCTAAATTTTCCAGGTAATGCCCACATATTGTAGCTAGCTTTGATTTTATTTGAAATAGCCCAATTTACTATGGGTGGAATTCAGTGCCACGCAATTACAATCATTCCTCAGTGCAAGCATTTTTCTGCCTGCCTAACAGAATGCTCTCCCCTCTCCTCCAAATGTGTGCTGTTTTTTGGAATCTCCTGTCATTCCCACCCCGAGCTGATTTTGGGGGAGTGTACTTCCAAAGTAAAATTTACTCATAAAATGAGAGCACTGTTTTCTAAATTTAGTTCCGGTTGTTTTAAAAGTGGCTCAGACTTGCTCTCAGCTTTCTTTCTGATTTACTTTAGTTTAAAAACCTCAGAGTTGCTGTTCTGTTCTCAATCAGGGTATAAACGGGGGCGGGGGGGGGCGCGGGTAACAGTTTAAAAAACTCATGTCAGTTAAACATAAAGGAGAATGAAAACAGCTGGTTACAAAACATGGCTTGCTGATAGTTTTATGCAAAGTTGATTTTTCCGTGGAAATCCCCTCTGCTCCTCAATTGCACAATTCTTAGTCACTGTGGGAAGAAAACATAGCTGTCCCCACAAATTCGCGAACTAGGAGACCTAAGAAAATCTGAGCAACCTCTAGTGCTTCAGCCATACTTTTTCTTTTTTAGCTTCCATCATCTCTCAATTCAGCTGATCTTTCCTTTTAACTCCCATGAGAAAAGAAAACTGCAAACTCTGAGCTGCAGTTATGTGGCTTCTAAAATGGGAAGTTCTCACTAACCGACAAGTTCCTCTCCTGTGATTAAAATTTAGGCATACACTTTGAGCGGTTGAGGTTCTTGTTTTTGTCTTTTTTTGTTGCTCCTGTGGTTCCAAAAGTGTTGATTTTTATTTGAAACTAGTTGGCCCGGCCACACATTGCTGTGGGTCATCCCTGTGATTCCCCCCACCCTGTCCCGATCCATGACATATCCCACCATAGCTGCCAAGTCTCCCGTATTCCCCAGGAAACCCCCGTTTTTCCAGCCGTTTCCCACTGGCAGCCCAGATTTTTAAAAAAACCTGTAAATCCCCCGGATTCTTACCGGCCCGGGGAGGCTCCTTCTGCGCATGTCTGGAGTCTCTGGACATGTGCAGAAGCGGTTTCTGGCACGGCGGCCATTTTGGAAATGGGCAGAGCATGCGTAGAAGCAACTTCCGGTGTCACTCTGCCCAGTTCCAAAATGGCCACAGCGCGACTTCCGGTGCCACGCCGCTGCCGATCCCAGATTTTTCAACCTGGGAGTTGGCACCTATGTATCCCACCCCTCCTCCCTCCACCCCCTCGGCTCATCCATGTGTTTCGATGGGATACCCTTCCCTCTGTTGTCCCCAGGGAGTGTTGGCTCCTCCCCTATGTATCTCCATACCTTGGCCCCCACCCTTGGAGAAGGAACTGTCAGCTTCTGGGTTCTGTTTCCCAGCATGCACTTTTGTCTAAGCCCTCTGTTGTCCCCGGGGAGTGTTATCCCCTCCCCCCTGTATTTCCATACTTGGGCCCCCACCCTTGGAGAAGGAACTTTCAGCTTCTGGGTACTATTTCCCAGCATGCACTTTTGTCTGAGCCCTCTGTTGTCCCTGGGGAGTGTTGCCCCCCTGGTATCTTCCTACATTGGCTCCCACCCTTGGAGAAGGAACTGTCAGTTTCTGGGTTCTGTTTCCCAGTATTTACTTTTGTCTGAGCCCTCTGTTGTCCCCGGGGAGTGTTATCCCCTCCCTGCTGTATCTCCATACATTGGCCCCTGTGTATGCATCTTATCTGGATTAATATTTTTTTTGAAATAAGAACATGAGAAGCAGAAGTTATTACTGTTTAATTTTATTTTTGGCGTTGAAATTTATTTTGGTGGGTATTGTATGATTTGAGTGTTGTTGTGTGTTTTGTGGTGGGTTTTGTTATTTGGGTTTTCTAATTTTGGAGCAAATGTTTTGAATGTAGGATGTGGTGCTGGGTTTTTTTAATGCTGTTTGCGATGTTTTATTTCTCTAGTTGGGGTTGTCATTTAAATCGGGGGGGGGGGGGATTGGCCACTGAAAATATCCGAGGACTTAAACTGGGGAGAGAAAGTGCATGATTTTTTTTAAGACACAGAGCCTTGCAATCAGTCATAGTATAAAGCCTAGGTTAAAAGGGGCATGACTGCCCTTACTTGAAATGGCCGCCAGAGCCTCGCATGTGACACAACGCCCGCTAATTTAAAAAGCAAAAACCCCTCGCCGTGCCCCCAAGTGCGTGTTAGGGGAAATGATGAACGACTGCCTAATGCTGCCAGGCCTAGGCCTAGTCTGTCGGCCTTGGCTTGGGCTAGTATTTAAATGTGAGCTGAGGCCTCCGCCCTGTATTTCCATTCCTTGGCCCCGGCCTGACTCTGGGTTGTCTGGTAATGGCCGTCTTGGTGGTTTCAGTTGCTCGGTTGATGATGTCATTATTTGGCGCCGCCCTTCAGAGATTCTGCTGGTGACAGCACGCGATCTGCCTTTCTGTTGGATGCTGCTGGAGTCTTCAGACCTTCTGCTGGTGACGTCTAATTTGGGCGCCACTTTTTTGTGTGTTTAATCATTATTTTAGGTATGAAAGGTTTGCTTGGGGGGGGGGATTACGCCAGATCCCTCCCTGGTGGGCATGGAACGTTGTGGCCAAATTTGTTACATTACAGTTCAGCGGTTACGGAGAAAGGCTGTGACCTCTGCGCATGCAATGCCTACATTTTTATATATATAGATGTTCTTTTGTTAGTGTACAACGCGATTTATTAGCTGGGCAATGGCCTGGTTGTCACGGACTAGGGTCTGAACTAGCTTTCCATGCACAAACACCCTCCTTTCTTAACAAGCATGTCCCAAAGGCAGACTCCTAGGTTTGGGGTTCTGTTCACTGGATATAGCATGCAGATTAGGGGGTACAGTCAAACCTCGGTTCTCAAATGGCTCCATTTTCAAACGTTTTGGCTACCGAACACCGAAAATCCAGAAGTAACTGCTCCGGTTTTTGAACGATTTTCAGAAGCCGAACGTGCTACATGGCTCCCGTTTTGAGTTTCCCTATTTTATTGAGGCTTCCACATTCAGCTTTCGGTTGTCAAACGTTTGGAAGTTGAACAGCCCTCCAGAACAGATTATGTTCGACAACCGAGGTTTGACTGTATACCATAAGAGCGGTGCAAAGGCAGTAAGAGTCCCTCTCAGCAATTGTCTTCCTCCTGTGTACAATGCTGGCAGCGTCAAGCCTCACTTATTATTGGGCAGAGTCACATGAGCCCTTCTGCAACAACAGCAGGTCTCTAAATAGAATCAGTGCAGATTCCCAGAACCCTTTTGTATCAGTCTGTTATAAGCATCTCTATGACCCAACGCCACGTGAAGAGGAGGGATTGCTTTTCTTAGATGCGTATAGTTTGCATTTATGGTCTTGCCCCTGTTCTTGAAAGGTCAGGACTGACAGCAAGTTTATTATCCACAATCAATGGGATTTTGGAAGGATCTAAGATACTCTTGCATACATGTGCCATTAAAGCAAGCCCATGCTTATTGAATTAAAAAGACCTTGCATTTCCTCTGGGAGGTGGATCAGCCTCTACTTTTGGCAAACCTTCAAAGGCAGAGAATTCCAGAGCCAGAGAGCAGTTATCGAGGCAGCGTGTTTGCTAAACTCGTTGCTAATTGCCAATCTTTCTGCATTAAATACACCAAGGCTTTAATCGTGAGTTTCGCGTTAGGCCCTTGCCACGCCTGGAAGAGTTGCAGACCGATCCAGTTCTATCGGTAATAGCATAGAAACAGAAACCACCTTAAAATGCCTGCTGCTACAGTTCACAGTGTTATCACTGTTGGGGGATGGAAAGGGGGGATGGTGTTTTAGATATGTGCTCTGAAGCCTTTTGAGAAGACAGTGTGAGAAATACGAGCATCGCACTTTATTAACTTGCGTGTCTGAGTGGTACTGCAGGCTTATTCCAAACGCTCTGGAAAACAGGTCTTGAGGCAGCTTAGAATAATAATTCATGCACAAGAATTTCCACTGCCCAAACATAACCAGATGGTTCAGTGTCCTGTGTTAACTCCACTGCTTATTTTCAAATCCAAATACTTGGATATTTACTGGCTGGGGAGCAGAGAGCTACAATATTCCACACAACGTCCTGCTGCAGATTTCAAATGTCCTAATGCTGCTTCGTTTGATATAATAGGAGGCAGCCATCTGGCATCCTTTCCTGTAATCTTGGCCCAATTTCAGGAACTCATTCCTCTGTGCTGATTGAAATTCCAGCCATCCTAACTGTCAGTGTGCATGTGCTGTGGGACTTCTTAGATATCTAACGATCATGTTTTATATAACGTGGTTAAAGTATGCAACACGCTTCACCTCTGCTTCCGGTTCCGCTCTGCCTTAATGGGACAGGAAGAAACACCACGGAAATAGTAAGTGCTACACACACACAGGAAGAAAAGGCATATAGTTTGAGTTGCAGTTTTACAAAATCATTTAATGTGTCAACACGAATGTCTTGCCAGACCCAGCCATCGCCAACGCTTTGTGGGTAATGCCACACAAGCCAGTTAAGGGAGGCTTTAGCAGTTCATGAGTGGACTTTGGTAATCTTTCGTAATAAGCCACCCTGTGCAAGGTCAAAATTTGGCACACCCAAATGGATCAATTATGGATTGTCTCAGTGCCCCACCTTAAATCTGGTGCTGGCAGCACCTTCCTGTTTTGCCTCAGGCTGCAAAATGGGGAGGGCTGCCCCTTCTTAAGGTCCATAATTATATAGCTTGATGTAACTTTATGCACTATAAGGGACGCGGGTGGCACTGTGGGATAAACCACAGAGCCTAGGGCTTGCCGATCAGAAGGTCGGCGGTTTGAATCCCCGCAACGGGGTGAGCTCCCGTTGCTTGGTCCCTGCTCCTGCCAACCTAGCAGTTCAAAAGCACGTCAAAGTGCAAGTAGATAAATAGGTACCGCTCCGGCGGGAAGGTAAATGGCGTTTCTGTGTGCTGCTCTGGTTCGCCAGAAGCGGCTTTATCATGCTGGCCACATGACCTGGAAGCTGTCGGTCGGCTCCCTTGGCCAATAAAGTGAGATGAGCGTCGGAACCCCAGAGTCGTCCGTGACTGGACCTAACGGTCAGGGGTCCTTTAAAAACTTTATGCACTGGCACCTGATTTTGTTTGCTTCCCTCTTCTATTCCCATTACTTTTTTCTCTTTCTTATTCCAAAGCAATATACTTTTGCGGTACAATTGACATGCTATGTTGCATCGCAAAATGTGGCATGGTTTGCCACTGCTCTCCCCCATGACTCCCGCAGCTGCTGTTTCTATTTCCCTTTGTTAATTATCAGCACCTTAGGTTGCTGCAAATTAGCGAACAGTAGGTGTTAGTTATTGGGGTGAACTAGAGCATGTGAGATATAGGACAAAGTCTCCCGTTGGTGTGAGTATTTAATGCATACCTAAAGCAACTGCTTCACAAAGTTTCAAATAATCACATGGCACTGGCGACCAGAAAGTTAGATTTCTACACACACAGAGAGAGAAGTTTTCCAGGTTTCAACAAAGTTTCCTTTTGAAGCCTTCAGACTATAGATCAATATATGCCAAACTTGCTTTGTCCCAACGTAAAATTCTCCTGTTTCAGCTTTCATGCCCTTTTAGAAGTTATGATGTTCTTAATCCACCTCCTGTGAATTCAGTGCTTTTCTTTCTTAGAAAAAAGGTGCCAGTACCCACCATGAAGTTGTTACACTGTCACACTTTTACCATTATTGTTTTTTAAGGTGCTGGTACTGTGTATCCTTCAATCCCCCAAGAAAAAAGCACTACCTTTTCCTTCACTGCTGTAGCTCACACCTTCTTAACGTATTCTACTGGTTTCATACTCCATGCAGGAGAGATGTAAACTCTGTTCACCATTGCCAAAATGTGGGTGATGGACAGCATCAAGTAGCAAATAAGCACTAGGGATCTGTATTAGGGCTGGGTGGGAGAGATCGGAGTTCCCAGACCCATTTCAAGGAACCAGGTGGAAGATTTGAACCACCCCAATTTAGCCCTACCTGTGTGCTCTGTGCACCCAGAAGGTAAAAAGGTAAAGGGACCCCTGACCAGCCGTGACCGACTCTGGGGTTGCAACGCTCATCTCGCGTTATTGGCCGAGGGAGCCGGCCGGCGTACAGCTTCCAGGTCATGTGGCCAGCATGACAAAGCCGCTTCTGGCGAACCAGAGCAGCACATGGAAACGCCGTTTATGTTCCCGCTGTAGTGGTACCTATTTATATACTTGCACTTTGACATGCTTTCTAACTGCTAGGTTGGCAGGAGCTGGGACCGAGCAACGGGAGCTCACCCCGTCGCGGGGAATCGAACCGCCAACCTTCTGATCGGCAAGCCCTAGGCTCTGTGGTTTAACCCACAGCACCACCCGCGTCCCTACCCAGCAGGTATGAGGACCAAATTTAGCACCAAAGTGGAAACTAATCTGAGCCTCCGGAAGTGGGAGGCGGCTGCATCAGCCTACCTCAAGTGGCCCCTGACCTTAGATCAGGAATGGGCAACCTGTGGCCCTCCAGAGGTTGTTGCCCTCAACTCCACTCTGCTTCAGACAGCATGCTGTCTGGAGCTGATGGGAGTTGGAGTCCAACAAGCTCCAAAGGGGTCATAGATTAGCCATCCCTGCCTTGGGATGCCTAGCTGTACCTGAGCACACCTTTTTCAGGTGGAGGAGCTGCCGAAATGGGTAACTGCTCTGAGCTGACTGGGTGGAGTAGGGTTTCCTGTCTTCCCTCTCCCTCAGATGCAGCAAGGGGAGAATGGCTGTTGAGGGAACCAGTTCTGGGATGGGAGGAATGAAAGGCAGTTGGCGCCAGCCACCTCTATGCTCTTCGTAGGGACAGGGAGCCTCCACCGCTGCCGCCTCTTCCCATAGCAGCTCTGGATGTCAGGCAGAAAGTTGAGAGTGGAGAACAGCGCAGGTGACTCACCCTTTTTGTTTAACATCTGAAGATAGAACCTATTCATCTCTCGTTCCTTTCACAGAGCAATCCTGGAGTGGTTTAACAAGGAAGTCTGGGAATTGTAGCTCTGTGCCGGAATAGGGGTCTCAACAGCACCCGCAGCCAATAATTCTTGGGGTGGAAGCCATGGCTGTTTAAAGTGGTGTCATAGAGCTTTCAATGTGTGGTGTGAATGTGGCTGGAGAGAGGCCTGCTACTGTCAGCAGATCGTGCTAGCATTTTCCCTCTCAAGTCTTTCAAAATTAAGATTGGTTTTAAAGACAATGGGAACAGTGTCTCATAAGCAAACATCAAGTCACTTCCTGAACCCTTCAACTTCCCTTCAAGTTCTTTCGTACTCAGGGGGTCTACCATATATATATATACTGCTGACTGAGAGATCGCTTCAACTGTGTGTGCAAATAAATAAAATAAAATAAAAGCTTCCAATATAAATAACCAGCACTTCCATTTTCAGCTTTTAGGTGCAACTTTCCAGTGAGGTTTAAACTGCATACGCAAATGGGGGCTTCAGGAAGAAGTAGCCACCTGACACGGTTTATGGGTGAAATTGCGATCCAGTATGCATGGTTTGCATGGCTAAAATCTCATATTTGATTTGTTCGCCAGCACTTCTGGCTGAAAGGATATTTTGCTATAGTTCACGGTATGTATGTGGAACACTGGATGTGGTAGATCATAGGCCTGGTTCAATATAAGGCAGCCCCTGACATAAAGCTCAAGCCAGGGCTGGCAGTATATCTAGTAGTCTTCATTACTGTACCTAAGGACAATAAAAAAATTCCTTCAGTAGCACCTTAAAGACCAACTAAGTTTTTATTTTGGTATGAGCTTTCGTGTGCATGCACACTTCTTCAGCTACAGTGAAATGGGAGTCCCCAGGCACTTATTGTACCTTATTGTACCTATTGTACCTAAGGACAATAGACTCAACATTTTAATGGCCAAGGTTCAGAGATTGTCTTTATTGTCATCTTTATTGTCACTGTCCCCTTGCGGGAACAACGAAATTACTCGGTTGCTACATCCACTCAGATAAAGCATTCCGCATAATCCAAAATTACAAAACCTAATTAAAAACAGTAAATATAATACAAAATAACAAGTAAAATAAGATGACTTCAAAGTCCAGGCTTTCCATTTAAGGCCAAAATCGCTCTAGAGAAGAAATGGTTCCTGAGACGGCTCGTTCTTGCCTGCATTGTTCTATATCTCCGTCCCGATGGCAGGAGCTCAAAGAAATGGTGACCAGGGTGCGTTGGATCTCTTGATATGTCTAGTGCTTTTCTATGGCACCTGGTGGTATAGATTTGTTCTAAGGTGGAGAGTGAGCAGCCAATAATGCTCTCTGCTGTTTTAATAATTCTGCACAGCCCTGCTCTGTCCTGGGAAGTACAGCTTCCGTACCACACACATAAACCATACGTGAGCACGCTCTGTATGGCACAGTGATAGAAGGCAAGCAGCAGCTTTTGTGGAAGATGGTTTTTCCTTTAAATTCTCAAAAAATACAGTCTCTGCTGCGCCTTCTTCACAAGCCCACTTGTATTAACACTCCAGGACAGATCCTCCTGTAACTCAATGCCTAGAAATCTAAACGTTGTTACCCTCTCCACACAAATTCCGTCAATCAAAAGTGGCTGGACCTTGTTCTTCTGTCTCCTAAAGTCCACCACAAGCTCCTTTGTTTTCTTTGTATTTATGAGCAAGTTGTAGGCTAGCAACATCTGCAGGGCCACAGTTTCCCCAGACCTGGTTTAATTAAAAGAGGAAGCCTCCTTGTAACACAGTTTGTCACAAAATGGGTGCTGGGTGAAGTGGGTCCCCTGGCAAAGCAACCCAGTTCAAATCAAGGTTCTCTAAATGTGAACAGAGCTTATCTTTCTTTCTTCTTTCTTTTTAATTGGGGGTAGTTGTATCTGACTGTGCCCAAACTGGTGAGTGGCGTTTGTGTGCAGGAGTGCAGGAGTGCAGATCTTGCAGAATAAATATTAAAATAATCTTCCTCCCCCTCCCCCTCCTCCTCCTCCTCCTCCTCCTCCTCCTCCTCCTCTTCTTCTTCTTCTTCTTCTTCTTCTTCTTCTTCTTCTTCTTCTTCTTCTTCTTCTTCTTCTATTACATTTATATCCTACTGTTCCTCTGAGGCACTTAGGGTGGTGTTCATAGTTCCTTCCTGCTCCTTTTCAATCTCATAACAGCTCTGTGGGGTCTGCTCTGTGTCTAAGACAGCGTTTCTCAAACTTGGGTCTCCAGCTGTTGCTGGACTACAACTCCCATGATCCCTAGCTAGCAGGACCAGGGGTTAGTGATGCTGGGAACTGTAGTCCATAAAACAGCTGGAGGCCCAAGTTTGGGAAACACTGTCTCAAGACAGAGCAGACCCCAACCTTTTTTTATAACTGGGAAGCCAGAGTTGGTGTGTTTGTGTGCTGGCTAGGCACTTGTGCCAGAACAAACAGACCAGCCTTTGCCAACTTGCTGTGCTGCAGCTGTTTTTGGACTCTGGCTCCCATCTAGGTGAGGCTGATGGGAGTTGTAGTGCAAAGCAGCTGCAGCACACCAGGTCGGCGAAGGCTGGGGTGGACCAACCACCTTTTCTCTCTTTTCAGCCCCGTAGGATGGCAGTACTGCCATACATATCAATGCAATATTTCAGTACAGGAGGCGCCTGAGACAGTGGCTGCTCAGTACTTTGCGGAATGAATAAAACTGCTTAGTTCTGGGTGCAGTTTTGCATGTGAATAGAGATGAGGTTGTAAATGCAAATCTAGCAGTGCCACCTTCCTCCTTTGGCCCATCGTTAAATGGCTGTAGGGCCTCTGCATTACAAATTCTGCTTAAATGCTACCTCCCATGCTACTTCCTGTGGTTTTTGCTTGCAGTTTGCATCACTGTCTGCTAACTTTCTTTTTACCAACTCTGCTGCATCTCCAGGGGTAATCTTCCATGGGATTTTGGTACTTTTCCTCCAGCCTGTTCTAGGTGGGGTGGGGGGTGTCTTCCAAGCTCATGTTTGCCAAGATGGCATTAACGGAGTTGTATCTGCATGAATTAGTCAAAGGAAAACCTTAGTTGTGTTTGTATAAAAGAGATTCTTATCGCCTCCATTCCAAAATTAAGAATGGAAGAAAAACCTTGTTGAGTCAAGCCAGTGACCCATCAAGTCCAGCATCCTTTTCTCACACTGGCCAACCAGATGCCTATGGAAAACCTAAAAACAGAACCTGAGCAAAAAAGCACTCTCCCCCTTTGTAAAGGTAAAGGTACCCCTGACTGTTAGGTCCAGTTGTGGATGACTCTGGGTTCTATAGGCCGAGGGAGCCAGCGTACAGCTTCCAGGTCATGTGGCCAGCATGACTAAGCCACTTCTGGCGAGCCAGAGCAGCGCACGGAAATGCTGTTTACCTTTCCGCTGCAGTTGTATCTATTTATCTACTTGCACTTTGACGTGCTTTCGAACTGCTCAGTGGGCAGGAGCTGGGACTGAGCAACAGGAGCTCACTCCGTCGCGGGAATTTGAACCGCCCACCTTCTGGTCGGCAAGCCCTAGGCTCAGTGGTTTAGACCACAGCGCCCCCCCGTGTCCCACAGCGCCACCCGCTGTGGTTTCCAGCAACTGGTAAATTGGACTTCACCCCTACCTATAGCGCTTTCTGCTTTTTTAAATAATTGAGGCTGGGTTGGACTTTTGTGCTCAATAAGCCAAAGTGAAGGCTTTTTTTTCCACAGAAGGTGACCCTGTTTTGAAACCTTTGCTGATTCTTCCTATTGCATGAGTTTCTTTCAAAACTTCCTGTGGCTCACACCACAGTCCGTGTTCCCTGATCGCAATACAGTGACCCGGTAGCTACATTCCTACCTATAAGCAATTTTTAACTTTTTAGTGCAATTGTTTCTCAAACTTGGGTCTGCAGGTGTTTTTCGGACTGCAATTCCCATCATCCCTGGCCATTGGTCTTGCTGGCTAGGGATGATGGGAGTTGTGGTCCCAAAGCAGCTGGAGACCCAAGTTTGGGAAACACTGTTCTAGTGAAAGGGAGAGAGAGAAATATTCTGCTGCAGAAAAGCTTCTGCGACAGGATGGAGTTAATGGGAGGAATGAAATTTGTGTGTGTGTGTGTGTGTGTGTGTGTGTGCTCATTCACATTTGTGTGGTCCTGTCCCCTCTGCCAGCAGCAGGCCACAGACAGAGCATGGTTTAAATGAGTCAGCAGTGTGGCACCACAAAAGATTTCAATGCATGCACACAGTGCAAGCTTTAATATGGCCCTGAACTGACCAGAGGGCCATTCCTGTAACACTTCTAATTGTCTCCTTGCGTTTACCCTTTTAACTTTTAGAGCGCTCTGAGCAGAACAAACGAAAGATAGCAGAATTATGCAAACAAATGGGATGCATAATAATGTGAGGTATAAATATTCTCCGAGTCGAAACAAAGTAGATGGAGCAAGTTTTTGTTTTTTTTTTTTTTTAGCGAGAGGCAGTGTGGGGAAGTGTGGTGTCACGTGGCTTTGTGACAGGAAACTCAGTTGAAAGCTGAGGTGAGCTTCAGACGTGACAGCTCTCCTACTGTTGAAGACAGTGCAGGTCTGTGTTTTTCTTTTTGCAGCAAGTTTTTATTCTTTTCGAATAGGAGTGTTATGTGTGTGTGTGTTTAAGGTTGTCGTGGTTGGGGTAGGAAGATTGTAGCATGAGACTTTCTCTGGGACAGCGCTAGGCTTCTGACTTACAAGTTTGTCCAAAAGATGCCTATAACAGGGAAGAATTAATATTCAGGTTGGTGGTTCAGTTTGTATATGTGTGTGTGCTGGTGAAATTAGCTGTCTGTGGGAAGATAAGGATTTTAATATTTCGGTAATGAAAGCATGTTTTGTTGTGCTAGACACACACACACACACACAACTGGAATGGGGAGAACTTTGAACTGTTATTGTAATTGGCTAATGCAAAAGACTAAGGCTGCAATCCTATGCACAGCTATTGTCCAATTGCACCTCCTTAGGAGTAAGGCCCCTTGAATTTAGTGGGAATTTAATTACATGTGCTTTTGTGTAAGCATGCCTAGCATTGTGCTGCAGATGTAGCTGCTCCTTTAGTGGAGTTTGCTAGCTCTGAAATGCTATTACTGATTTCAGTACTTACAGTGCCTAAAAATTTTCTAAGCCCTGCACGTATATTAAAAGAGAGCACAAGGGCCTGCTTGTGAGCTTGCGGTATAATTAGATGCAGTGCAAAATGAGTGAAGAGGAGGAAAGCAAGCATTTGCAGCTCCTCCAGGGGCCGGTGAATGGAGCCAGGTTGGTCTCCCCTCTGTCATGGTGTTCTTCCTTGGGTGCAGACAAAAATCGTAGAATTTGTAGAGTTGGAAGGGACCACAAGGGTCATCTAAACCAACCCCCTGCAATGCAGAACTCTTTCGCCCAATGTGGGACTTGAACCCATGACTCTGAGATTAAGACTCTCAGGGCTCCTTGGTGCTCTGGCCAGTGGCAGAAGCCAGAGTGTGCCCCCTCTGCTTCTTCAGTCCCAGAGCATCGATCTAATTTTGCTTTCTTCTTTGTCTTTGTCTGAAACGTCTCTCACTTAAACCCTTTTTTTGCTCCAAGAGTAAGAAGAAAATCTTCCCAACATCCATCCAGAGAGTTGCTGGGCTTGGTGTAAGGGGCCTAACTGGTAGGATCAGATACGGGTATTATTTCCCCCCTCCTCTGGACCTCCTTCCTCCCCAGGCCGTATCACAAGCTGTTTTTGAAACTTCCATCAGTTTCAATTGCAGTCTTCCAGCGGACGGCTGGGGAGGAGGTGAGGGTTGTGTTTGGTGGAAAAACAAGTCCAAAAACAAGTCCAGTTGGTTCTGTGGCCTCTGTCCTTCTCTGTGAATAACTTGCATATTCTTCTGAAAATTCAGGGTAGTGGTCAGACTACGACTGGGCAGGGGAGGGGGCACCCAAGTTTAAATACACTCTCAGCCAAAAATTGCCTCACCGGGTAGTTGGGAGGACAACATGGTTGGGGGAGGGGAAATGCATGTCCCACTTTGAGACCCAGAAAGGACATGGGAGAAAGAGCACCAACCAAAAAACTGGATCAATGACTCCCATTGTCCTGTGGTCTGTCCCTAACTGTGCAAAATAATATTTTGGTTCAGAATGTTTTATAATATGCTGATTCTTGACAATGCAGAGGTTGATTACCGGTAGTGCTTTTCCACCCCCTCCTTCTAAAAAGAAAATGTCCTTGTCACCACAATGGTGAAAATCCATAACCTGTGTTTGTTTTTTTTATAGTTATAGGCATATGTAACAAAATAATCAACATTTCCTGCTGTAATGAGACATGCCTGGGTTGGCGGTTTGAATCCCTGCGATGGAGTGAGTTCCCATTGCTCTGTCCCAGCTCCTGCCAACCTAGCAGTTTGAAAGCACGCCAGTGCAAGTAGATAAATAGGTATTGCTGCGGCGGGAAGGTAAATGGTGTTTCGGTGCACTCTGGCTTCTGTCACGGTGTCCCGTTGCACGAGATGTGGTTTAGTAAAGCTGGCCACATGACCCAGAAAGCTGTCTGTGGACAAATGCCGGCTCCCTTGGCCTGAAAGCGAGATGAGCGCCGCAACCCCAATAGTTGCCTTTGACTGGACTTAACCATTCAGGAGACCTTTACCTTATGTATGATTGGATTCACATAAATACTGCTAGATCTATGCAATAATGCTATTTATAGGGAAGAGCACAAACTTCTTTAGCGTATTGTTCTTCTGGTGGTGAAGCCTGCGACACTCATTGGCTGAAGCGGCAGCACAGAATGTTCATAACTACCCCAACTATTCAGGCTTCCTAAATTATACATCTATACAGCTAAGTTTCTGTGGGGGAAGGAGACGTTATGTTATAATTTGCAGGGCGCAGGTGCCTTTTGGGGGTGTTGTCCCTGTCCCGCGCTGTTCGTCTGCCGGGAACGTTTACGTTTGCTCTGTTGCACTTCTCAAGCACTTACTGCCTATATGGGTAAACAAAGGCTGGATCTAGACATATCAAAGAAGCGTTTCAGTTAAACATGTAAATTTAAACAGGGAAAACAGGTAGAGAGAGAAAACGGGACTCCACAGCACCATCTGGTGGCACTATGTTTATATCACATATGCAATGCCTATAAATCGCTTTTTCTTTGCCATTCTCGCTGAGCCCAGAGAGCTACTGGGGCAAGTCCACACATGCTGCAGGGCTGTGCCACTTCCTCTTCCCCTGTTTCACTTGTCTAGGAATGAAGTAGGCAAAAAAAGGAAGCAGCAGCCACTTCTGTGTACCAATATATATACAGGCGGGGTCACCCTGTGGAACGCCCTCCCGTCAGATGTCAAGGAAATAAACAACTACAGTATCTGACTTTTAGAGGACATTTATAAGGAAGTTTCTGATGTTTGATGTCTCACTGTGTTCAAATTTGTTGGAAGCCGCAGTGACTGGGGACAACACAGATAGCAGCTTGTGCTTTAAGTGCAATTCTTGCGTGAAGATTTGCAAACCTCTGTGCACAAAAAGCATGCTGTAAAAAAAACACCAACGACCGCTGTGTGTTGCAAGGCTATGTGTGTCAGTGTACAAAATCGTTGGCTTCCATTGTACACTTTGCTTCAGGTTCCTTGTTTTCTTTCACACCGGTAACACTTCTTTGGGGACCTGTAAAATGAGTGGAAAATCTTTTTTGAACGCACCACCATCGAAGCATGCAAAAGCAGAGCAGCAAATGATAGCCTGTGCTTTATAAACGGATAACACTGCTTGATGAGAAAAACTGAGAAAAGTTAGAGCAGAGGAAGTGGGAAGAGTCAGAGAGCATTGTGGCAGAGGCAAAGAGGGGAGGTGGGGAACACAATAAGGGGATTGTATAAAAGTGGTAACAGCGTAAACCAGCGAAAAAGAAGGCTGAGGGGGGAATTAATTTTCCAGATTAAAATTAGAGCAGCAGGAAGAAGAGCAAGAAAAGACTATGCAACTACGTAAACATGGAAGAATGAAGGAATGGTTCAGGCTAGGGCTGGGCGATATATCAATATATTGTCCAAAACCAGTTTGAAGTCCATACCGTGATATCAGTTTCATAATAAGAATCACAATGGAGGGAATACTACGAAGCCAGCCAATAGCACTAGATAGCTCCATCCTTGTTTCAGACATCATGATATATTGCAATGTTTAGCTGGTGATAGATCACGATTTTTGAAAAATATCTGAAGGAACATCTCCACCGCCATATTTCAGCCCGGACACCGAGGTCCAGCTCCGAGGACCTTCTGGCAGTTCCCTCACTGCGAGAAGTGAGGTTGCAGGGAACCAGGCAGAGGGCCTTCTCGGTAGTAGTGCCCACCCTGTGGAATGCCCTCCCATCAGATGTCAAGGAAATAAACAACTATCTGACTTTTAGTAGACATCTGAAGACAGCCCTGTTTAGGGAAGTTTTTAATGTTTGATGTTTTATCATGTTTTAATTTTCTGTTGGGAGCCGCCCAGATGGGCAGGGAATGAATGAATGAATAAATAAATAAATAAATAAATAAATAAATAAATAAATATAGTAATAATTATATCGCCCAGCCCTAGTTCAAGCTCAATAGAAAGAGAGAACAGATAGGGAAATGAATCGTAAGTTGCTGTGGAGGCTGAGGCAGCCATGCCCTTGAATGTCAATGGAAGTGTTTCTGTGTGTTTGGGGAGGGGGGTAAGTTGATTTTGCAACGCTGGCTTGATAAGCCTCACCAGCGGTTCGATGGTTCTCATGCTTCCATCCAAGGCAGTTGATCACAGGCCACTTAGCAGTTCGAAAGTCCTAGCTTGTGGTGTATTGAATTTGGTCAGCCATGAAGCCAACAGCGTGACCTTGAGCTCGTTGTTATTTGCCAGCCTAACCAACCTCGCAGGGAGGACATTGGCTGCTTGGTAATATAATGTGGTATTGGGTATTGGGACATGCCGCCAACACACGCCTATTCCAAGCTAGGACAGCAGCCCATCTGCCTTCTGCTTTCAGGCCAGAACCTTTCTTCTGCACTGTACTTCTTCCTGCTCAGATTCTCCTGTGTTCTGCAGCAGTTGCAAGAGGTACAGCATGCATTTTTATATTTTTTATTTTTGGAATTCGCTCCCAGAAGCTGTGGCAAAGGCCCCTGTTTAGAAATACTGTAGGTTTTAAAGCACATTCCTAGGGATGGAACGTCCAGCTGCAGGGGCAGTCTACCATGTAACCAGTGTTAGAAACTCAGCTATATAAGCCAGGATTCCAGCCAGACGGCTCAAAAGTCGTATTTTTTCAATACCACTTTTGGGTTCCCGAAATTCATTCTGATTGTGCAGATAATATATCACAGATAGAATTCTACAGGGCATGTTGCCACAGTGTGAAAACAGTCAACACCCAATGATCTCCAGGCATGGCACCTCCAGATGGTGGAGATGTCAGGCACCATCCTGCCACCTGGGTATCTTCACTAGGTCGCAAGTGGCCAAAAGCCAGGTACAAAAATGCGCCTGGCACCTGGCGACTTTCGAATGCTGCACGTAACAGAAAAGAAGCTTCTGTATGGGGTCAGGCAATGGAGAAATATCTTTAAATGCTTGGCCCAATTTCGGCTGCGTTTGTGCATGCCTGTTTGTTTTCTCCACCAGGTTGCTAGCCAGGGAAATTTTGTTTGCTTTGTTATATTTCCTAAGTAAATGTTTTGTAAGGTTTCTTTCACCTCCAAAGTTCGGAAATGTCAGTTGACTAATACTCTTTTGAGTGGGTACTGTATTCCTAACCCTAAACATGCACGAAACAGAAACTACTTATTTTTACCATCTGTTTTAGGGTTACTGTCCAGACCTCCCCGAACCTCGTGTGTTCCAGGTGTTTTGGACTAGAATGCCACTCAGTCGCAGCCAGGTGGAGGTTATATGGCAAGACATCTGAAGGACACCAGGTTGGGGGCGACTGATTTGGATGAAGTAGGATCTGAAACAGAATATATAAATCATGCACAGATGTATGGGCAGGAGGCTTCAAGTTCTGGGATTCCAGTTTTATTCTGGCAAGGAAGATTCCCTCCCTCCCCGGCCCTCAATCTCTGCAAATGCAGTTTTCCATTTATTAATGGCAGAAACTAAATAGAAAAGTAAGTAAGCTTAAAACAAATTCATTCTTGTCTGGTGCAGCCAAAATATTTATCCCTACTGGCAGCATTGCAGCATTGAAATAAAATGTAAAAGTTAACAGGGAGGAGAAGAGGCCTTTTCATACTGCACTTTGTGGTTTTTGCAGGTGCTTAAGCCAAACAGGAAGTTCAATTGCTTTTATTAAAACATTTCTGCTTACTTTGCAAGGTACTAAACCGGTGTCTCCCCTCTACCCACCCCAAAAACCCTGCTGATTGATGAGACTCACCTTTTTTTATCCCTGAGCTGGAACTAGAATAGAGGCACATATGGTGAGAACAGGAGAACAATCTGAAATATTTCAGTGCTTAGCCAGAGATTGTGTATTTGTTCCATGAGATGAAATTCAAAAGCCACAGTATCTTTCTGTGGACCACCTAAAATGTGGGTGGGTGGGGGATGTACTGAGTAGTGTTTTGAGTCCTCCAGAACTCATCTTCAGGATAAATGTTAAGCAAAAGGGAGAGTTCTGGAGAACTCAAAAAGTTTGCTCACCAGGAAGGAGTGGTTTGGCCCTTCCTTCCACGGCCACAAACTCAGTGGAAACACTTCTCCCCAGTGCATGGTACTGCAGTTAGCGATTGGTGGGGGAGGGATCTCGTTGTGTCATGATGAGGGAGGGAGGAGTTAGACCTCCTCTACCTGTATGCTGTGGTCCTAGTGGAAATCTCCTCACGTAGGATTACTTTAAAAATATATATCTTGTCTTACCATAATCAGCATGATTCGATGTAGTTAGGCCCTCAAAGCACCACAGTGGCACGTGACAGGCGTCATTCAAAGCCCAAAGGCAAATTTGCTTCTGTTAAACCCCCGACTGCTGAGAAAACGTGAAGGATCTTTGGGAATCCAATAAGTTGGCACATGGGCGTACCCAGGATCAAAACTAGGGGGGGGGCAAGGGGAGGGGCCAAGGCACGGAAGGGGAGGGGCCACAAAGTGGGCGGGAACAGCGAACTCGCGCTCCGCCGGGCTGTGCCCCTCCCTAGCAGCAGGGCTGGTGGGCGGAGGCGGAGCCCAGCCCAGCGGAGCGCGAGTTCAGCGTTCCTGCCCGCCGCGCCGCGCTCTCTGGTTCCCCGCCGCGCTTGGCCTTGCCAGAGGGCGCGACGGGGAGCTGGAGGGAGGGCGCAGCGCGGCGGGCGGGAACGGCGAACTCGCGCTCCGCTGGGCTGTGCCCCTCCCTAGCAGCAGGGCTGGTGGGCGGAGGCGGAGCCCAGCCCAGCGGAGCGCGAGTTCGCCGTTCCCGCCCACCGCGCCGCGCTCCCTGGTTCCCCGCCGCGCTTGGCCTTGCCTGAGGGCGCGCCGGGGAGCTGGAGGGAGGGTGCGGCGCGGTGCGGCGGGAATGGCGAACTCGCGCTCCGCCGGGCTGTGCTCCGCCTCTGCCCACCAGCCCTGCTTCTAGAGTAGGGCAGCTGCCCTAACTTGCCGCATGGTGGGTACGCCCTTGTGTTGGCATCTGCAGAGCACATATGCAAGTGTAATACGTTCTTAGTTGGTTATGTATTCAGATTGGTGTGGTTTGTGGATGGGGACGCGCTTGCTTACTACCTGGTGACCTTTAAGGGCTGAAGTAGGCACTATGTTAATCGTGGGGTTAACAACTGCATACGGGGATTTTATGAGTATAATGCTAGGCGCAAGGCAATGGAGAGGGGAGAATTTTTCATCAGGATCATAGGGAGGTCATGTTTACCCCTTCCCTCCACTTCTGCAAGCCTGACAAAAATTATCCCCCTTGTGCAGCAGATAGGACTTCCAAAATGTTCGAAAACCAAAGTGCAGCTTCCGATTGGTTGCAGGAAGCTCCTGCAGCCAGTCGGAAGCCCCATTGGTCGTTTGGGTTCCAGAGAATGTTCTCAAACTGGAACACTCACTTCCAGGTTTCTGGCATTCAGAAGTGAAAACATTTGACTTGCAAGTTGTTCGGGATCCGAGGTACGACTGTATTTGACTTTAAAAAAAACCCAATGCAATTTTTTTTACTTTAAAAGTTAAAAACTTAACTTTCAAAGTTAAATATGTCTTTAAAAGTTATCTTTCATTGGCATTAATTGCCTTAGTTTTTGAATCCACATGGTGTGGGGCTGGGACTTATAGTGTTATCCTTTAAAAAAGAGAGATACTGTAAAAGGTATGTTGCTTATTCCCTCACTTCCCCCCTGCCCCCTTATTTCCAAATTCCCATGAAGATATGCTAAAGTCAAAACTCAGCTCCTCTCTGTCCCTTTGTCTGTGTTGCACGCAAGCTTGAATGCTGAAGCTTGCATGATCTCCCTCTAGCCAATAGACTGCAACAGCTGGAAGGTTAGCTGAGGATACAGCTTCACATTAAAAAAAATCTCCCTTAACTGGTCAAAGCAGATTCATCATACAGGTGATTTCTCTCTCTCGAACACTTAAGGGGGAAAAAATCATGTAAATTTAGCCAAATTCCTGAAACTGTAATATTTATCCAAAATGTAGTTGCCATACCATGTTGTTAAACGTTCTGGTGGTGAATGTAACACATGGGACAAATTATACAGAGGGCGGCTTTCTCCCTGAAGGCGCTAGTCTACGCTGTCTGGAAAACTCGTATGGCTCTCTGTATACTTTTTTTCCAGCCAAAAGTCTGTATTTCAGGGTCAGCCCAGGCACCACTTTTGCTGATGCCAGGAGGGCATCAAATCACAACAGAGGGAGGGAGCACTTAGCCCTTGCTCCCGTCAGCACTTCCTATCCAAATGGGATTCCAGACAAGTTTTTTTAGTTTGCAAAACCATGGAATATGAAGCCCTCCAAACTGAAGCACCTTGGAGGAAGGTCCTGATGAAATCATTGAGTCAGTTTCCTTAGGATCAGGTGGTCATTAATGACTGTACAAGCTATTCGGGAGCTTTAAGCACCTGCCTCTCTCATCTGGCTGCCTCCCCGTTGCATTTTGAAGAGGAGGACAAGGAGCTGTGCCCAGGATTTCAGTACCATACTTGAAACATGCCATGCTGGGCAAAGGCTCTGAAACTGCCATTTCTATTTGCTCCCTTTTTACTGCCAGATGAATCATATGTCTTTTTTGATAAAAATTACAAGCCTGGTGGATCAGGGGAATGCTGTGGATGTAGTATATCTTGATTTCCATAAGGCTTTTGATGAAGTCCCCAATGATATTCTTGTAGAGAAGCTGGTAAAGTGTATACTGGATGAGGTAACTGTTAGGTGGATTTGCAGCTAGAGTGCTCACTAATGGTTCTTTGTCATCCTGGAAAAAAGGGGACAAGTTGGAGGCCGCAGGATTCTGCCTTGGGTCCACTGGTATTCAACATCTTTATGAACAACTTGTATGAAGGTATTGTGGGGAAGCTAGCCAAATTTGCAGATCATGCCAATTTGGGAGGGGGAGCCATTGCTGCAGAAGACAGAATCGGTACTCAAGTTGACCTTAACAGATTGCAGAACTGTGCTCAAATGAACAAAATGAATTTCAGTAGGGACAAATGTAAGCTTCTTCACTTAGCCAGCAAGAACCAGCTGCACAAATATAAGGTGGGGAACATCTGGATTGTCAGTACTACATGTGAAAAGGATCTAGGAGTCTTAACAAGCTTAACATGCAAGAATGGTGTAGCAGCAAAAAAAAAAAGCAAATGCTATTCTAGCGTACATCAATAGAAGTTTAGTGTCTGGGTCAAGGGAGGTAATAGTCCCACTGTATTCTGCCTTGGTCAGGCCATACTTGGAGTACTGTGTCCAGTTCTGGGCACCACAATTTAAAGATATTGACAAGCTAAAATGTGTACTGTAGAGGATGGCAATCAAGATTATCAAGGATCTGAAACCAAGCCTTATGAGGAACAGTTGAGGGAATTGGGTATATTTAGCCTAGTAAAGAGAAGACTGAGAGGAGATATGATAGCCATTTTAAAATATCGAAAGGGCTGTCACATGGAAGATGGAACAAACTTGTTTTCTCCTGCTCCAGAGGGTAGGCCCCAAACCAATGGATCCATATTACAAGAAAGGAGATTGCGGCTGAACATCAGGGAAGAACTTTCTGACAGCAAGAGCTGTCGGACAGTGGAACCATCTCCCTTGGGAGGCTGTGGGCTCTCCTTCCTTGGAGGTTTCTAAACAGAGGTTGGATGTCTGTCTGTCATGTATGATCTTCTTGAGATTTCTGCATTGCAGGGGGTTGGACTAGATGACCCTTGGTGTCTCTACAGTTCTATGATTCTACAGTGCATTTGATTTGTCATAAGTCATCAAATAATTGCCCTCTTGTGGTTTCACAGAGAGAGGTGGAAAGACTGCAGAAAATCTGACTCTTTCTGTGTGTGCACACGCAAAGATCAGAACAGCAGCAGTTGCAGGTCTAGATCATGGGTAGGCAAACTAAGCCCGGATCCAGCCCAATCGCCTTCTCAATCCGGCCCACGGACAGTCCAGGAATCAGCGTGTTTTTACATGAGTAGAATGTGTGCTTTTATTTAAAACGCATCTCTGGGTTATTTGCGGGGCATAGGAATTCGTTAATCCCCCCCAAAAAAATATATAGTCCGGCCCCCCACATGGTCTGAGGGACACTGGACCGGCCCCCTGCTGAAAAAGTTTGCTGCCCCTGGTCTAGATCCTTTGTAGCACGACTCTTTCACCATTTTTAACGTACCTCTTTTTGCACATATGCAGTGCTGGGTTTTTTTACAGGTCCTTTTGCCATGCATCTATATACAGTATACATCTATATACAGTGTAGATGTTGACAGGAAAACTGGTGCTTGTGCAGTGTGCGAATGACGCAATTTTTTTTGGGGGGGGGGACCATCTTCACCCCCATCGTTCAGCCCGGACACTGAGATCCAGCTCCAAGGGCAGTTCCCTCTCTGTGAGAAGTGAGGCTACAAGGAACCAGTCAGCAGGCCTTCTCAGTAGAGGTACCCACCCTGTGGAACGCCCTCCCATCAGATGTCAAGGAAATAAACAACTATCTGACTTTTAGAAGACATCTGAAGACAGCTCTGTATAGGGAAGTTTTTTTAATATTTGGTGTCTTACTGTGTTTTAATTTGTTTGGAAGCCACCCATAGTGGCTGTGGTAACCCAGTCAGATTAATCAGGTGGCTAATTAATTAATTAATGATGATGATGACTGGGGCCATTGTTGTACCCTTAGATCTACAGAAGTATATTCGCAGTGCACATGATGTAGTTACTTCTATTTCAGCCGATGTCCTCAATATGAGGTCTCCATTGGAAAGTATCTGGGGAGATAGTTGGACTGTTTTGGTTCACCTGTTTAAGCAGCAAGAGCCAGTCTTGCAGAAGAGCAAAGTGTACTCCTGACAGCAGTAAAGAACAGGATCTGCTTTTAAGGCTATTGCCCTGCCATCATATCTGCTGGAGCTTTTAATTGTGCATGCAAATGGGTAGTTATGTTGTTTACTAGCACTCGGCATGTGCCGCCTCGTCCTTTAACAGCCCGACAAATGCCAATTTTTCACTGCGTTAAACTTCAGTAGACTTGTCGAGCTCACTATTTGCACAGGCATGCGAGAGCTGGAAAGTGGCCTCTCGCAGGCCAAAGATGGGGACCATATGTGTGGCTGGACTACAAGTCCCATCCTCCTTTGCCATTGGCCGTGCTGGCTGGAGCTGAAGGGAGCTGTTCACAGTGCAATGGCAAATCCAAGCCAGCCAATTGTTCTTGAGGAGGGTGTCGTGAGAATCATGGCCAAGGGTAGCAAGGAATTTGCCCTCTATGAAAGCAAACTGTTGTGTTAGGAAAGTTCGCCTACAGAAACTAGCATGGGAGAAAAATGTCAAGGAACTACCAGAAAACATAATACAGTGGTACCTCGACTTACAAACGACTCGACAACCGAATTTTTCGACTTACGAATGGGGGTAATGGCCGCACGCTTACGAATGTCTCGACATCCAGAAAAAACCGCGGCGGTTTTAGATAGGGATTTTTTGACTTACAAATTTTTGGATAGGGTTGCTTAGACTTACGAATTTTTCCGTTTCCAATGTAATTCCTATGGGAAATCACGTTTCCAGTGGCTTTTTTCGACTTATGAATTTTTCGACTTACGAAGGTGCCTTCGGAACGGATAAAATTCGTAAGTCAAGGCACCACTGTGCTGAAAGGAGAAAACATAACAAGAAAGCAGATTCCAACTTATCATCAGGAAGAACTTTGTGACAGTAGAAACCCGATCCTGGCAAAGAACACTGAATTACTGACTCCGCTTAAATTTAAATCCGCCTGGCCTACTGCCTCTAGTGCTACAGGACTCTCATAAAAGTGCATGGTCCAAACTAGTGCACCAAAAACTCCTTTCCTGCGGACTCCATCCACAACAGCTCCTTATGATGGGCCATACCAATGCAAAAAGGCTATTTGGACAGCGCCTAAAGGACCTTGAGCAGAACAACCTTGCCGTCATAAAGAAATCCTGCCCTTGGTTTGCCTTCTTTCCCCCCTCCCAGCTGGAACCCCTGTCACGCTATCTGTATAAATTAACCATCTCAAAATTCAGACGTGCTTTTACACTAGCCAGATTGGATGTGCTGCCCTCCGCCGTACTCGAGGGCAGATTTCAAAAGATTCCAGCGGGAAAACGACTCTGTCCCTGTGGAATCGTCAACACAGAAACAGTGGCTCACATCCTTCTGTCATGCCCTCTCTACAAAGACTTGCGGCTCGATCTCATTACACCCCTACTTCTAACTTTCCCAGGCCGCCCAACTGAGGCCACGTTGCTCTTTCTTCTATCAGATCAAAATGACCTGAGAACAACAAAAGTCGCCAGATTCATCGAGGGTGCAATGAGACTAAGGGTTACCTTTTAAACGATAATCATAGTCATATGATCCTTTTACCCATGTTGTTTTTAAGTCTATATTGCGTGTATTCTGTTGCTATGGCTGTTGGCTATGCAAATAAAGTTTATTGATTGATTGATTTGTGACAGTAAGAGCTATTAGACAGTGGAACCAGTGTTAGAAACTGAGATATGAAAGCTAGGAGCTAAATGGCACCTTAAATCTTTTGGATGCAGGCGGGTAGAACATGTTTTAAGTGTGCTTTGAACAAATGGCTTTTAGGCAGCTCATATTTAGAGCAGACTTCAGCAGTGTTAGAAACAGAGATAAAGCTAGGAGCTAAATAGCACCTTAAACCTAGGTGCACCTTTTTTATAACAAGAGCACAAAGCTGAAAACGAATGAACCGCAGCTAAAATTCATGTTCATTTTTCACATGGTCTAGTCCAGGCATCCCCAAACTTCGGCCCTCCAGATGTTTTGGACTAGAATTCCCATCTTCCCCGACCACTGGTCCTGTTAGCTAGGGATCATGGGAGTTATAGGCCAAAACATCTGGAGGGCCGCAGTTTGGGGATGCCTGGTCTAGTCCTTTCTCTGCCCACCCCCCTAATGTTCTTAAAGAGGGTCTCTCCTCCAGTCTTCAATAAACTACTATATTCTGTATAAAGTCTTATGAACTTTATGAACTTATGAACGGATAGCTTATGAACGGATAGCTTATGAACTTATGAACGGATAGCTTATAGACGCAGGCTTCCTTCTTCATTACTACACTTGAGTTGATGAATCTGATCAACACGTGACCCCTTTCCTCTGTATGTACATGCATATACACAGAGCAACTTAACTAGTCTTTTTAGTGCTTTTTTAGTGCTAGGGAGCAGAAACACTGGGCAGGAAAATGCCCACTCTTAAACTTTTGACTTAACCGCCCCCCCCCCCCGCTAAGTTCTATCAGCCTTATGGGTTTTTTGTTTTTGTTAATCCTAAAAGCTGCCATTTAGTCTTCCTCTTTTTCTCTGCTTGGAGATTAATCATGCAGGAAATGAGTAAAAAAACCTCTGAGAGCTGTCTGCTACTGCAGTCCATCTACATTTTAAGGGTCTCTAGAATGGCTGCTTTAAAATGGCTGATTAGGTACATGCTGTCGTCTTAAGTCTACAAGGCTGCCACGTGAAAGAGCGACTGGCATATAACACAAGGGGATTTACAAGCATGTTAATAATTTAGGAGTTGAGGTTTTTGAAATGTTTTTAAATTATTAAGTATGAGGGAAGCATAAAAGAAAGCAGGCCTTCCCCTTTATTAATTAATCATACTTTTTCCTTCAAGGAAAGTATAATAATTAATGGTCAAGGATGATGGGAATTGTTGACCGGCAACATCTGAGGGTCACAGATTCCCCGCCTCACCTCTAAGCTCTTTACTCAGCACAGGCTCATAGTTTTTAACATCAAAGGCCCTTGTAACATTCATAAAATTGTAGAGAAGGAAAGGGACCCTGAGTGTCATCTAGTCCAGCCCCCAGCAATGCAGGAATATACAGCTGTCCCATATGGGAATCCTCCATTTTTTAAAAATCAGAGCAATCTACTGATTATGGTGAGATTTGAGCCTGCCTAATTTTCTTGTCATAATCATAATACCTATTTCATGAAAACTTATCTCTGAAAACCTAGAGGTGAGGCAATACATCCTTAGCTTTAAAATACTTTCCCCCCTCCCGAAATGTTTCCTTAAACAATATACCTGAAGGAGCATCTCCACCCCCATCATTCTGCCCGGACACTGAGGTCCAGCTCTGAGGGCCTTCTGGTGGTTTCATCCCTGCGAGAAGTGAGGTCACAGAGAACCAGGCAGAGGGCCTTCTTGGTTGTGGCACCCGCCCTGTGGAACACCTTCCCTTCAGAGGTCAAGGAAATAAACAACTATCTGACTTTTAGAAGACATCTGAAGGCAGCCCTGTTTAGGGAAGTTTTTAATGTTTGAAGTTTTATTGTGTTTTTAATATCCTGTTGGAAGCCTCCCAGAGTGGCTGGAGAGGCCCGGCCAGATGGGCGGGGTATAAGTAATAAATTATTATTATTATTTGTTTGTTTGTTTGTTAATCTATTTGGTGGGTACTTCATTCTGTATCAAGTTCAGCCTTGCTAAAAATTCACACAAAAATCCTAACCCCGATTTGCTTCTGTCAATTAAATCGTTCTCTTATCGTTCTGACTGAAATGGTTAAGCCTGAGAAAAGAACTAATATAGCTAAGGTTTTTTAAAATTTATTTTTAAGGCAATAACTGGTTGGCTGTATCACACAGAACTCCACAGGCCACTGCAGCTGTGGAAAAAGAAGAAGCTGTTGAACAGGATGATTGTGGTTTGCTGTGAGAACTTAATTTTCCTGTTGACCATTTTTTAACAGGAAGTTGAATGAATTTTAGTTTAATGTGCTACAGATTCTGATCTTTAGGCGTAAAATGCTCACAGGGAGAATAGTATCTGTTTTGGTGCAGTGATGAGCATTGCAACGTGTACAACTCTGCCGTGTTCGGAAATCCGGCCGATGGTTACGTGACTTAAGTATATATTTTTAGATTATTATTGTCATTAACCTTTGGAAGCTGTAGTTTAAAAAAGTGTTTTTAAATCCTGCAAGCAGGTTTTTTCTTCTTCTTCTATTGTTGTAGCAGTCAATCTTTAAAGTGTTTCTGTAATTGTGAGAGTGAGGGAGAATGGATGGCAAAGCTATTGGGACAGATAATATGAAATTATATTAGCTGGAAGGGACCACAGGTGATGTTGTGTTCTCTCCCCACCTCTAAAAAAAACTTCTTAAGCATTTACTTAAAGAGAAGTAAATTTTGGGATCTTAAAATTCCTCTGGACACAGAGTGGGGGTGGAGCAGTATAGGAAGCACAAAATCTTTAGTTAGAGCAGGGAAGAAGTGATTCAGTTGTTTCCAGTACCACCCTTCCAAAATAATTGAGTGCAAAAACACATTGGTATTTGAGTCCCCCCCCCCGAACTGAATTTCTCCTCCCCTGCCACACCCCAAAGTTATGAGCGATCATAGTTGCTATTACCAAGAGCATGTTTTCTTTATTCTTCCTGGCTTTCTGCTTCTGAGGTTGCATGTATATTTTGAATAAAAGATGTGACTTTCTCCACAAATGTTCTTTCCTCACTTTCTGCCATTCTTCTGGCAGGCTAAGTACCAATAAACCCCCCCCTATTTTTTGTTTAGCCCCCATTTGTTTATTCATTAATTTATTCATTTTCTATCCCACTCATCTTCTTAGGAACTCAGGGTGGTATACACAGCGGTCTTTTCCACGAATTTTAGTCTCCTGACAACACTGTCAGGTGCATACATTTGGCTGAGAGACAGAATCATAGAAATATAAGAGTTGTGAAAGACCCCCCTAAGGTCATCTATTCCAACCCCCTGCAATACAGAAATCTTTGTCCAATGTGGGGCTCAAACCCACGACCCTGAGATGAAGAATCTCCATTCTCTATTTAAGTTCTTCCGTCTCGTTCCTTATCGCCCTACTTGCCTGATTTGACAAAATATCAGATTTTCAGTCATTCTACTGAGATCCAAAGCTACAATAGCATCATAATTTAAATTATTTGGAAGGGCCTTTTCTTGAAAAGCTATGTACCACCCGAGAGGGTGGTATGTCTGTTGCTTAATACTCTTTGAGGTTTTTGTTATTTCAGTTGTTGCGGTTCAGATTTGTCGTTATCTACATTTACTGATGTGTAAGGAGGGGACTGCCCCTCAGTAGAGCATTTCTGAGAAGTTACAAAATGGTGGTTTTTTTCCCTTGACAGGTTTCACAGTGATAGAAGAACATTTTAGGTTTAAACCATGCCTGTTCCCCCTCCTCCAGCTCCTCCCCCTCCCCCAACACTTGCTGTGGTAAGTCTCAACTTTTTTATTTACAATTTTTTTATGGTGATAAACAACCACTATCTATTGTATGGATCAATGAAAACAAAGCCAAGGTCTTAGCCAGTGCGGTGTACTGGTTAGAGCAGGCACCCCCAAACTGCGGCCCTCCAGATGTTTTGGCCTACAACTGCCATGATCCCTAGCTAGCAGTACCAGTGGTCAGGGAAGATGGGAATTGTAGTCCAAAACATCTGGAGGGCCGAAGTTTGGGGATGCCTGGGTTAGAGAGTTGGACTTAAGACTCAGGAGACCCAGGGTTCTAATCCTCAGTCGTCCTTGGTGACTGAACCTGAACTATAAACCATAAAATTAAAAACTGATGAATCCGAATGAGAATTGATCTGATTTTTAAAAAATATTTTTAATGGGTTGACTCCTTACTTGTAATCTGCATCCACAGGAGTTATTATGATGTGTACAACATTTAGGAAAAGGAGTAGGGATCTAGTGCAGGAATGTTGCACGTGATTTTACACTTGAGGAAAACATGCTTATTTAGTGGAATTCTGAAGAGGCGTGAGTCAACTTCTGGAACATCTGGAGAAATTTAAGCTGTTTCATGTTGCTCATACAAAATATTTTCTTTTTCTATTGAACTTTTTTTAAAAAAAATATGTGTGTGCTTCTGCTAACAAAAGATAATTCAAAACTTTATAGCAATCATGGCAGATTTTAAATATGGAGCCTGTAAAATTGGAATGGCTCTTTGATCAGAATTCTTTAAGCGCTTTTAATAAAAAGCATTATAAGAAACTGTTTTATTCCCTTCAAAATAAACCCATGAAATCCTGTGTTTGGCTATTGGAAGTGTTAGCCTCTATTTGGAAAATGACTCTGTTTGTGCAAATGAACTGTGTGTCTGTTTCTAAGATAGCAAACTTAAAGTGTCTCTTCTTTACTGACTTAAATACTGACTTAATTATGAACAAGCTTTTTTTAAAAAAAAACAAAGCGGACATTCAGGGCTGCTATACACTTTGCATCCACAGATGTATGTCTGAAAGATCCAGTTAATCCCAGGCTCTTGGTTCTTAACACAAGTTTAGGGGTACCCCGGGTACCCCCCTTCAGACACTGACCTGTTTCATACATAATGGTTGGCTAAACCATGGTTTAGTGCAAAACAATTTGTTGGAGACAGGTTGTGGCTACTCTGTTCCTCCTTTGGTCCCCTTGCTTCTGTAAGTGAAGCTATGGTTTGGCTTAGCATTGTGGCTGAGCCCATGGTTTATGCTATGCTGGGCAAACCACAAGTAGTAGCTGACATTTGTTCCATGACTTTCAGCTTGCAGTTTGTCTGGGGAAGACAAAACCATGAGCCTGGGTTCGGAAGTAATGCAAACCAAACCACAACCTTCTCTTTCATCACCCACCTATTTGCTTGCTCTCACTAAGCTATGGTTTGGCTTAGTGTTATGTACGAACTGGGCCTTTGTGTTTTTACTGCAGAAAAGGCAGCGTAACATCAATGAAGGGCTTCAGCAGACATGTTTAATAGCATCTGTGCCACACAGGCATAACGGAGGTGAGGAAAGTGGGCACACATCTCTCCCCTGTTTCTAAGAAACGTGTGATTTCTCCCTTTTAACATACTTGGATAGGATGGCAGCCAAGCACAGGTTCAACTATGTCGTTCCTATGGCTTCCTCACCTGTTGCAGGGAGACAACGTGGCCTGTTCTGGAAACACCATAAGGGAACGCTGCGTGAGGTGCTCCCTTCATCGCCCTGGTGTGCCCCACATTAAACATCTCAGGTGGTGGCGGTGAGCAGCTGGGTTGGGCATCCTCTTTTCTTTCTTTCTTTGGCACATCAGACTCGCATTGCTCAGGGACCTGGAGGCATCCTAAGGGAATAAAGAGAGTGGGCAGCCACAGCCTCTCCTCGAAGCATCTGCCTGCCAGCCCAATAACACTGAGGGACAAAGGGAAAGGGGTGGTGAAAAGTGGCATCAGTCCCACTGCACGCCTTCGCCTTGGCATTTGCTGCACCTTTGCCAGGTGCTGACATTGGGCCAGAGCCATTCTCAAACATTATGCTGGGGTAGTAAAGTCCAACAGTGACTGTCCCAGCTAATTGTCACAGAATCAGCAATGGTATGCAGAACAGCCTCCATGTTTGGGAAAGGTTTGTGGCTCAGTCGTACAGTATCTGCTTTCAGTCCCTAGGATCTCGTTGCCCTAGAGAGCAGCTGCCAATCAGAGTAGATGAATCATAGCATTGTAGAGTTGGAAGGGACCATGAGGGCCATCTAGTCCAACCCCCTGCAATGCAGGAATATTTTACCCAATGTGGGACTCGAACCCACAACCCTGAGATTGAGAGTGGGGGTGGACTTGTTGACCCTTGGAGTCCCTTCCATGCTGTACCGACTGGTGTGGCTCTGTATAAGGCCACTTCCTGTTAGTATTAAAATGAAACACAACTGGGTCTGGAGGGATGCTGTGTCTGAAGGAAAATGACTGCTTTTCTTTTCTTAAAAAAATAATGATTAATAATCATGCCCTACCTTTCTTCCTGAACCAGACTGACATACAACTGTCAATTAAGGGGGAGGGGACATGTTGGGAAAGGTCATTGCACAAACATTTAAGGAGTCATCCACGTGGAAAGAAGTACAAAAAACTATAATGTTGCAAACAATTGGTTTTGTATCTTCTGCCCTGTATAGACATTTTGTATTTAAACTATATAACATATGCCCACCATATGATATTGTGAACACCATAAATGTTGGGGTGGGGCAGAGCTGCTCTGCTACCTTCCTGACAGGTGGGTGGCTGTTGCGTACTGAGGAGGAAGAGAGAGGGGACAGGCCAGGAGGGAGGTTGGCATGTTGTAAACCAGGGGTCAGCAAACTTTTTCAGCAGGGGGCCGGTCCACTGTTCCTCAGACCTTGTGGGGGGCCGGACTATATTTTGGAAAAAATTATGAACAGATTCCTATGCCCCACAAATAACCCAGAGATGCATTTTAAATAAAAGGACACATTCTACTCATGTAAAAACATGCTGATTCCCGGACCGTCCGTGGGCCGGATTTAGAAGGTGATTCGGCCGCATCCGGCCCCCGGGCCTTAGTTTGGGGACCCCTGGTGTAAACGCACTGGCAGAGCCAATCCGGCACTGCTGGTGGTCTGATTCGGTATTCAAACAGCTACGGTATCTATCTGATTTGCAAAAAAATAGTTGGGTAACTATTGGCTCTGAATCGCCAAGGCGATTCGTACACCATGCATCATAGTGACTTAAATGCATATTTATTTCCTTGTTCTACTTCATAATTAGTATCATTCCTTTGCAGGCAAATACAGAAAAGCCTAGCTTAAACAGATCAGAGCAAGCAGGGCGAAATGCTCTTCTCTCCGATATTACCAAAGGGAAAAAACTTAAGAAGGCTGTTACCAACGACAGGAGTGCCCCAGTCTTTGAAAGTAAGTAAACTTGTGTGTCTTTCAATGGGTTATCCATGCAGAATGCTTTCTACACCACTAGCCAGACGTATTGAAGCTCTGAAATGCATAGGGTTTTCCTCTGTGGTTCTGAATGTATGCATGTATAGGCTGCATACACCTGGCAATTTAAAGTGGATTTGGTTCATCCCATGTGTGCATATTTCTCGCGTTGTCTATACAACATTGTCCTCATCCAAGTGGTAGTCTGCACTTTCCCTTCCTTTCCTGGTTTTTCTGATCCATGGATAATGTGAGGGCGAAAAATCCATTCAAATATTTCAAATGGGTGTACTAAGGTGTGAGCAGGGTTATGTCTGGAGTTGTTTTACTGGGGTAGCATCTATCAAAATATTGTCTGCTTCTGTTGGCTAGATGCTGTTGGGACCAGGCATAACACTCCAGAAACATACAAACACCCTGCTGTTTTCTGCAAGTCTGGGATATTGGAAAATATGTGTTTCAATTTTTGTTTTTAAGAAAATGACCACATTGTACAGGTAAATAAATACCTGTGTGCATGCCCACAATGGACCTCAGGTTTCTGGAATGCAGGGTGGGTGAGGAAGTACTAGTTTGGGGGCGTGGACAACAGCACACAGTAGAGTGGATGGGAAATATTCAGAGTTCAATTGAAAGCACTCATATATGCACAAAAGTGCATGCAGAAAAACCAGGTCCGTGTGATCCACATGTGCAGTGCCACTCTGTTATGTACACAGCCCAAAACTTGAATGGTCTTGGGTTATCCTAGACCAGGGGTGGGGAACCACTGGCCCTCCAGATGTTGTGGGACTCCAACTTGCATCAGCCCCAGCTGCTCCTTGGGGCATGATCAGTCACTGTTTTATTTAAATCAGGTACCGATAACCTACAGATCCTGTTAGGATGTGAAGACCTTTCTTCATTCTCCCAGACTTTTTACAAAGTGTTTTTTTAAAAAGTTCCTTGTATCTTTTAAATCTGCTTTTACCCTCTGTTGCTATTCCAGGTTTTAACTGCACCATCTTTATTCTGCTTTAGATTTTAGGTATTGGATCTGTTTTGCAGTTTTAAGTTATTGGGTAGTATGGGTGGTTAGTACAGTCAACCATTTCACGTGGGGGTTCCGTTCCCGGCCCCGCCACGCATGTCGGTGGGTGCCCCGCCCTGTTACGCTGTGCCCCACCCATTTACAGGTCACTTCCTGGTCCAACACTGTGCACGCATGCACAGTCGCAGGCCCTTCGTATGCATGTCAGTTGGTCATTGATTGTAAATTAATAATAATAATAATAATAATAATAATAATAATAATAATGGTGTTTAAATACTCTCCCTTCCCTCCCATGCTGTCTCTGCAGAACCTAAAGGGTCTGGTGGTGGAGGTGGCTTCACGAGCAGTAGCAGCAGCGGTGGTGGCAGTAGTGGCGGTAGTGGCGGCAGCTATGGTGGAGGAGGACCCCCTGGTTTAGGAGGTCTGTTCCAAGCGGGGATGCCCAAACTCCGATCTGCAAACAGGGATAATGGTAAGCCGGGGGATACATTCACTTGGCATCCTTGTTTACCTCCCGCGTTAAGAGAGGAAAGGCTCTGCTTCCTCTCTCTCTCTCTCTCTCTCTCTCTCTCTCTCTCTCTCTCTCTCTCTCTCTCTCTCACACACACACACACACACACACACACTGGAACAGCAGAGCTATTGACTGACTGGCTTTCTTGGTGCCAAGCGTCCCAGAATGGAGGTTTCATTTGATCATGCCTGCGCAGGAATGAGTGCTGCTTGTTACATGATGCATAGAACCATTTCTCACCTGAAATCCAGGCACTCTTCACTGCCCCTGAACCCCCTTTTCCACCCGTTGCGGTCTGCCACCTTTTCCATTCTTCTCTCCCCTTCCCTCCAAATAAGTATGGAAATTTCGTGCAGCATCACTTTCCAGCGTGAACCCAGCAGCCAAGTAAGCTGCAGAGCACCTGCCGTTTATGCCAAGACCCACAAACAGATCTTCTTTTTCACCTCGCCTACTCGATGGTCTGTCTCCCTACCTTGAAAGCTGTATCACAGGCAAATGCCTCTTTGTGTCCCCCTCCCTCCTACAGCTCTAGCCTGTTTTTATTATTCATCACATTTGCATCTTTCCCTTGCTTCGTGCAGCTCGGGGGTTTAGATGTGAGGGCACCTTATTTTAATCTCATAGCAATTCTGGGAAGGTAGATTCGGCTGATTTACTATTATTAATTAAATTGGTATACCACCCTATAGGGACGCGGGTAGCACTGTGGTCTAAACCACAGAGCCTAGGGCTTGCCGATCAGAAGGTCGGCAGTTCGAATCCCCGCGACGGGGTGAGCTCCCATCACTCAGTCCCTGCTCCTGCCAACCTAGCAGTTCGAAAGCACGTCAAAGTGCAAGTAGATAAATAGGTACTGCTACAGCGGGGAGGTAAATGGCGTTTCTGTGTGCTGCTCTGGTTCGCCAGAAGCGGCTTTGTCATGCTGGCCACATGACCTGGAAGCTGTACGCCGGCTCCCTCAGCCAATAAAGCAAGATGAGCGCCGAAATCCCAGAGTCGTCCGTGACTGGACCTAACGGTCAGGGGTCCCTTTACCACCCTATACCCACAGCTCTCAGGGCAGTTCACAAGATAAAATCACAATAGAAAAACACAAAATACTGTACATAATAAAAACAAAAACAACCCAATAATCCCCCCTCCCCAAAACATTTGGGGTCACCCAGTCCTGGGCGTAGCCAGGATTTTTGTTGGCGGGACAATATTTTTGTGGGGGGGGGGGGGCAGAACTGAGCCTTATGCAACGTGACTGGTCAGTTAGTTAAGTGCTTTTATTTATTTACTTAATGGGGGGACAGCTGCCCCTCCCTCCCCCCCGGCTACGCCCATGCACCTAGTACAGGCATAGGCAAACTCTGGCCCTCCAGATGTTTGGGACTACAATTCCCATCATCCCTGACCGCTGGTCCTGTTAGCTAGGGATGGTGGGAATTGTAGTCCCAAACATCTGAAGGGCCGGAGTTTGCCTGTGCCTGACCTAGTAAGTTGCATGACCGAGCAGAGGTTTAAACTCTGCTTCCCTCAGTATTACGTAAGCCACTAGACCAATTGCTTCTCCAGTATAGACTGACTTGCATAGATTATGAATATTATGTATTATCGGCAACATGCTATTAACCCATGTCTGTGACAGAGAGGGAGAATATGTGTTTGGCAGTACTGTACTGGCATCAAATACATCCATTTTGTCTGTTTGTACGGGTGGTTTATCTAGCGTAGCAATATTTCTATTATATTTATTTAAAACATTGCTATACCACCCTCATGGGGGAAAGAGAGTTTCCCCAGGATGGCTTACAATTAGATTCAAATTGCAAAACGATGCCGGCAAAAATGTACAATAGGTCACCTTACAGAGCAGAGAGGCTTCCAAAAGGAATAACAGTATGCACTCTGCACTGTGAAATAAAGTTTCCTTGATTCATGGTTGCATTTATGGGTCAGAGAATAAGCTGGAGTGGCCGAGGCAGGTCAGACTTGTCCTTTCCTGATTGCAGGAGTCTCCCATAAGGCTTGGATGTAGTGGTGCTGTTAAAAGTGCATAAGGAGGTCTTTCAGCCTGTGTTTGATACAACAGAGCTGGTATTATCTGTTGTGTCACAGGCTATTTATGGCTCTCCTCTTAATCTCACGGCACTTAACGAGCCCGAGTTTTTCTGTGAGACTGCCTCTTCTAGACAAATGCAAGTCACCGGACAGAAGAGAAATTCCTTCTGCCACCCCAAATATAAATTGCATTGAGCCAGAGCTGTTTTTTGCAGGGCCGTCAGTCAAGTAGGGAATATACCATAGAGGATCCATCGCTTACTGAAGAGCATGAAGAAAATGGAGCATGCTTTGCACACTCCATCCTCTGTTGGACTTTTTATTTTTTGAAGAGCTCTATAGTCCTTCAGCCTTCCTTGGGTGCTAGCGTTCACGTCGCAGTAAACGTTTGCATATACGTGGGGGGCTAAAAAAAAATTCCTTTTCCGTGTGGTTTCGGTTCCGTATGACAAACTGCTTTCTTTGCATTCTCAGATTCTCCAGGAAGCAGGGCTCCAGTGTTCCCACCGGGAGGAAAAGCAACATCTGCAAAGCCCTTTTCACTCCCAGGTGGTGCAGGAAGGTTTGCAGGTCCTTCTTCTGGGCAAAGAACTGCCGTTCCGGAGCCACAGAGGAGCCGAATGCCTCCACCGAGACCTGACCCTGGTTCCAGGGCCGATATGGGTGCTCCTCCCGTGCCAAATACTCCAAGACCTGTCCCATCAACGCTGTACAATCGAGGACCCCCTCCTGTGCCGGGAGCCAGCAGGCAAGTCAGCTTAGGCCTCACACCTCCGCCTTTCCCAGGAAACAGATTCGGAGGGTCCCTCCGCCAGTCGTCGCAAGGGAGTCTTCCTTCTCCTTTCGCAAACAGGCCTCCTCTTCCTCCGGCCCCAGGCAGGCCGACAGAAGACAAGCCTCCACCGCCGCCACCCCCAGCAGGAAGTAGGCCACCTCTCAACCGGGAAGCTTCCTTGCCACCGCCTCCTCCACCTCAAAACAACAGGCCTCCGGTTCCTTCCACGCCTCGGCCATCCTTTGGATCTCAGGTCCCTCCTCCACCACCTCCAAGCAGGCCAGGCCCGCCTCTGGTTCCACCGACGTCCGGCGGAAATGATGAGATGCCGCGGCTTCCTCAGAGGAATATATCGCTAGCATCTCCTTCTCCGCCGAGCCTGCCTGGTTCCTGTCGCTCTGGACCTCTCCCTCCGCCACCAGGCGAGAGGCCGCCACCTCCTGTCAGAGACCCGCCCAGCAGATCAGGTGAGGCTCCTTGCATTCTCCCAACGACAACGCGGATGCCATAATACATCATGCAAACATTGGGGTGAAGTGAGAGGGGGACGTAATAGCAGTGTCTAAAATTTAGCATGGCGGTGTATGAAATTTTGTGTGTTGTGTTAGCTAGAGAGAGGTTTTCTTCCCTTTGCATAATGTTAGAATGCAGGGGGCATTCTGTGAAGCAGAATGGCGGAAGATTCAGAGCAGACTGAACATTTTTAAAAGTATTTTTTCACGCAGTACGTAGTTAAACTATGGAATGTGCTCCCACGAGTAATGAGGGCCACCAACTAGGGCTATATATTGAGGTATATCAATATATTGTCCAAAACCAGTTTGAAGTCCATATCATGATATTGGTTTCATAATTTTTGACCTGGCCATATGTCGTGAATTATGATGTGTGTGTGTGTGCTATGCAAAAATCACAGTGTGGGGGGAGCCATGAAGCCAGCCAATGCTTCTCTTGATTCCTGCAACCCGTTAACTCTGTTGACTCAGCTCTCCCCTGCTTCCTGCAGAGGGCAACAAATCACAAGAGCAGGCGTCGGCAAAAATCACGATGCAGGAAAACCCGTGAAGCCAGCCAGCTTCATCCTTATTTCAGACATCGTGATATATCAGTATATCGCAATGTTTAGTTGGTGATATATCACAATGCTAAAAAACAGATATCGCCTAGCCCTGTCACCATCTCGGAACACTGAAGCCTACTGAGATCTGCAAGATCAGGATTGGGTGTCTGAATCTTGGAGGTATTTAATTCTTAGCCTCAAGGAGGCAACAGTTAAGCTGCCTCAGAAAAAGCCAAATTTAAACTCAGTGGCTCCAGTTGCCCTGCTTGGATGACTTATGCTGAAGGATAGACAGGGGGAACAATATCCAGTTGTTGTTGTTTAGTCGTGTCCGACTCTTCGTGAACCCATGGACCAGAGCACGCCAGGCACTCCTGTCTTCCACTGCCTCCCGCAGTTTCGTCACTCACGTTGGTAGCTTCAAGAACACTATCCAACCATCTCGTCCTCTGTCGTCCCCTTCTCCTTGTGCCCTCCATCTTTCCCAGCATCAGGGTCAAGTACATACATAATTTTATTTATATGCTGCCTTTCCACAGTTCATGCTCAAGGCAGCTTACAGCATGAAAAACAAAAACAAAAAACTACAACATAACAAAAGTAGTCACGAACAATAAATAAAACCTTTAAAAATATACAGCCTAACTGAACAATTCTCACATAAATCACAAGCAGGTCTATAGCAAAGATACCAAAAAACCAAACAAACCCAACAACAGCAATAGATTCCCCCACCCACCCACCCCAAAAAATCACTTCAGCCCAAGAGTCTTTTCAGCAACCTCAGTTTTTGTAGCTGGAGTCAGTCAGAGCCCTCCCAGGCCAGGTAAGAAAAGACCTGCAAGGCAGAAAACAGGTCTGCCAGGACTTGCAGCCAAGATGGCCTCCTGGATCTTTCCTGGAACTCTCGGCAGCTTTCAGTACCATCCACCATGGTTCCATATGCTGAACAAATAAGCAACACTGAATGAAATTAATTCTCTAAAAAGCACTTGGTGAAACCAAAATGTTTTCAGCAGGTGATGAAATATCAGAATGGCAGGTGCCTTTCTGACTTCAATCAGAACAGTTTCCCAAATCACTGATGCCACTACACTAAAAGCCTAGTTTGCATAGAAATAAAACAAATATGAAATAACTTTGGGTCAATCAGGAGGACTTCTCCACAGGATCAAAGTGATCTGGTGGGTTGCATAAGAGACAAGGTAGTTAAGGGCCTTCTTGGTAGTGGCACCTGCCCTGTGGAACGCCATCCCATCAGATGTTAAGGAAATAAACAACTATCTGACTTTTAGAAGACATCTGAAAGCAGCCCTGTTTAGGGAAGTTTTAAATGTTAGATCTTTTATCGTGTTTTTAATATTCTGTTGGGAGCCACCCAGAAAGGCGGGGAAAACCCAGCCAGATGGGTGGGGTATAAATTTCTTGTAGTGGATTCAGATATGTTACATTACCATTTATTCTAGCACATTGCATATAGGAAGCTGATGACCTGAATGGGGCACTTTTTCATTCCAAAACAGATGTGGCATGAAAAAATAGCTTTTGTGTGTACATGAAATATCCATATGCATATATGTATGGAAGGGGAAAATAACACAGATTTAATTGTTAGTAAAATGCAGTTGTAGGCCAGAACTCCTCTATAGTTTTCTTTTTTAAAATTTGAGATCAAGTGTGGGAAGTTTTACCTTGGCACGAACCCGTTAACTGCGGGTGTGTTTCTGCCCAAGCACAATTCTTTCTTAAATAGATCTTAACTGTAATAACATTTTTTTGTGGAGGAATCATCCAAGTGGTACACTCTGTAGAGAATTTGCTGGCTCTGGAGAGATCCAGTGCAAATAATTTTCCACGGATCTTCCCAAATGCTGTTAAGATACTCTTTGCTTCAAGCGAGAAGTTAGAAAGCTAATACAGAAAGACAGCAGATCCCCTTCTCTCTGCTTACAGATAAACTGTTCCTTCTGTGTAGGATGTTCTCGAGTATGTCTCTGGTATGAGATGTTCCATGGTATGAGTCGTACCTTTCAAAACAAAGGGGGGGGGGCGCAAAGGGCCCTATTTCAAAATTTGAAGAAAAAAATGCCGCTGCTGATTACTTCCAGTATACCTGAAGGAGCATCTCCACCCCCATCGTTCAGCCCTCACATTGAGGTCCAGATCTGAGGGCCCTCTGGCGGTTCCCTCATTGCGAGAAGTAAGGTCACAGGGAACCAGGCAGAGGGCCTTCTCGGTAGTGGCACCTGCCCTGTAGAACACCCTCCCACCAGATGTCAAAGAGATAAAGAACTATCTGACTTTGAGAAGACATCTGAAGGCAGCCCTGTTTAGGGAAGTTTTTTAATGTTTGATGTTTTATCGCATTTTTAATGTTCTGTTGGGAGCAGCCCAGAGTGGCTGGGGAAACCCAGGCAGATGGGAAGGGTATAAATATATTATTATTATTATTATTATTATTATTATTATTATTATTATTAATTTGTTCTTTTATATCCAGGACCCCTTCCTCCACCTCCCCCGCCAATAAGCAGAAACGGTAGCACTTCACGGGCATTGCCAGCTACCCCGCAGCTTCCTTCCAGAGGCGGGCTTGATAAACACAGAGGCGGACCACTTCCTCCTCCACTTCCTCCTGACAGGCCTGCTTCTGGAGCGCCTCCCCCACCACCGCCACCTTCATCCGCCATGCGAAATGGCTTCCAGGATTCTTCATGCGATGGTATGTGTGTGGCAATCGCCCTGCAGTCCCAATGTGCGGAGCGGGAATGCGTGCGCCCAACAACTTCCGTGAATTAAGTAGAACATCTGCAAGAATCCTTGCGTGTACAGTTGTGCATGGGGAGGGTTTTCCTCTCTGTGGGTGGAACCCAGAGTTTCCTTCAGAGAGGGAAAGACTCCTTCTAGTCACGTGGGAGACAGCTCTCCACTGCTGTACATGCTCTTCTGCCCTCTTGATAGGCTTTTTCGCAGTGCTTTTTTTTTTTTGGTAAGAAAAAGAGGTGCAGGCACTCACCATGAAGTTGTTAGCAGCAAGTGCCGCGCTTTTTACATTTGGTGGAATCCCCAGAAAAGAATAACTTCTTCCAACCCCTACATTTCTAGTTATTTTCAAAAACTTAGAAAAAGTGGAGTTACCTAATTTACCAGGAATTAACTGCAAAAACACTGTAATATTGTGGGCATGGGCGTAGGCGGGGGGCGGCAGGGGAGCAGATCCCCCCCCCAAATCCTCAAAAAGCATTAAAAATACTTAAGTAACTGAGGTTATGCCTCCCCCTAGCAGAAGCCTGCCCCCCATGTCCTCTCTTTGGGAGGATTTTTACATTTTTTAAATTATTATTATTATTATTATTATTATTATTATTATTATTATTATATTTTGACAAAGTAATAATCAGACATAAATAAGAAGAAAAGAGGGGAACCCCACCACCGAGTCCATTCCATTGTAACTATACAACCTCCCAAGATTTTTACATTTTAAAGGAAATGTCCATGATCTCCCAGAAACAAGCTCAGCAACTTTTTGGGATGTTCTTGCCAGGGGTGGGGTGGGAGGAGCTCAACAACTGTTTAATGCTTCAGTGCAAATGTTTTATAATTTGCTACCAAAATTGAGGTAGTCCTTAATTTTTTCCCCCTCAGGCTACAAATTCTTAAAATGGAGCAAACCGGTTCCTGTGCTAGTTAAAAAAATCATAGACCATTTGTAATGCTGTTTTTACTGAAGTAACTACCTTTTGAAGAGGACTTAGTTAACTGCAAGGATTTTAAGGAGCCCTTCCACACGCTTGCGAGCGATGACATTTTAATAACACCAACACTGCAAGAACATTGTTTGGGTCCCAGGTATTGTAGAATGATACTAGGGGTGTGCATCAGATTTGGATGAATCCTGAGGTCAAGTGGGATGTCTTGGACAGATTTTTGGCTTGTCAGAAGTGAAGTGGGATTTGTATGAGGTAGCACAAATCAAATCAGAGGCCCCTGAAGAACTCCATCTTTTACTTCGGTGGGGTAGAATGTGTGTGTGTCCTTCTTACGTTAATGCAGATGAGCACTTTTAGTTAGTAATGCTTTCCCCCCCTATCTTTTCATTTGGTGTATTATTAAGGTAAAGGTAAAGGGACCCCTGACCATTAGGTCCAGTCGTGACCGAATCTGGGGTTGCGCGCTCATCTCGCATTATTGGCCGAGGGAGCCGGCGTATAGCTTCCAGGTCATGTGGCCAGCATGACAAAGCCGCTTCTGGCAAACCAGAGCAGCACATGGAAACGCCGTTTACCTTCCCGCTGTAGTGGTTCCTATTTATCTACTTGCATTTTGACGTGCTTTCGAACTGCTAGGTTGGCAGGAGCTGGGACCAAGCAACGGGAGCTCACCCCGTCACAGGGATTCGAACCGCCGACCTTCTGATCAGCAAGCCCTAGGCTCAGTGGTTTACCACCCTATACCCGCAGGTCTAAGAACAGTTCACAGGATAAAATTGCAATATAATAACACAAAATACAAAATCAAAACAAAAACAAAAACATCCCAATAATGCATTTCAAAAGAGCATTGGGTCAACCAAAGGTCTTGTTGAAGAGGGGGATTTTCACCTAGCACCAAAAAATGTATAATGAAGGCACCAGGCAAACCTCCCTGCAGAGAGCATTCCACAAATGAGGAGCCACTGCAGAAAAGGCCTGTATCTTTCAGGGCCACTGCACTGGGATGAGATTTGCAGGCCTGCTTTACAGTGGCTCTGGTCCTACTTAGAGAGCAAGCTCAAAATGTGGTGATTGTGGTGGACTCAGGTTCAATGCTTGGCTGTTGGCCTGTAGTGTCCCTCAAGGTTCTGTCCTGTCCCTCCCCACCCCCACCGCTCTTTTAAGAAAGGTTGTCCTGAATTTGGGGGTTCAGTGACACCAGTATATGTATGACACCCTCTCTCATTTCCATCTAAATCTGAGGAAGCTTTTTTCAGTGCTATTTCAGTGTCTGGTGTCGGTAACAGATTGAATGAAATTAAAACTTAATCCCAGCAAGACAGAAGTGTTCCTGGTCAGTCAAAAGGCGCAGATCAGGAAATAGAGATTCAACCCCGTGCTGGTTGGGATTAGACTCCCCTGAAAACACAGGTGCGCAGCTAAGGTGTGCTGGATTCAACCCTGAGCCTCGATGCCCAGGTTTTGGCAGTTGCCTTATGTATGATGTGACATTGCAGAGAGTTCTACAAAGCCTGTTGTTGTTGTGTTTTCTCCAGATGAGTGGGAGAGCAGATTTTCCTTCCATCCTATGTCTGACCTGCCACCTCCAGAGCCATATGTGCCAATGAACAAAAGCTACCCCAGTAAGCTAGCAAGGAATGACAACAGAAGTAAGTATTCTTTCATGAGGTGCTTGGTAGCAGAGCTTTTGGTGAGCGATCACGGAGGTTATATAAAAAGTGCTTTGAACACTCAGAAATCACTACGTACATGTGAAAGATTGCTAATGTTATTAAATGACACACCTAAATTGCACAAGTGATCACAGAGGGGTACTTCTAGACCCTGCATTTAATGGCTTTGGACTGTATTTAGTTGTGTCATTCCACCCATGGAAGGCTCTCTGATCTAGAAGAAGCTTCCATAAACAGAAGGGGAAACGGGACAACTTTAGCCAGTTTTCCCTCTGAAAACATCTCCCCATCCCAAATCTGTACTAGCTTGTGGTGGTGAGAGGAAACCTTAAACATGAGTCCCAGTTTGGATAATACGCTAAGTCAAACCACGGTTTATCTTAGCATGATAGCATAAAGGACTGGGGAGGGCCAAAATGGCTGCGAGCTCCTCCTCTCCAGGAGCCCACCAGTTTGCATGGACTTGCTAAGCCATGTGGCTTAGCATGTGGTGTGAGCCAGGCCATGTGCAATTTACATTTTTCATTAAATTTAGGTGGAGTAGATAGTGGATTTTCTTAGACTTGAAAACAGTACCGCCCCCCAAAAAATATTGTCGTGCAGGTGTTCTCTCTTTTTTACCATTTCCCCCCCCCTGCTTTTGCAAGTTTTTTCGGTGCTTGAAAACCCTTCAAAACCTATTTGACGAGCAATGTGTCTTTTAAAAATGAATGCCTACATCTTTGAGCAATGATACGGGTGCCATACTATTATCAGTTTGAAATAAACAACTCTCCCACATGTATATATGAACAATGTTGTAGGCTAGCTAGCCACACATTTGTAATAGCTACATGTAATTATGACATAAAATATTTTTGTATTGTTCATATCCATCCATCCAATATTAGTTCAATGAATAGCAGAAGTGTTTTAAAAAATTGAACGGGGATGTTTTAATTGAATATCTGGAGCATAAGCTTCAGTGAATAAAAAATAAGGTGAAATCTCTTTTCTTTTTCCTTTTAGGTGGATCCAGTCGTAGGGAAAGAGGTGCTCCACCACTTCCACCTATTCCAAGGTGAAGTGGGGCTTCTGACCTCTTTGGGGATGTGACTGCTTTTCTGAAACTTCCCTTGAACCCAGCAGTCTTGTCAAAAGGCTTCCTTTCATGCCGCACTTTTTTTGGGGGGGGGGGATCCCACTCTCGTTATCATTTTCAGATCAAGCTGTCAGAATCCTGCTCAGGTTGTTCCTGCCGATTTCCACCTTGGTTCTACAAATCAAAGATTTTGTGAACAGTAATCCAAATCCCCATTTTTGGGAATTTTAAGTTACTTTGAAATTAATGGAGACTTGGTTCCAATAAGGTGCTTAGTATTGGAGGAGTGGTATATTATTATTGTTTTTGTTTTACCTTGAAAACTGTCTTGCAAGGCATAGTGGGGACTGTATAGATCACATTTTGGAGCTCGGTCGAAGTCTTTCCAGTACCATCAAAAAGAGCCAAGACTTTTAGCTTGTCTTGTAGTGCGGGACAATAACATTTTACAAAATTCAAGTCTCTGTTACATTAACCTGAAACATAGCTTCCTTGACAACCTTCCATATTTCTTTCCATGATAAATATGATTCGTAGCACTTCCTTTCCCCCCAATTTGCAGTCTTGTCTGAGATTACTGATCAAATTGATCAAATTAGTTTGACGATTAGAGGTAGGGGAAAAGAACTACATGGCACAACTTTTAATACATTCCGTCTCTGGAAAGAGTTGGGATTCATTGTGTGTGTGAACATTCTTACTCTCTCTCAGGCAATCAGCTACACCTTTAATGAATTGTAGCCCTTCAGAGACCAAAAGAATGTTGCTCTATGTTTGCCATAGCATCAGTAGCAACTTTTAACAAATCCACCGAAAATGCCTATGCCGCAATTCAGGGTGTGGTACGTACACGGAAGCAGGCTTCCAAGCATGTAAATCTAGCTGGAGGGAGGGAGGTGTCTACAACCAAATACTGTGTACACAGGTCCTCCCTGCCGTCCCAGAGGCAGGGACAGTGTGCCCAGAGATCTCCATTTTCTTTATTTTTTAAAAAAGCAAAAGAGCTAAGATCTTGCAGGTGGACTTTTCAGCATTGGAAATTGCGGTGTCTTCTAGCCAAACAGCTGGATTGGTGGAGTTTCATATTTTGGAAGAAGAAGAAAAAAGTATTGGGGGCTTGCAGGTGCTACAAAACAACAAGATTCAAGGTGTCATTGTCATCTTGGAAGTTAAGTTCTTCTTTTGCTAACAGTTATGCTGTTGGGCTTTTCCTCTGGGGTGAGTTTTAGCCCCGTGGTTTCTGAATCGGTGGTTCTGCAAAATGAATCGTTGTAAAGCTCTCTCCTTTGAACTATGCAAGGCAAATATTCAAAGTTAGTGTACATAAGCAACAATAGATGCTAATAAGACTCTTTCTGTGGCTTTTGGCTAACACCTCTGCCCTGAGCTTCCATTTCTTTCATGGTACCATTGAAACTGTTCTTAGCTATGAAAAGATTTTATTTGGCTCCTGTGTGCTGAAGACACTCCCCTCTCCTTTGATGTGGCAGCTGTTAATCAAGCATCCAGCTGCAAGCAGAAAGTGTCAGCAGGAGACATTTGATTGACCTGTTACAAGCTCTTTTCTTTCCACGAGGTGCAAAACAGCTGGACAGCATTTTAAAGTTATGGTTTTGTTGCAAAATTTCATTACTTTTCGCAGGAATTTTCTTGTCATTCTGACAGTTGATAAGTGTGTTTACTCTTTCACAACTGATTCATCTTTACACACATGAGAGAAATGTGGTCCTTAATTGGAACATGATTGAGAGTGGAATGACTATTTATGGAAGCTCTGAAGATGGCTCTCTTGTACACATTACTATGCAAATTGGAGACAAAAGGATGACTTTTCTGGTGATGTCATGAATGAAAAAGTGGGAAGATGGAAGATTTGTATTATAGTACTGTATAATAATATCCAAAGTTAAGTTGTGGTGGGACAGTTGGAGCAAGATTTCCTTAGAGATGCACATGAAAAGTATACTTAGATCTTTGGGGAAGATTTGAAAAGGAACTCAGAAATATTCACAATGGTGCAGCCAAGGTTGCACTTTGCTTTAGACCAGAGGTTCCGAAACTGTGGTGGTCCATGAACTTCATTCAGGTGGTCTGTGGCATGTCTGTGAAGAACACTTACAATTTGAATTTAATGGAATTCAAATGGTTGTAATAGTAAAGTACAGTATAAGAAATAAAACAAGCCATAAAAATACAACTAAAGCTCACACTGCAATTGTAATTGCTCGTTACAATGGCTACAACAGGCAAATAATAATAATAATCAAGAGGTCTGCCAAGACCCATAGCAATTATCAAGTGATCTGTGGGAAGAAAGGAAGCCACTACTTTAGACTATGTGCATTCCCATTGATGATAAATAAAGCAGGCTGGAGCTTTAGGATGGAGAAACATTGCTTTGCATTTTCAATGTGTGTACAGAAATATGTATGTAAAAGCTTTTTTTATGACTCTTTTTCATTAAATGGAAAAAAAAGTTATTGGGTAGCTTTAGGTCTTATGTTGAGGTGCATTTCATGAGCCCACTCTTGTGAAGGAATCCTTGCAGTTGAATATATTTCAGGGACCCAAAGATTCCACCCACACAGGTCTCGTTGCAAACTTGGAAGGACCTTTTTCAGCCATGAGCACAGCAACATCTTACAATACCTTTTGGGATCAAGCATAGTCTACAATAATGGATTTTTCAGCAAACTCTTTTCCTATGCACTTAACAATCCTTTACATATATGCAGTATTAATTAACAGTTCCAGTTTCAGCTCAATTAGTATTTCTCTGTGTGTTTATTTTTTTTAAAAAAAAGCAGGATGTAAAATGTTAAATTATTACATACATTTTTGTTCCTGGAATGGAACACTTTAGCCTTCTGAAGAACAAATGAAGTACAAAGTTTTACAGTGGGGATTTTTTAATTTTTTTAAAAAAAATGCTCTGGAAGCTGTACATTTTGTGTAAGCTGATTAAGAGCAAATTCCCTCTTTGAATATGTTGATTAAAGATGGCAGAGAAAAAATTGACGATAGTGCTTTCAACTGATCGCTCAAGTTAGAAATTTGCTTATGCAATAGAGTGGAGATGGTGTTTGTGGCCCTCCAGTTTGTGGCTGCAGCTCCAATCATTCCTGACCATTGTCCAGGAGGGGTGGATGTTAGGGGGCCCAGCTGCTTCCTATCCTGGCAATAGAACCCAGGGAGGTAGTAATGCTAGACAAGCAAACTGACAGATCAGTCCAATGCGCTGACATTGCATTATTTACTCCTTGTTGCTGCCAATGGATTATTCATTGAGTGAGTGAAGTTCTGGAGCTGTGTTCTTCAGCTAGTCAGTCTGGATCTTTGCAATGAAAAAGCTGGACAGCAAGGAACAGCCATGTAATGAAAAGCGAGGTGTCAAGAGGGCAGACATATGAAGGAATAAGCATGCAGTGGTTAAAACCTGGTGATTTTACAAACAACTCTCAGGATTATGGTATTTAGAAACTCTGTGGTGTGATTTCATTTGATCCTGCCAATTGTCTGTACCACTGGCAAATTAATTCCCGTGCAATATTATCTGAAATTCTAACCAAAGCATTGGCATTTAGAACGCAACGTGGCCTTTTAGAGAGAGAAGCAAAACCTGGAGCTTCCCACTTCCTCAGAGGATAACATTTTAGCACTTTCTCTCCAATAGGAATCTTCCTTGGTGTGTTTATTTGTTAAGTATTGTCTGGAAATACTTCAAAGGAAAAACAATAATAGGACTTGTTTGGTGTAAAGCATATTTCTTTTTCTTTCACCAGATACATTGATAGAAGCAGCATTTTGAAGTTTAGCATATCGTTTTATTATAGATATTTTAGAGTAAATATTTATTTGACTATGTACAATGATCAAACAGAGAAAGCAAAATATTCTTCCCAGTGGTGCCTTACTGCTACTTAAAAGCCACTTTTAAAATATCCAAATGACTGCTTTTTTTAAAACAACAACAAAAATTAGATCATGTTCCCACAGCCCCCAGAATTTCAAATATAAAATAGTACTTTATATATGGTATAGTCTTTGAGCCACATCACTTTTCCCCTTGGTTGTCTTAACATCTAACCCTGAAGCCCACTGTATAGAAATATTCTGGATTTCAGTAAAACTTGTTAAAATACTCTTTTTTGGTATGTATATTGAGGCAAGTTACATAGATCAAAGTAACTTCCAAATAAATTTAAGTCTAAGTTTAAGACCGAGGTCTTAAAATGAGCAAAAGTTTTAAACCCTACGGATGTTTTTATATGTGAGAGAATGAACCAAATGGATCGTGAACTTACAGAGCAAGTTCCATTATATAATACAGAGCTTTCTAAACGCTCCCCATGCTCCTCCCAGGGCTGGAAAGGGGTTCTTTAATTTAACCTCTTGTTTACTAGTAAAACTGAATTACTGTGTTGTGAAATGATGCCTGCCTAAAAAGTGTTGTCACCAACATGAAAAGTTTGGAAACCTCTGATATAATACATACTCACCACTTTTTATATATATGAGATTGCACAGGTGTATTAGAGTAAAACAATGCCCATAATGTAAATAAGATTGTTTTTTTTATTTGACTTTGCTTTGTGTTATTAACATGCATATCTTAAAATATGTTATCACTGTGACTCAAATTGTGAGAAACCAGGTAACAAATAAACTCGTGTCTGTCCAAAGCAAAAATAAAAATAAAATTGGAGCAACTGATTTGTCAGATGGAACTGTATTTGTTCTGTGTCTGAGTGTGTGTTTAGAATTAACTCAACGTGATCTGATGACTCTTCTTCATTGGAATCATTTTACACTGATCCTGCAAAGGTGCAATCTCAAAAAAATATTAGCAATGTCCAAATACTATTTTCAATGGGGTCTTAAATATGCTGAAATTCCTCTTGATTGCACCTCGGCACTAAAGTGAATGACAAAACTGCTGTTGCCTGCCAGCCATGTAGATTGTAATTAAACATGTAGGCTGGCCTACTCAAAATCCTGTATATCATGGTCCCTGTAGATACATGTAGATGAATCCTACAATTCCCGTCAGCTCCTGTGGAGGGATTTCTTCTGCATTATGAATAACAGTGTTTTTTTAAATAAAAGGGGGTTTAGATCATACACAGAGTTTAAAGATGAATATGAGGCTTCCCGCCATGACGAACTTGGCATGTCTCTTGAATCTTTACTTGGGTAAATAAAGTTGTAAGTTGACAGCACAGCACTAGAGGGCACTTTTTATCCAAACCACGACATCAAAATCACCAACTTGCCTATGTACTGTATATAAACCCGCAGGATAGAGAGAGACCCAAGACAGTTTAGATATTGAGCTGTCAACGCCAAATGGATCCACCCATGGTTAAAAATACAATAAATTAAATTTACTGGATGATTTCAATTAAATCTAGATTGAATTTAACTAAATCTGAGGAGACTGCCTTATTCTACCCAAATGCAGGTATTCAACTGCAGAAACCACCGACCGCCTCCATATGTAATGCCCTGTTCAGTCTCTCTTCCTCTCAATTTTTGCCCAGATCCTTATTTAAGTAGTTTATCTCTGTTAATGTCACACATACAGCAGCCTTCCTAATACCTATCAGAATATTAGCGCCTTGCTTTTTTAAAAAAAAAAAAAAACCAAACAAACCTTGTTGCGCTTTGCATAATGCATTTTACAGAAAGTCATTTGCCTACAGATAGCTTATCATGCAGGCTATGGTATGCAGGGTGAATGAGGGCCAGAGTCGGATCTGGAGAACTGGGGGATTTTCCTCACCTCTCACCCCGCCACACAAGGGCTGCCACATTGGATCTGCAGATGACAGAGAATGGTAAGCAAGGGGTCGGAAGGCCCCCAACCCTGTTTCTTAACTAGTAGCAGCAATCTGGTTGGGAGAGGGATGTTCTCTGCCCATCTCCCTTCCATCCACAATGGGATGCTGTGGTGGACAGATGCTGCCACTTCCTTCATCCTGTGTGCTTCTGCCTATAAAGCTTTTTCGTTTCTAAATGCTAAAAAGCTAATATCCTAGCGGTTTAGCAGAAGAATGTGAATTCTTAAAAGGGCACCCCAAATAAAAATAATAGTGCTTTTCTTCCAGACAAAGGTGTTGGTACGCACCATGAGGTTGCTACTGTCACTTTTAACCAGCGCTTTTCTTATGTATTATATTGTATTATATATTATATTATATTAATTTTAAAAAGGTGCCAGTAGAGCTACCTTGAGTACCTCCAGAAAAAAAGCATTGAAAATAGGGGTGAAGATTTAAGACTCATGGCCCATAAATTTTGGGGTTTCTGGTGAACACAGGCTGTTGGCTCATTTAATTTAAGGCTGTGGTTCCCGATGTGAGGCACACACCCCACAGGGGGCCAATTTGATTTTTAAGAGGGGCAGTTCGAGAATTACAGTATTAACAGTAAAGGGCCTTTTAGGCTTCCTCCGCGTGAATAGGAGTTGACTTTTTGAATAATAAGAATTATATGGGGGGGGGAGGCATCAGGATTTTAGAGATGCTTGGGTGGGGCGTGGCCCCCCAAAAAGTTGGGAACCACTGATCTCAGCTCACACCAAGAATCTAGTCGCTGACCCCTCACAAAGCTACAATTCCCAGAGACCTAAAAACTACAGGTCCCAGGATCCTTTGTGAGTGGAGGGAAGCCATGTGCTTTTAGTTACAGGTAGGTAGCCTTGTTGGTCTGAGTCGAAACAAAATAAAAAAATTCCTTCAGTAGCACCTTAAAGACCAACTAAATTTTTATTTTGGTATGTGCTTTCGTGTGCATGCACACTTCATCAGATAAGTGTGCATGCACACGAAAGCTCATACCAAAATAAAAACTTAGTTGGTCCATGTGCTTTTATTTACTTATTATATTTCTAGGCCTTTTTCTTCGAAGGAGCTGGGGGGTGGCGCACATATGCTTCTCCCCTCCTCCCCACCATTCCGACAACCCTGGGCTGTCGTGAGGTTGCGGGTGTTACCCAAGAAGCGGGTTACCTAAAGAAAACGGGACTTTTTCCCCTCCGAGAAAAACACCTTCCTTTGGGCCGCTAAACCAGAGAGGTCTTGTGAGAAGAGGGCGCTGGCGACGCCAGGTGCCCTGGAGGCGGGCAGGCGGCTGCTGCGCGACACGAATCTCCAAGGCCTCTGGTTTGCTTTTACTGCAGCTGCAAGTCCTGGCAACAAAAAAACAAAAACAAAAAAACCACATGCACACGAAAGCTCATACCAATGACAAACTTAGTTGGTCTCTAAGGTGCTACTGGAATGAATTTTTATTTTATTTTGTTTCAACAAAAAAAACACAGCTGTGGCTGCTACTGCTGCCTCGGCTGCCGGCGCCATCTTAAAAGCAGCCTTTTGCGCCTCGAACGCGGCGGGGCGGGTTTGGGAAGGGCAAGCCCGCCTCTGCGCCGAGCTCGCGCGCCGCCTGCTCCGTCCCACGCGCGCTGCTCCGGGCGCCCAGGAGGCGACAGCTGCGCCGAGGGCCGGAGATGCCCGCCTTGCTTTGCCTGCCGTTGTTGCTTCAGCCGCCGTAGGGCGAGGGCAGGTAAACGAGGGAAAGGGGGACCCCCTTCCTTCCTTCCTTTCTTGCTTCCATAACCCCCGCTGCTCGCCCGCGCCTCCACTCCCAAACAGCAGCAGCAGCAGCAGCGGGAAAACCCCGCTCGCCTCTCCACGCGCCGCGCCAGGTTCACCTTGGACGGCAGCTACAACTGTGAGGGCAAATGGGAGACAGAGAGAGAGAGCGCGCGCTAGGGGAGGAGGAGGCTGGAAGCAGAGCCCCCTGCAAACACGTAGGACCATAATAATCATAATAGGACCCAGCGGGGCCGCCCCAAAGTGAAGCCACCCCCGAAAGGGCCAGCGCGCGAAGGCTTGGGACTGTATGACTTTGCATTTGCCAGGTGACTTTGCATTTACGGGGTTTCTGGGTACCCCGTGTCTGTGTACGGCTTTTATTGGTGTCGGTGCAGTTGTGGGGGCGACTCCTGCCCTCTGGTTAAGGTTGCCATGTGGTTGAAAACGCGTGTTGCGTCTGCTTTTAAGGTTCTCTCCCCTCCGGGTTTGTCTGCCGGCGCGCGAGGGCCGCCGCGTCAGCTCAAACTCTCCACCAGCAAATCGCTCTCGCTCGTAAACAGGATCCCATTGGTTGCGGCGCGTCTTTCGGGGTGGGTTCAAGGCGCTTCCGACGCCGTTTGCCGCGGGCGGATTGGCGGCGGCGGCGGCGGCGACCCCTTTCCCTTTAAATCAAGTATACAGTAATCGCAGCCTTGCTGCGGTTTGCATCTCGGCCCGCCTTTTCGCGCGTTGCAAACCGGATAAGCGAAGTCGGGGGGGGGGGGCAATTTACAAAGCATTTGTGTGGTTTCCCTTTAAATCGCCCTATCTGCACCACTTGAAACCAACCGAAGAGGTGTTCCTTTTTCTTCTTCAAGAAGAGAACAGCTGGGTATCTGGTTCCATAAGGTCATGGTGAATATCAGTTCCCCCTTTTACAGATGAGGGGAATCATGAGTTTTCTTAAAGTCGGCAGAAAGTTAGGTGCATCCTGTTCCTATTTAAATCAGCAGATTTATTTTTTTGTGGGTTGAGTAGGTATTTTCCACCACTTTGGGGGTGTAACTGCAGCATTTAGTCATAACTGGTGTTCACGTGCAGTAAAATATTTTGTTATGTTCTTCTTCCAAGTTGCAGTTACTTGGTCTTAGGGTAGTGTCTTGGACTTTAAAATGTTTGACTGCTTTCGATGCTACGTAAACCATATATAACAATGTACAACCTTGACAAGCATTCCTTCCTATATGTGAGGCAATATGCTTGAAGTGGTACATGTGTGTGTCATCTAAAAATGAAGCAAGCATATATTTCTTTAGAACCCTCTTTTGTTTACATATCTGGATTTAATTGGGCAGCCAATTAAAGTTCATATAATCAATCAACCATTCTTTCTTAACTAGGCAGCAGCATAGCTGCCAAGTTTTCCCTTTTCTCGCGAGGAAGCCTATTCAGCATAAGGGAAAATCCCTTAAAAAAAGGGATAACTTGGCAGCTATGGGCAGCAGCCCTACAAATAATATTTATAGGGTTTTGATATTATACTCCAGGTATTTAGGTGGTGTTTTTATTTTTTATTATTTATTAATATGGCATGATTATTTATTAATATGGCATGATTTCAGTGAGACTTGCATGCTTGATCATAAACAGGGCTGTTTGTGAATATCACAGCATATCACCATCTGGTCCATTGGCACTGTTTGAATACAGTGCATAGAACTGGCAAATCTCTAGGATGGTTGTTTTTGTCAGCCCAGTTCAGTTCAGCCTATGTTCTCAAGTGGCAAAGCAGAAACAGGAATTTCCATCCAGTATTATTATTATTATTATTATTATCGTCATCGTCATCATCCTTGTGCTAGGTTTGTAAAGCAGAATATTCTATGAGAGTGTGACTGACCGAACACTCTCTTTTTAATGGCCATTGAAGATGTGAATTTGGTCGTAGTCTGACCAACTAGGCCTTTTGGCACTGATGACTTATTGTGGTCCTATTTTCGCTGTGGTCTAAACCACAGAGCCCAGGGCTTGCCAGTCAGAAGGTCGGCGGTTCGAATCCCCACGATGGGGTGAGCTCCCGTTGTTCGGTCCCAGCTCCTGCCCACCTAGCAGTTCGAAAGCACATCAAGTGCAAGTAAATAAATAGGTACCACTCCGGCGGGAAGGTAAACGGCGTTTCCGTGCGCTGCTCTGGTTCGCCAGAAGCGGCTTAGTCATGCTGGCAACATGACCTGGAAAAACTGCGGACAAACGTCAGCTCCCTCGTCCTATAGAGCGAGATACCAGAGTCGTCCGCGACTGGACCTAATGGTCAGGGGTACCTTTACCTTACTGCTAGAAAAGGTAACCGGGGTGGGGTGGGGTGAAGTTACGTAATGCTGTGCGGTTTGGTCCCTGGCTGCTGTTGGGCGAAGGTTAAAAGCTGTCTTCCTCACTCCTGCTAAAAAGATGACACCACAATGAAAGAAAAAAGATAGGTTGCCATCTACAGTAGCATTCTTGATATACTGTATTTGACCTTGGTGGCCAGCAGTCTCTTGGACAAAACATGACTTTGAGAGGCTTGCCCCACCATGGAGGAAAGAAGATTCAGTAGGAGAACTTGGCAGCAGTCTACTGTCACACCTGTCCTTTGGCAAGACTTAAGTGACGACTGGGACCTTAGATTCATAAGGGCATAATGAATGAAAATGGACAGGTCAGACCTTTGCTTTGTCAACAGAATTAGTAAGGAAACCTGATGTTTACTCAGGCCTCCTATTTGTATAAGAGATTAATGTTGACCCTTCACATCTAGGGTGCAAATGTTAGGAGCCTTTCTGAGAACTTAATTCATATGATAATACACAATTTTATGTGAAAGGTGTGACTTCCGTAACATTTGACTGTGCTATTAGTATACAAGCCAGGGGTCTAAAGATGGTTGTTGCCATCTGGGGAGAATAATATTTTTATGATTGTTATGCTTTGTAGATAATCTACAAAGATTCTTTTGTTGTAGAAACGTTGTCCTCTTTGACATTTCGTACACTTGTCTTACGATAACACTTTAGGGCATCTTGTTTCAGTTTGATACTTGCCCAAAGTTACCCAAATTAAGGCCTAACAGACATCTTAAATGTGAATGAGACTGGAATGATCACCTTTCTGTAACAATCAGCCCCACCCCCCAATATATTACTATTTGTGAGTATGCATATAAAACCACAGCTTTTTATTCACAATGGAAACTAAATACAGACAGATTTTTGGTGCTGTACCTACAGTTTACACAAGAATCTCTGCTTTGCCCATAATCATGAATCCTTCCAAAGCGCAGTTGATCTGCATATTCCTGAGTATAGTCGTACCATTGAAGTCGAACGGAATCCATTCTGGAAGTCGGTTTGACTTCCAAAAAATACAGAAACCAAAGCGCGGCTTCTGATTGGCTGCAGGAAGCTCCTGCAGCCAATCGGCTTCTGATTGGCTGCAGGAAGCTCCTGCAGCCAATCGGAAGCCCTGTTGGACATTCGGCTTCCAAAAATAGTTCGCAAACCAGAACAGTCACTTCCGGGTTTGCGGCCTTCAGGAGCCAAAACATTCGAGAGCTAAGCTGTTTGAAAACCAAGGTACGACTGTATTCGCCTATACCAGGCATAGGCAACCTTGGCTCTCCAGATGTTTTGGAACTACAACTCCCATGATCCCTGACCACTGGCCCTGTTAGCTAGGGATCATGAGAGTTGTAGTTCCAAAACATCTGGAGAGCCAAGGTTGCCTATGCCTGGCCTATACTGTATAGGGAATACAAGCTGAACCAGCTACAACATTTTGGGGTACAGCCATACCTCTTAAGAAGAATGTTGTTCTTCAGGATTCCAGCCTATAATGCTGACATGGTTTAGCTAAAGGAGGGCAGTTGCCCCCCCCCCCCCGATTAAGTAAAACAATAGAAATACTTAACTAACTGAGCAATCATGTCAATTCTGCCCTGCCCAACAAAAGTCCTGCCCCCTCCCTAACAAAAATCCTGGCTAGACCCATGAATGCTGTCGTCCAACATTCTAACATTCCATGGCTCCTAGAATCCACTCGGCATGCTTGGCCTTTGCCGAGCTGTTTGTTTGTTTGTTTGTTTGTTTGTTTATTATGTACAACTTTATGTATGTATGCAAGGAGTGTCCTAAATATATAGACACCACTATCTTAATTTGAGCGGGCTATGTTTTGCCTTCTAACTCATAGGCATTCTACCACCTGTATTGGCAATGGTGACCTGTAAATAACAAAATCAAAATCAAAAGTTGCACAGCATCCTAACACCCTAACAAGAAGATTCCTGTTCTTGGTGCCACCCAGACATGTGGGGCTCAAGCAGGCCACTTCGCTCTCTCCACCCTTTTTATCTTTGAGGGTAATCCTGACTCGCAACATTCTGTGGCTTGTGTGATATTATTTTGCTCCTCTGGATCACCAGCATGCCACTGTATAATAAATGAACTGCCCATACAACAGTGACATGGCAGTTAGGCTGAGAGAAGCACAATTTGCCCATCTGCAGCAGCTTATAATAGCAGCTAGCTAGCCAGGTGCATCATGGGAATGGCAAGTTTCATGCGTTTTCTGTGAGGGAAGATCTTGCTGATACCGCGACTCCATTGGAACTGGATGACCAGGGCATCTTCTTGTTTGCCCTGGAGATGCATGTGTGGCTGAACATGTACAATGTTCCCTTTATGATGTGATAAACGGTCTTGTCTCTACACTGATTGCATGACAAATTATTGTATTATGGCTTCCGCTACTGATGCAGCCCAGAATCCTTCCCCCCCCCCCCCAATTTTGATTCTTCAATATGGCATGCTTCGGTGACCTGATTGAAATGATTGAAATCATAAAACTTGCTGAAATAGTTTGATTATAGGAAAACAGAAGAAAAAATAAACTTCTGAAAATCATGTTTTGGTATTTTAACATAAATAAAATCTAGACAAACATTTCTTTTCTTATGGAGAAGTTGTGTTATCTTAAGGATAACAGTTCTTTAGGTGTGCTATCTTATCTTTTCTTTCAATGGAATAATATTTATTTCGGCTCCCTATTGACCTTGACGCCTACTTCCAGTTCCCTTTTAGGGTTCCTGTTTTCGTTCCATTTTACTGCAATGTGAGGGGCTTTCTCAATCTCACTGCAATACAATAACGGACGCTGCCTTCCTTGTTTTACAGATCAGAATCCACATGCTACGTTTTCAGAAGCGCTGAATGAATATGGATATTTACACGTATGTCAGCACAAAGAACCCCTCTTCTTCAGCCAATATGTCCAATCTGCTTTCAGGCAGATTTGGGTACCAGCTGAACTTCACCAGCAATTCTCCTTCTATGTCAATAAGCAAGCTTTTCCCAGCCTTGTTACAATGCTTTGGAATAATCCTTTGTGGATATATAGCTGGAAGAGTTAACATAATCACATCAACTCAGGCCAAAGGACTCGGAAACTTTGTCTCCTGCTTTGCACTCCCAGCTTTATTGTTCAAAAACATGGTTCTACTGAATTTTTCCAATGTGAATTGGTCCTTCTTATACAGCATCCTGGTTGCCAAAGCATCAGTGTTCTCCTTGGTCTGCATTTTAACACTCTTGATAGCTACTCCTGAAAGGCGGTTTAGCAGAGCTGGACTGTTTCCTATTTTTGCTACTCAGAGCAATGACTTTGCACTGGGCTATCCTATAGGTAAGAAACAAATTTACGTATAACTTGTTTGTAATGAGATTGTTTCATAACGCTTTGTGCCCTAGGAATGCATAGTGACTTGTTTGAATTAATGTACACAGTGTAACAACAGACTGTTGTTACAGCTGCCAATTTGTGCATTTGAATTTGAGAAAAAGCACATTCTGCTGCACTATGAGTCACATGAAGCAGAACTGATGAAATAATAATAATAATAATAATAATAATAATAATAATAATAATTTCATTATTTATACTCCACCCGTCTGGTTGGGTTACCCCAGCCACTCTAATAAGCAAAGACATGTTCTGCAGTGTTGTTGTTTTTAAATTTCATTGGGGGTTTCTGAAGGCTGAAATGTGTGCAACCTACCCAAATAGTTGTTGTTGTTGTCTGTCAGTTTCACTCAGAATTGTTCAGTGAGAAGGCATGTTTTCAATGTAAGGTGTTCTTGGCAGCCCTATAACTTTTTCATTTCTTTGCCACCAAAAAAATTGATCCAGTTGAATACTTCTTATTTTTCCAGTTCTTGTGTTGATTTTCTGGGGTGAATGGCAATAATGGTCCATGGGTAGGTAGACAGACTAAACATTCCCAGTGGGAATGACTAGGAGAACCCCCTCCATTCATGGAAAGAGTTTGCATTCTCTGGAAGCTTCAGCTAACAGAAGGAGAAGTAGTTTTTGGTGATTTTTTCCCCCCACGCCATTCCAGAGGACCCTCTGTTTTTAGGTGGCAGAGTGGTCTGCAGAAAGAAGGGAAGCTGAAACTGCCGTCTGTCCTCTTCCACAAGCGGTGTTCCATCCAAATCTATGTTAACGTGGCTAAAATGGGAAGAGTTCTTTCTTTTAGAGTCTGTATCCAGGATCACTCTTTAGTAATTTAGTTCAGGCAATTATTTTGTACGCAGCAGTTACTTTAACTAGCTGTGATGCTTGCTTACTTACGTCTAAGGTCTTCACACACAAAGATTGAGAATGTTTGGCTCCCTGTCGCAGAGAATTGGTTGGATGCCCCCCCCCCCCCGGCAAAAAAGAAAAAGAAAAAACCACAAGCGAGGGAAGTGGCCATTGGCACTGTTCTGCAAATGTGTACACAAAGGCTTATCTGGTGATATAATAGGAAGGTCCTATAACTGTTCTCATGCTTTTGGTTGGGCAAGAAGTTGCCCAGCCTGTACAACTTGCTGTACAAGTGGATTAATATATTGGGATTTAGTTTCATTTTTGTTGTGCAATACAGTCATACCTCGGTTTAAGTACACTTTGGTTTGAGTACTTTCAGTTTAAGTACTCCGCGGACCCGTCTGGAACGGATTAATCCACTTTCCATTACTTTCAATGGGAAAGTTCGCTTCAGGTTAAGTACACTTCAGTTTAAGTACTCCGCGGACCCGTCTGCAATGGATTAATCCACTTTCCATTACTTTCAATGGGAAAGTTCGCTTCAGGTTAAGTACAGACTTCCGGAACCAATTGTGTACTTAAACCGAGGTACCACTGTATTCTAGAACAAGGTGTACAGCAACTTTCCGTCAGCAAAAATTCCTGCGCACCTTTGGATACAACTCATGCATGCTCCTATGGTGCTGTATACTGTTGGAGAAGTCATTGTGCCTCACTGAAAACACTTGTTAGGGGATAACTCAGGATTGGGCTTTTAGCGTTGTTGGCAATATTCACTTGATCCAGCAGAAAGAGGCGCCTTTCTGTCTTGGGGCCTGTTCAGATGATGACTGCTTTTTGTGAATGGCCTTGACACAGTTAAATTGATCGATCCCTTTTGACTTCGATGCAATTTTGGCAGCATGCCTGCCTATAGAACTGTAGGTTGAGAGGCTTTTGTCTTGGTGAGCAGGTGAATGTTTCTGCTTGTGCCCAGATCTTACCAGCTGTGTTCTACTTTTAGAAAACAGAACAAAAACAAAGCTTGCAAAGTGGATTGACCCAGGATGTGTGGAGCCTTGACTGTTTTGATCAAAGAAGCTTGAAGTTCATTCCAAGTCATTCTTTTTTTCTTTTTTCTTTTTTGGATTTTGTTTGTTTGTTTTCCCCTTCAGCTAGTTGGATTAGTTGCCATTAGTGCTTAAGTTTAAGTGAATGTGATTAAATCACTTCAGCGGAGTGGTCATCAGTGAGACAGAATGATAGGGAATTTTAGAAATCAGTATGAAGTCAGTATGCCTAATTTGTTCCTGCATCTGCTAGTGATGGGGAGAGAGAGTGATTTTTTTTTAATGCGATTGAAGCTTTATACTTAAAAAGCAGAGTTCAATAGAATTCTGTATGCAGTGGCATTTCTGCATGTGTGCAGAATTGTAGTCTACAGCCTTGAGTTTAGTTTAGTTTAGTTTAGTTCAGTGTGTGTGTGTGTGTGTGTGTGTGTGTGTTGCATACACTTCAGAAGAGACTACTGAGTTTTCTTCTTAACATTGACCAATCTTGCTAAGACTATCCTGATTTAGATGGCTGGTATTCCGCTGCCTTGTGGAATATCTTCGGGACAAGAAAAGGCTAAGGAGGAAACCCTACACAAATCCAAAATAGAGCTCCTAAGACGGTTGGTTGGCTCCTCCCGGCAACTCCTAAAGCCACAATGGTGCCGAACACATTGCTCTGCTTTCCTTTGGACCACATTAGCAAGGCCTTGTCATCTAGCCAGCCCAAGACCACCCTACTCACTGCCCAGGCTTGTACCCCAGGGAGGTCACTTCGATGCTGCTGATGCAGCAGTTTGCCTTAACTCCTGGAAGTGCAATCCGTTGTTTCTCGAAACTGACAAATGCCAACAGCACAGTTCCTCTGTGTTCTGAGACAGACCATCACATAGTGATCCACATGCTCCACTCTGGTGATCACTCTGGTAATCTCTGGAGCACTGATGGAACACTCAAGAATCTGTGTGGCTCTCCACTTATTTTCTCTGGCAACTGAGAACGAGGCCCGCCTGTGACTCTCATAACATGGTGCTGGTTTTGACAAAGGCAGTGCTGAAGAAGAAAAGTAGCTCATTCAGTGGTCTACTAATATCCCTCTGCAGTTTTCAAGTGGTCCATGCAGGGGGGGAGAAATGTTTTAGGACCGGTTCTCTTAAGGCAGGGGTCAGCAAACTTTTTCAGCAGGGGGCCGGTCCACTGTCCCTCAGACCTTGTGGGGGGCCGGACTATATTTTGGGGGGGGAAATGAATGAATTCCTATGCCCTGCAAATAACCCAGAGATGCATTTTAAATAAAAGGACACATTCTACTCGTATAAAAACACCAGGCAGACCCCACAAATAACCCAGAGATGCATCCTATATAATAATATGCAAGTGTCTCTGCGTCCAGTATTCCCTGTGTCCCTGGGTTTGCGCTACTGTGCACGTGCCCCAGGGACACAGGGATTGGACGCAGAGACTGGACGCACACGCGCACGCTCTCCCCACCCTCCCACCTACTGTTTCGCTGCGGCTGCCAACCGCCGCTCCCGGCTGCACTAAGCATTGGCGGGGGGGGCGTGTGTGTGTGCGTCCAGCAAGGACAGGTGGAGGGGTTCGAAGAAGCGCTGTGCAAGCGCTTCTCCGCACCCCGGGAGTCTCCTTCTTGTCGGCGGCAGGGGGAGAGGAACGAAGGAGGAGAAAGGGCTGCTTTCTCCTCCTTCATTCCTGTCCCCCTGCTGCCGACAGCAAGGACAGGTCTGAACCCCGGGATGTTCTAGCGCCCGTTTATTGAACGGGCTGAATTACACTAGTTTTAAATAAAAGGACACATTTTAAACATGTGAAAACATGCTGATTCCCGGACTGTCCGCGGGCTGGATATAGAAGGCGATTGGACCGCATCCGGCCCCCGGGCCTTAGTTTGGGGACCCCTGTCTTAAGGTTACGTTCTCTCTCTGCCCCACCCGGATTTAAGAGCATATAACAGCTAATCTGTTTGAAGAGATCATGCTTCTCAGCTGGGAGAGGTAAGCTCAGAGTCCCTGAATGGCGCAATGTGGCAGGAAAATATTGGCTCTGCGAATCCTGGTGGTTTTTGACTCCCATCATTAAAAGGTACTTAACAGGACATAGTTAAACATTAGTTAGGTATGCTTTAAGCACCACATACCATGAGTAATTCCAATTATGCTGAGCGGAGAAATTGTAAACAAAATGGAACATGTGACTTTCTGAGGGAAAATGGAGTTTTGAGCATTTTAGAAATCCAATGCAGCTGGGAGTTTTTTCAAGACATATGAGGGTTTTTTTTTTTTTTTTTTTTGCATATAGGGTCTGACCTCTTCTCCAAAAATCCCCAGTGAAGTTGTTTGTGTCAGGTTTGAGAATATGTAGACGACTTGTAAGATATGAAACCTGTTGCTGCAAAGATAAGTGCAGTTTGAATCCCTTTGGCTTAATTTCCTGGATTTCTTCTACCAAATAGGGGAGCACCTGGGCTTCTCTCCCTATGTTTGCAAAGAGGAATGCTGAGCTGTTGTGATAGCTAGAAAAGCTTCGTGGACTGCCAGAATTGTTTTCAGGCACAATCTTTATATCTCTACAGTATAGGTAAAGGGACCCCTGACCATTAGGTCCAGTCGTGACCGACGCTGGGGATGCGGCGCTCATCTCGCGTTATTGGCCAAGGGAGCCGGCGTACAGCTTCCAGGTCATGTGGCCAGCATGACAAAGAACCAGAGCAGCACACGAAAACACCGTTTACCTTTCCACTTGCAGCAGTACCTATTTATCTACTCGCACTTTGACGTGCTTTTGAACTGCTAGGTTGGCAGGAGCTGGGACTGAGCAACGGGAGCTCACCCCGTCGCGGGGATTCGAACCGCCAACCTTCTGATCGGCAAGCCCTAGGCTCTATGTCTCTGTAGGACTCTCCTATAGAAATGCCCTCTCTCATATAAAACAGTGGCAGCTCAAGGGAGTGGCCTTGGCGTTTATGTTACAGCCTTCTCTGTGGTGGTGTCACATTTGTGTACGTAAATTACTTCCTGCTTAGGGAGGCATGCTGCGGATCTGTTGTTCCTTTGAGGAGTTTTGGACACACACACACTCCAAGTACAGTTTTAATATGTTTGCATTGTTTACTTTAAATATTTTGCGAGCTACATTGAGTGTTTGGTTGCAGTTCAGTGACACCATAAAACAGGGGTCCCCAGACTTACTTTGGGCCGGTGCCCGCCGTGCCGATTGCGCGACGGGCCAGAGGGCGGGGGAGTGCGCGCCAGTGCGCATGTGCACACCCATTTGCTGGCGCGCTTCCAGGCCGAAAAAAATCACCGAAAATTGTTTGTGCGCATGCGTATGGGCCTCCCCGACCCGGAAGTGCACCTCCCCCAACCCGGAAGTGCACCGGAAATGACCTCTTCTGGGTCGGGAGAGGCCCATACGCATGCGCAGAAACGTTTTTCGGCAGTTTTTTTCAGATCTGGAATAGCGCCGCCGCGCAGCGCGCCACAAGAGCGGGCAGCAGGGGTCGTCGCGGGCCGGATTGGGAGGCCAATTGGGACGCATCTGGCCCGCGGGCCGTAGTCTGTGGACCCCTGCCATAAAAAATGTTATTTGGGTTTTGGCTAGAGGGGGGTGCATTTTGCTTTCTGTCAATGCTTTCGGTTTCTGGGCTGACACTTGTCATCTTCATGCCATAATGTGGCTTGCTAGCATGTTCTTTACCATAGATGCCCCTTTTTCCTCACCTCCTGTGCTTCTAAGGTGGCAAATTAAAGAGCCAGGCTATATGCAGTGCTATATTTATTTAGCCCAAGACTTCCCTTACTCTCAACTGGTTCAAGGTGAAGCTTTGCCACTTCTCTTTGTGTGTTTGAATAGCAGCTGATACCACAGCCTATCACCAAACTCCATGCTGTGTAACTGGACTCCCTAGGGCACATTTCCTCTCACAGACTTTGGTGTGTGCTTCATACTGTCTTTTATATTACTTCTTCTTCTGTTGTTTTGCAGTTAACCGTGTTTTGGAATAGCACCAGTAGCGTTTTAACAGGCGTTCTGCAAAGCATCTGCTCTTTCCTGCAAGCGCTTAATGTCACCAGCATAACTGCCTGGGATATTTTATTGCCGCCACATAATCCCTGCAGATAAGGACGTACAACAGAGTCACAGGTTAATATGCCAGCAGCAAACGCTTGAACTCTGCCCGTAGATTAAACAGGGTTGTGAATAGTTAGCTAAGGCAGCAAAATTTCTAGGACTTTCAGTTGCCAATCTCTTTACAGTCCGGTAGTACTCTTGAATGTACAGATGAGTGCATAAAGAAGATGTGGTGGACAGAAGCCAAGTGGCCTTCTCCTTGAAGCTTTAAGTAGTAGCTTCAGACGTCTGGTTTAATGATCAGGGCCTCATTGATTTGTATGGACCCAGATTTGTATGGACCTAAATTTGAAAGACGGCGTTTACACATGCTGGAGGCGGAAGCCTATGCTGGTAATGCATTTTGCACCGGAAAGCATTCTATTAGATTGTGACCATTTGTTCATGGAGATGGGAGGGATACAGTCCAACGCTTGGTATTTTATTCCCGCTTGGACTATTGCAATGCGCTCTATATGGGGCTACCTTTGAAGGTGACCCGGAAACTGCAACTAATCCAGAATGTGGCAGCTAGACTGGTGACTGGTACCGGCTGCCAAGACCGTATAACACCGGTCCTGAAAGACCTACATTGGCTCCCAGTAAGTTTCCAAGCACAATTCAAAGTGTTGGTGCTGACCTTTAAAGCCCTAAACAGTCTCGGCCCCAGTATACCTGAAGCAGCGTCTCCACCCCCATCGTTCAGCCCGGACGCTAAGGTCCAGCGCCAAGGGCCTTCCAGTGGTTCTCTCACTGCGAGAAATGAGGTTACAGGGAACCAGGCACAGGGCCTTCTCAGTAGTGGCGCCTGTCCTGTGGAACACCCTCCCATCAGATGTCAAGGAAATAAGCAACTATCTGACTTTGAGAAGACATCTGAAGGCAGCCCTGCTTAGGGAAGCTTTTAATATTTGATGTTTTATCATGTTTTTAATATTATGTTGGGAGCCGCCCAGAGTGGCTGGGGAAACCCAGCCAGATGGGCAGGGTATAAATAATAAATTGTTGTTGTTGTTGTTGTTGTTGTTATCCTGAGTGTAGCACAATGTGAATGCGGTTTCAACAATGGAATGAGGGCAGACCTAATGGGAGTGCTGGATTGTTTATCAAAATACAGGGGGCGGTATCCAAAGGTAGTAGACTCTCTAAACTTAGGGTCATGGTTTCAAGCCCCACGTTGGGCAAAAGATATTGCAGGGGGTTGGACTGGATGACCTTTGTAGTCCCTTCCAACACTCTGAGTAGGACTTAGTCGGATATGCAGGGTGAGTCTTTTATTTTATTTTTTAAATTATATTTTATTGATTTTTTACAAAACAAAAACAAAAACAAAAGATACAACATTGCATGTTTACCACTGGCTTCCACCCACCCTCCCAGGGCCCTCTTCTCCCACCAGAGGGACCCCCGAAAGGCAGGCAGCCGGCAGTGTTTCCTTTTATGGCTGGGTTTCTCCCCCACCCCTCCCTCCCCCCCCAGAATCCCCCCCTGCCACCAGGAGACTCCAAGAGAGGGAACGAAGAGGAGGGCATCCATCCAGCCAATTTCCAAATTGAAAAAAGCAAGACAAAAAAAAAGGAAAAAAAAGGAAAAATGAAAGAAAAATGACTTCCCCAACCTCCCCCCTATCCCGATTTCCATTTTCAATTCTTAGTTAACAGTATTCTTATTCTTATTCCCATTCTATTTCTACAAGAAAAAATTAACCTTATATTATAAAAAACTGTCCCACTTTTTAAATCCTCTTTAATCAAACTAGCTTGATCTTTCTAAATCTTTTTCATAAACAAATCTGCTCATTACTTTTATTTTTGACCTGCCTATTTTTATCCTCCAAAGCTTCTCTTTATTATTCTTATTTGCACAGATTAAAAATCATAATTTTCCCCCTCCCCGCCCCGATCATGGCCTTTCCCTTCCAGTCCAGTAAGTTCCAAAGTCGTCAGTCCAGTTGTCAGTCCTTTTTATCTGTCCTCAAAAATGATATTCAATCTTCCTTCAACCCACCCCCTTTTTAACCTGTTTCAAAAACCAACCCCCTCTGTCTCCCCATCCCGAGTCTTCTTTTCTTCTTTGCTGGCCATTTTTCTCATGGGTGTTCTGTCTCTCCTGTAGCTCTTGCATTATTGACTCCTGTGATCCATCTTTGTTCTTTAAGTTTTCCTTTTTCCCATCGCTCAGTTCATACCGCCACTCGTCGTCTTGTGCCTTTTTTTCGGTTGAAACCTTTTCCTGTAATTCTTGTGTTCCTTCTTTAACCAAGTCCTCTTTTTGCAAATCTTGCTCCTTTTCCTCTGGTAAGTCCCGTTCTCTGAGCTCCTGTAGATCTTGATTTATTTCCAACAATTGTTGCTGAGTCTTGTACGTTTCTATTCTAAGTTCCCATAAGAGTTTTATCACTCTGTCCTTGAACGCAGATGTGCAGTCTTTTGTTGCCATTGTTCCAGCTTGCTGAGAATGGCGCGAGGCTTGAGAGCCAGGGGGTGTTTACAAAAGAGATATATTATTGCAAATCCAAACTGGAAACTGTATATTGTCCGTAGTATCTAACTTCGATTTTAAAATTGTTTCAAACATTCAATCAAAAGGTTTTTAAGTATCAAATCCTTATTGACATCCATCTTCACAGTCAGCTTACCGTCCTCTCCGGGCTGCCGATTTCAGGGCAGGGAGAAGCTCTCCTTTTCCTAAGGTGCAGGGAATATCAACTTTAAAATAAGTCTCTCTCCTTCACCCTGCCACCGGAGGTAATTCTTTACATTTAGTCTCTGAAGGAGTTCATATAATAAGCTGCTTTTCGCTGAGACTGGTCATCATTTCAATTGCACTGCTTCTTGCATCAATCAGTGGGAGAAGGTGACTTCCGTTCTTTTCCCCTTGCTCCCGTTACCGAATTACAGTCCAATATTATATATTCAAACTTTACTCACGGGTTTTTCCAAATCAAAAATTTAGAAGAATCTGCCGCTCACCACCACCGGACTCGAAGCTTCACTTCGCTGAGGTAACGCTGTTCTCCAAAATGGCCCCCGCGACTGCAACCCTTTCTCTCCGGGACTCTTATTAGAGCTCACCAGAGGATCGGGGAGTCGCTGAAAAATGGGGCAGGGTGAGTCTTTTAAAAGAGGCCCCGTGGAACTCTAAAGCAGTGTTCCTCAACCTTGGGCCTCCAGCTGTTTTGGGACTACAACTCCCATCATCCTGAGCTAGCAGGACCAGTGGCTGGGGGTGATGGGAGTTGTAGTCCCAAAACAGCTGGAGGCCCAAGGTTGAGGAACACTGCTCTAAAGGACTCACACTGTATAAGCAAATTGACAAATGGCCCCCTTAAACCAGAGTTATGGTCGCCATAACGGAATGTCTAGGCACCCCCCCCCAATGAAAGTGGTTGTTATTATTATTATAAAGGGGGAAAAATCTCAAAGTGGTTTACAACACATTAATATAATCCAGAATAAAACAAATTCAAGCTTCAAGGCAAATATTTCAGATCCTTCTCTTAAGTGACATTTTGCTTTCCCCGTATTTATTCACCTGCTTAATTCATATAGCTGCCCCATAAGCAGAAGTACTCTAGGAAGCCAGGGTAGTGCAGTTGTTAGACTGTTGGACTCGGACCTGGGAGATCAAGAGTTCAAATCCCCTCTAAACCATGGAGCTCACTGGGCGACCTTGGGCCAGGCACAGCGGCCTCTCTACCTACCTCACAGGGTTGTTGTATGGATTAATCAAGCCAGGTGTGTGTGTGTGAATTATGTAGAAAAGGAAGGGATAGAAATGCAATCAATGGGCTCTTCTGCTTGCCTGCTTCAGAAAGCTGGAGGGGCCAGCCAGATAGAGATGGCACTTGCCAACCTGGCATCTGCATCTAGAGAGCTCCATGTGGTCAGAATTAGACCCACACCAGTCGCAAAACTCGCCTGGTGCCTGGGGGATTTCTAACACTAGGCTTAGTTGCATACAATCTTCAGGATCTGAGCAAAGAGAGTGCATCAGTTTGCCTGAAGAGCAATCTAGCATGGAAAGATTTTAAGCCATTCAATGTTGTCGACACTTTTTTTCCTGCACCTAAAAATAAATTCTGTGTTTCTTTTGTTTCAGAACTATTTTACTAATGCACATTTGACTCAGTTGGTTAATTGTGTCAATTTTAGTCAACTGATTTCTTTAATCGCGCAGTCGAAATGACTTTTTGAAGTTGCTGTGTGAGATAAAACCACCCACTTCATTTTCTTTCTTTCTTTCTTTCTTTCTTTCTTTCTCTCTCTCTCTCTCTCTCTCTCTCTCTCTCTCTCTCTCTCTCTCTCACACACACACACACACACACACACACACACACACAACACACGTATAATATGATTGCTTGCTTGCCTAAGAGAGCTCTCCTGCATGAACAGTAGATTGTGGGTGAAAATCTTTGGATCTCTGCCCATGTGACTTTCAAAAACTGCATATATTTGAGAATAGAGTGATGTGTGTGGGTGTAAACATTTCCATTAAAATCATTGTCAGTAACTCTTTTTTCCATATCTCTCTCTTGTAGTTGAAGCTTTATATCAAACCACATATCCAGAGTATCTCCAGTACATTTACCTAGTTGCACCAATATCTCTTATGATGCTAAATCCCTTAGGATTTATCTTCTGTGAAATCCAGAAATCGCGAGACAATCACAACCTCTCTCACAGCAAAATCAAGATTGTGGGACTTGGGCTTCTTCGAGTGCTGCAGAACCCAATTGTATTCATGGTCTTCATAGGAATTGGCTCAAACTTCATTCTTAAGCAAAAAATTCCCGAATATTTGGAAAACTTCTTTGATGGACTTGGCAGCTCATTTTCCGGCTCGGCACTTTTTTATCTGGGCCTCACAATGGTGGGCCAAATAAAGAAGCTGACGAAGGGTACTTTTGTTGCACTGATTCTTCTCATCACAGCTAAACTGTAAGTTTGATTCCCTTTCAATGTTTCTATTACTTTCGGTATTGGGTTCATAGCTTCTCTCATAAGATAGAAGCGGTATGAAATTGGTGCAGGAATGGTCTCGCAACATTTGTTTTTTCCTGTTAACTGTTAGCATTTTGGGAGTACATATTAGGCTGTTTGGGGGACAATTCTTGTACCCATTGGGTTGTATCTATACTTTGCCTTCTGCTAAAGAAAAGATTCCTTCCATCCACAGAGAGAGCTTTTGATCCAGTAGAGAGGGATCAAAGGAAGGAAAGGTGGAAGGAAAGGTGGAGAGAGTGATTTCTTGGCCAACCTTCTGGAGCAGTGGAGGTGCTAGTGAAGGTTGTAAAGGAAAAGGAGGAAGTGGCTTGATTTAATTCATCAAGCATCCGTAAACTGTAATTAAGGGGATCACTCTGTAGGTGACTCAAGATCTACATCTTAAGCTAAAGCTGCAGCTGATGAATCATCTGATTAACTAATATTTTCACAAGCATAGCTACTTAAAACACACAGGCAAAATTTAAAGCGGAATTCCTCCAGCATGACACTTTTTAAGTCTCAATGGGTGTTAAGGGTGTTTAAAAACTTTGCATTGAATTGTGGCGAGTAGTGTGTTCAAAAGATCTCTTTGTCCTTTCCTGCTGTTCCATTCCAGTATTCCTTACGGCTGCATTTTGAGGTTAGAAAAGAATTAAGATTGGCGCTGGGTAATTTGTGTTTCCTTTCCCCCTTCTTTGTTGTAGGCTGTTGATGCCGCTTCTATGCAGGGAAATGGTGGAACTGTTCGACAAGAGCGACAGCACGGTCAACCACACCAGTTTATCAAACTATGCATTTCTGTATGGCGTCTTTCCATCAGCTCCTGGTGTAGCTATATTTGCAACTCAGTTCAACATGGAAGTCGAAATTGTATGTCTCCTGAACAATTAGTGAACAAATGTAAACTTAGGGCAGACCTAAAAATTGATTTTGTTGGGAATCTCAGGTGAGATATCCACACAGTGGTGGTTGCTCCCAGTGCCAGCCACCACACAGAAGCTGAGAAAGGTTTAGATAGGTTACTGTTGCAGAAGATAAGGCTCAGTAAAACCGTTCTGGATGTAGATTGAGGTTGAATCCTGACAAGACAGAAGTACTGTTTGTGGGGCACAGGAGGCGGGCAGGTGTGGAGGACTCCCTGGTCCTGAATGGGGTAACTGTGCCCCTGAAGGACCAGGTGCGCAGCCTGGGAGTCATTTTGGACTCACAGCTGTCCATGGAGGCGGGCAGGTTAATTCTGTATCCAGGGCAGCTGCTTATCAGCTCCATCTGGTACGCAGGCTGAGACCCTACCTGCCTGCAGACTGTCTCGCCAGAGGGGTGCATGCTCTAGTTATCTCTCGCTTGGACTACTGCAATGCGCTCTACGTGGGGCTACCTTTGAAGGTGACCCGGAAACTACAATTAATCCAGAATGCGGCAGCTAGACTGGTGACGGGGAGCAGCCGCCAAGACCACATAACACCGGTCTTGAAAGACCTACATTGGCTCCCAGTACGTTTCCGAGCATAATTCAAAGTGTTGGTGCTGACCTTTAAAGCCCTAAACGGCCTCGGTCCAGTATACCTGAAGGAGCGTCTCCACCTCCATCGTTCTGCCCGGACACTGAGGTCCAGTGCCGAGGGCCTTCTGGCGGTTCCCTCGCTGCGAGAAGCCAAGTTACAGGGAACGAGGCAGAGGGCCTTCTCGGTAGTGGCACCCGCCCTGTGGAACGCCCTCCCACCAGATGTCAAAGAGAAAAACAACTACCAGACTTTTAGAGGACATCTGAAGGCAGCCCTGTTTAGGGAAGCTTTTAATGTTTAATAAATTATTGTATTTCGATATTTCTGCTGGAAGCCGCCCAGAGTGGCTGGGGAGGCCCAGCCAGATGGGCGGGGTAAATAATATATTATTATTATTATTATTATTATTATTATTATTATTATTATTATTATTAGATATAGATAGGGATATAGATATAGATACAGCCTCTAGGCTTCTGCTTTGTACTTGCGTGTATCTGTAAACATCTGTATCTCAGTTGCTCTATATAAGTTCAGAAATTCAAGACATAGCATTGGACAAGTGACAACCAGCTAACTGACTCACAGAGACACAGTGCTGAGCTGATATGTATTAATCACAGAGTCAGGGCACTGGGCTGTTAACATGGCAACTGGCTTGGCTGACTCTGCACCCGCAATTAGCTCATTCATGGGGTGGTTTATGCTCATGAAGAAAATTAACACCTTCTCGTGTCCAGTTACTCCCAACAGTTTTTTCTTATGCAAGCATTCCTGGCTTCTTAACCATGCTCAGAGATTAAGGGTCACAATTAATAACAGTGCTAAATACACTTGTGCCTATTGATTTCACTGTGCCTAAGAACATTTAGTTATGTGTCAGATTTTGGCTCGCATACACAGTAATCTGTATTGTTCATAATAATGAAACATTACTGGTTATTTCTACTTCTTGAGGCTTATTGCAGATGTTCAAGGGTCGCTTAACTGGTTCGGTTTTATTATTATTTATTTAACAAACTTTAAATACCACTTGATTGTAGTAAAACATGAAATATTGAAATTATCAATATAAACGGTTTGAAACACCTTAAAAATACGTTCAGGGTGTTACTATTGGCATATAAAGCCCTTAGCAACTTTGGACCAGTTTATCTGTGAGATTTCCTTTCCCCACATGTGCCCACTCGGCCGCTTCGATCAGTGGGAATTTGCACTAATACAGGTGCCTCCTAATCCCCGTTCTGCATTTGTAAGAACTCCACCATTCAGTGTGGCAGCACCTGCCCTTTGGAACTCCCTGCCCATTGAGATCAAGTCAGGCGCCTTCATTGGACTCTTTTCGGCACCTGCTAAAAACATCCTTGCTTAGAAAAGCTTACACAGAAGCTTAACAAGTTGAGATAATTTTAATCTGTTTTAGTATTTTAACTCTTGTACATTTTAAAGCACGGTTGTGAATTTTTCTCGATTTTACTGTTTTACCTTTTTGCAAAGGTAAAGGTGTGGGGTATTTTTTTGACAATAAGGGGTACTGGTGGTTGTCAACCTTTTCATCTTTAACCCATTTTTGGATTATGCATTATGGATTGCATTGGATTTGGTTGAAGCAAGAGGTTATGGCTGGGTTGTCTAAATTTCTCCTTCCTTGATGTTTTGTACAGTGGAACCTCTGTTTCTGAACGTAATCCGTTCCAGAAGACCGTTTAACTTCCGAAACCTTCCAAAACCGAGGATCAGTGGACTGGCTGCAAAGTCAATGGGGGAAAGATGAAAAACGCACCCCGGAAGCCGTTCGACTTCCGAGGCGCGTTCAAAACTGGAAGCAGTTACAGTGGTACGTCATGTTGCGAACAGGATCCATTCCGGCGGTCTGTTCGCAAGATGAAAAGGCCGCAACATGAAGCGCCACATCTCCGCATGCGCGCGATGCAATGTGGCGCTTCTGCGCATGCGCAAAGCGCAATTTAGCACTTCTGCGCATACGCACAGGTTACGGACACGCCGAACCCGGAAGTAACCCGTTCCAGGACTTCTGGGTTTGGCGCGTCTGTAACCTGAAAAGACGCAACATGAAGCGGACGTATCATGAGGTATGGCTGTACTTCCGGGTGTTCAGCTTCCGAATTGTTCGGCTTCTGAGATGCTCAAAAACAGAAGTTCCACTGTATATTGTTTGTTTTATGGTTCTTGTACTAAGCTGTGTATTTTAATATGGCATATTTCCCTTGGAAACCTTTAGTACAAATTTGATATTACTAAGATTTTGATTATTAGTTATTAAATGGTGTTGCAGGCTTTTACTTGCTAAATACTTTCCTTTTATAAATCACATCAGATCATGTTGATCCACGAAGCTCACACATCATTAAAGTTGCGTTTTCACCCATTTATATTCTTCTCCTGATCTGCAGTTGAAGTCATATGTTCTTGTTGTCACCTTAATTTCTGATTGCAGATAACTTCTGGTATGGTGATCAGCACTTTTGTCTCTGCTCCCATCATGTATGTTTCTGCCTGGCTGTTGACCATCCCATCTATGGATCCCACTAGACTGGCGTCTGCAATCCAAACTGTTAGCTTTGATATTAGTATCGTCAGTCTTGTCTCTTTGGTGAGTTTTACATTTTTGAATTGTGAAAGGGGGTGGGTGGGAAATGAAGCACGTAAGCCTGCATGTGCAAACATGTAAGCCTGACACAGTGTAAACATGCACGGTGTTGGGTTTTCAGTTTCTACCATAGCCAGTTGCTGGAAGACTTGCAGGTTAATAGAAGCTGACAATTTGGGGTATGTGAAATTGTAACCCTTCTTGTTACCTGTAACGTTAACAAGCTTGTGATAATGGCAAACAGTCTTGAAATTGATGGGGTGATTTTTTTACAGGCAGCCCTATTTACAGGCATATCTATGGATGTTCCGGTTTTGTGAATAAGACACCAAGCACTTCTTGTGTTCTGCTGTTCCAGACTGAGGACTGTTTCACAAATTACATTTTCATATATATGTCTGTATTTGGGGGGGTGGGGTGGCCTCTGTCCAACTAACTTGTGCCAGCAGAAGCTAGTGCCAAGGATTCCTGCTAGACTTCCCCCTGTGCTCTCCCCAAGTCTTGCTCAGGAGGGTCAGGAGAACTCTACAGAGTATCCTGCAGTGGGGAGAGACAGGTCTGCCAGTGCAAGAATTTCTGCTTGCTCAAAAGAGGAATCTCCTTGGTGTTACGTTGAATACAGCCCATGTGTTTATACCCTGTGGGTGAAAACTACATGAATATTTCCGTGTGGGGGAAGGGGGTCTTCTTCTTTGGCGATCACTCGTAGCCGAGTAAGAGTGTCTTCCATGAACGCAGTTTCAACAATGAGTCCATAAGTGACTGTGGAGGCCAATTCTGGATCCACGAGTCCTTCCACAGTGGGGACATTGGTTTCCGGGCGGGAGTTGATCGCAGTGTGGATTTGCCTAGCGTGCCTTCCTCTTACCACGTTTCTTCTTTGCGTCCTGAGTTCGAGTGTCTTCAAAGCCCATGGCACCTTTGGTAAAGGCTGCAAAAGCTGCATTGAAACTGCATAACACCTAGCTCTATCTACAGAATCCTTGTTTTCGGGGTATTTGATATTTCAGACTGAAGTCTTCTGTGCTTGAAACGAAAACGAAAATCTTGATCTCTTGATTGGACAAGACCGGGTTGCTAAGCATGTCGGGAGTTGGTGGTGGTTTCTGCCTGTTAAGCAAACGGAACATTTTTAAGGGGCTTGATAATTAACTCGCTTGTAAAAATCGGAATGCTGACCCTCACAAGGCACAGGTTTTGACCAAACACATGCATGCATTCTTTGTAAGGAAACTGAAATTTGAATCTCTTACCTGTATTTCAGATCTGGTCCCTTGGTGTTATTCTTCTAAGTAAAAAATACAAGCAGCTTCCTCATATGCTTACAACTAACTTACTCATTGCTCAGGTCAGTATAATGTACACTATAAACATCTGGAACATTTCTTGTAAAAGTGATGGTTTTGAAAGTAGTAATAAGTAGGAGGTGTTTTGTTTTCTGCTGAAGCTCTGAAGGTGTGTGCCACTGACAGCCATCTTAGTGAAACCAAGTAGGCCTGGCTAATGTAATGTATTCATATGAGATAACCTGAAAATCCGGTGCATGTTGCTTTGTGTTCATGATGGAAGAATATAAATGATGATAGATAAATCGATACATTCACTTGCTTCTGCATGGAGAATTCTCCACTGCAGCTTTCTGCGTACCCCAACAAAAGTTTTCCCTGAGAGTTGGGTAGAATAGGAGACTCTGGGGAGAAAAACTTGGGGAAATCTTTCAGAGGCACCTGCAATGAAAAGGAGGGGTTGGGGAAATTCCCCTTGCCCCAACCAAGCATTACATTACGTTGCTTTAAGAACAGCTTAGTTTATGAACAACTTGGATTAAGAACTCTGCAAACCCGGAAGTAGGTGTTTTGGTTTGTGAACTTTGCCTTGGAAGCAGAACATGTTCCGCTTCCTGTTGAGTGTGTTCCATTTGTAAGCTGAGTCTCCCACTGCTATGGGAAAGCATGCCTTGGTTTAAGAACGCTTTGGTTTAAGAACAGACTTCCGGAACAGATTAAGTTCGTAAACCAAGGTGCCACTGTATGTGCAAACTTGATTCTTTCACAATATTGCAAGCTGAATGTGCAAATTTCTGTGCTCGTCTGCTAGAAACAGTGCATGTAGCCAGTGCAGGACAAAACCCTGTCCTGGCACCCATTGCAAGTAATGTCAGCTGATGGGCGGATGAATGTCATTTGGGGGAAATGGCCTTGAAAGCCAAGATTGGCCTGCTGGGATACCCAACAGAGAGATACCCCACCCTGTCTTAGGGGCATTACTCCTTCTGACAACAGGGGGCAAGCATGCCTCTTCCAAAATTATGTGTTCTCCGGCACAAGCATGGTATAATCTAAAATAAAATAATGCTCTTTTGTCATACTATCTCTATTATAGGCCATGGAAGGGAAATAAACCGCTCCACCTCTTCCCCTTCCCACCCCAAAGTAACAGGGCAAAGGGAAAGCTACAATTAGCCTGTTAATCAATCAGTTCATTAATTACGTGAATTTTAATTTCTGAGATGTCTTCCATTGCATGGCAACCCTAAAGTGAATTAAAAATAAACCTGATTTTTACCTTTTCAGTTTGTAGCCTGCGTCGGAATGGTGATGTGGAATTTCACTATTAAAGAGAGAAGCATCACTCTGCAAATCCTTGTGTTCATCTTCCTGTACAGTTCACTTTACAGTTCTTATTTGTGGACAGGTAAGCTAAAAAGCAGTAATACGGGGTATCCATAACGCAACTCCACGTGCATTACGGTGATCTTGCAAGTTATTTCCCCTCTTAATTAATAGCGCCTTTGCGATATTGGTCTGTACGATTTCTTTCTTCCAAGGCGAGCCAATCTTTTTTCCCCCCTGGTGTGTCCAGCCTCACCCCTGTCACTCCTGCTTTGCATTCATATAGCGCTTTCAGTGTGCAAATTACATCACACATATTAGAATCATAATATTCACAACATCCCTGTAAGGAAGGGCCAGTATTAACTTTTATGCTGCAGATTGGATGTTGAGTAGGAAAGTGGCTTGCCTCAAACCCACCTAAGTTGAGTCCGTGGCTGAGCTGGGAATTTATCTGGATTGCATCTTGTTTCTGTTAGTCGCTAGCTTACTTCCTAGTTTGGATTATCCAGCCAGCTGGATTGTTGCATATGTTAGAAGTCTGTGCTAGACCAGTAAAAGAGCCATAGCACATGCTTTGCATCCTGGGGCTCTGACCTCTGCATCTCTAGATAGAGATGATGAGAAGACTCCTGTCTAAAGAGAGTTGGTCTGCCTTTCATAGAATCTTAGAATTGTAGAGTTGGGAGGGACCACGAGGGTCATCTAGTCCAACCCCTTGCAATGCAGGGATTTATTTATTTTTTGCCCATTGTGGGGCTCGAACCCCTGGCCCTGAGGTTGAGAGTCTCATGCTCTACCAACAGAGCTGTCGAGGTGGTCTACTTTGTGTGCGGCATCTTCCTATGTTCCTGCTTCCTATTTTTTAATACCTTCGGTGGTTATTAGGGGATGAGGCATCCCACTTTGGGTGGGGAGGGGAACGCTGCTTCCTTAAAAAGAAATAAACCGAGTTTCAAACTTTGTCGTTATCAGGTTTCTTATCTTTCTCTCTGCTGCTTTTGAAAAGAAGAGAAGCCATAAGGATCCCTGTTGGATTTATCATTATAGCTGGCTGGGGGTATGTTGTGCAGAGGCTCTTTACTGAGAAAACATGTAGGAAGCCAGAAGCTAATGACCTGTGTGGTTCATCTTGGTTTTTTGTTCATTGCAGCATCCCGTCTGTTATTGTGGGAATCCTGTTAATCGCTGGTGAACGCTCGGATAACATCATTGATTCTGCATTCTTTTATGGAAAAGATCAGGTATAGATGTTCTTCCGCTCCTGTCTTTTAATAGTTGACCTTCCATAGTCAGTGTTTGTGAATTCTGCCTTCCAGGGGAGGGATGTCTTTTCAGCCCAGGTGCCTTGTGGGCAACCTTACAGAGGGCCATAAGGCAAAAGTTGGTGCCGTAACTGATGTAGTTCTTACCTTTTTGTACAATAAGCTACGTTCCAGCCAGACGGCACAAAACTCTACCCAGGCAAGCAAGTAGCTTTTCAAGCAGTATTGAAACAAGGGCAGAGATGTATGGCCTGAGGAGAATCACAGTGACTGCTTGGAAGACCTGGAGCAGGCTTCCTCAACCTCGGCCCGCCATGTGTTTTTGGCCTACAACTCCCATGATCCCTAGCTAGCAGGACCAGCAGTCAGGGATGATGGGAACTGTAGCCTCAAAACATCTGGAGGGCCGAGGTTGAGGAAGCCTGACCTGGAGGGCCTTGTTCAGCCCCTCATCCTTAGGCTTTCCCACCGCTACTATACACTTTCTGTCTTTATAATCTTGGATTCACTTTTCCCGGGGGGGGGGGGACACAACTTCCAAGAAACAAGATGTACAATTGACTGCATCCCTTTAAAGCAATAACTGAGGAGAGATTTTAGCAACCGAGATTTCTATATGCTTGACATAATTATATGTGTGGTGCTGGTTTAGAGAAAGGGGATGTTGGCAAAGTACTGAGGATCAGATTATTTTGCTTGAGAAGTTGCGAAGCCGACATTAAACTTGACATCTGGTGTACAGTATGAACCAGAGGAGGCACAGGTTTCAGCAGGAAGTTCTAAATAAAGCTGAGATAGGTGTGTGGCAAACAGAATGTTACTATTGTGAGTATTTTTGGTTCCCTTCCCGCCCCCTCAAAAAGCGACTTGTACTGTAGTACAAACATCTGTTCCCAGCCTTTGACTTTAAAAACCTTGAATAAGCAAATAACATTTGATTTATTCAGTATTCTAGAGACACAGTGATGCTGAATTTCACATAGGTCGCGTAAAGGTAAAGGACCCCTGACAGTTAAGTCCAGTCGCGAACGACTCTGGGATTGTGGCGCTCATCTCGCTTTACTGGCCGAGGGAGCTGACGTTTGTCCGCAGACAGTTTTTGCAGGTCATGTGGCCAGCATGACTAAGCCGCTTCTGGCGAAACCAGAGCAGCGCACAGAAACACCGTTTACCTTCCCGCCGGAGCGGTACCTATTTATCTACTTGCACTTTGATGTGCTTTCGAACCGCTAGGTTGGCAGGAGCTGGGGCCGAGCAATGGGAGCTCACCCCGTTGCAGGGATTCAAACCACCGAACTTCCGATCGGCAAGCCCTAGGCTCAGTGGTTTAGACCACAGCGCCACCCGTGTCCATAGGTCGCATAGGTTCTTTCAAATGACAAGGGACCTACTGAACTCCTGCCTCTCTCTCCCCCTCCCCCGTTTTTGCAGATGATTATCACAGCAGTAATCGTATCCATCAGCATATTGATATCGGGTGTATCACTCATGTGTATGAACAGATCTGGAATGGAAGCCAGCTATGAGGTGTTGACCCAGGATTCCCAACACAGTCAAACAGAGGAAACAGAAAGGGAATTTAACGAGTGCAGTAGATCTCCAGACACTTCTTCTCGTTCATTGGAGGACCCTTCAATGGAAAGAGGTATGATAAATCCTTAGTAGAAGAAGTATTAAATCCTTACTGGTTACCTTTGACAGCAATAGGGGATATTAAGGCCTCTGCCAGGCGAGCTATTTTCCATTTTGTTTCAACCCAGGCATGCGTGTTCCACACTTAAACTTGTAGACATTGCTACTTGCGATCCCCTGCTCACCTTGGCAGTGAGGTCTGAATGCGTGCCTCAATCTACTGCAGTAGAATTGCAAACCCATTGCACGCCCATTTAAAAGAGCATAACCTTGTATTGCTGTCACAATACCCTCTAGAAAAGTAGACACCTTTCTAATCTGCCATTTTCCCTCTAGGGTGCTGTGAGTGCCAAAAGCCGAATAGAAGGTTATGCTGTTCTGAAGGAGAGCCAGGATCCAGTAGTAGCAGTGCCCGCGATAACTGCACTACATCGATTGAGACAGGTGAAGCACAACTGTAGTATCCTGTGTCATTCAAGCCTGTTTACAAAATTTTTAAACGGAAGCATGTGAAATTGCACATGTTTTCATTAAGAGGCCTGCATGTGCAGGGACGAGAGTACATCACCCACATTTCAAGTAACAAACCTTTTCACATATCAGTCCCGTGAAGGGGGGGTCTGTGCACAGGAAGGGCAGAGAGGGTCAGTGGCCGTTGCCCTTTTCTATGCGTGGACTTCCAGCTGCACAGTTAATACATAAGGGGAGCTCTTAAGGTTGAGTTTGCTTGTTGTGTGTTTTTTTTCTTCAGAGCATCATGTGCGTACAGTGGTACCTCCAGTTGCGGACGGGATCCGTTCCGGAGGTCCGGTCAGATTCCGAGGTTTACGCAACTTCCTCTTCTGTGCATGCGCGCATGGCGTAACCTGGTAAAATATACTTCCGGGTTTGCCGCGCGTGCATCCCGAAGTTTACATACGACACTACTTTGTATTCATGTACTGCCACACGGGTCTCGGGAAATTATTTGATGATAACTGGCCAAACTGATAGCAAGCTTAATTTCCAGTGAGTGAAAAAACAAATCAGCCCAAAAGTGACTTTTGACAGTAGGGGTGCAGGAAGCCATTCACTGCCTCCTGTTACAATTTGGGTGAGGGTTAGAATGGGGGCAGGGAGGAACTGTAGCTTGCTTTTGAGACAGCTGGAAAAGCAAGGCATCATCCCACTAATCCATTTGCACTTTCTGCATGTGAGTATACAGGCACTGCATATAGGGACATGGGTGGTGCTGTGGTCTAAACCACAGAGCCTCTTGGGCTTGCCGATCAGAAGGTCGGCGGTTCGAATCCCCACAACGGGGTGAGATCCTGTTGCTCTGTCCCAGCTCCTGCCAACCTAGCAGTTCTAAACCACGCCAGGGCAAGTAGATAAATAGGTATTGCTGTGGCGGGAAGGTAAATGGCGTTTCTGTGCACTCTGGTTTCCGTCACGGTGTCCCATTGCACCAGAAGCAGTTTTGTCATGCTGGCCACAAGACCTGGAAAGCTGTCTGGACAAATGCCGGCTCCCTCAGCCTGAAAGTGAGATGAGTGCTGCAACCCCATAGTTGCCTTTGACTGGACTTAACCATCCAGGGGTCCTTTACCTTTTTGCCATTTTTAAAAAAAATTCTGCACCATCTCCCACAATCTTCAGAGAATATTCTAAGAGGCTTTATATGGGATGGATAGATGGATGTTTGGGGACAGCAACTCCCTACGTTCTTTGTGGGTCTATAGAGGATCACACAACAAATGAAGCAGTAGCAGGAATAAGTGCGATTTCACCTGTTTGTTGAGAAGGGCAGCATAATCTTTGGCACAGCGAACGACTTGACTGGAGAGATGTGTGTGTCATTGGTTAACAAGTAAGGAAGAGGAAAGGAGCCTAGGCCTCTTGAACTACTCGCCTATGTTAGCAGGGACTATTGCTGCTAAGATTGGCAGCAGAAAGGGATTCAGGGTTCAACTGCAGCAAGTCCCCTGTATGGGAATTTGTTGACCTCTTGCTGCCATCTGGTGGCAGGAATGATTTTTGCGGTCAAGAACTTTTGACGCTTTCTATAAATATGCCGAATTCAGCTTTAGAAGTGGAATTCATATGAGAAACGAGGTCCACTTGCTGGTGCTATTTTTCTAGAAAAAGAGATGCCATAACTCGCCATGAACGCCTTCCTTGTTCTCTTATAATAGCAATGGTGCTGGAACAGGGTTCCTGCGGGGGGGGGGGGGGAAGCCTTGTCACTTGTGCAGTGAAACTTTCCTGCCTCCTATCCCCCGTGTGCCCTGTAAACCTGTTCAGGGGTTTCGCACAACCCTCCAGAGCAGATTGTGGGGGAGCCCCACTGCATACAACTTCATCAAATCCCACCCTAAATTCTAATACAGTAGAACTTCAACTTACCACCACCCCTACTTGTGAACAATTTGACTTGCGACTGTGGCAAACCCGGAAGTAATGCCGGGTTTGCCGCGATTCGCGCATGCACAGAAGCGGCTTCTGCCTTCTGCACATGCGCAGAACGGCGCTGCTGCCGAATGCTCTCGCGCAGAATGGCGCTTCTACCAGCGACCTGGATCGACTCACGAACAGACCTCCAGAACGGATTCCGTACGTGAGTAGAGGTTCCACTGTACGTTATGTTACACTATGGAATTTGACGTAGGGCTGAAGAAAGAAAATGCCAGCATGCTGATATTCAGCTTGGTAAGGCTACGCCATGTAGAAAGCATCGTGGGTCGGTATTTTAGTCCCAGTATTTCCTTTCTCGTTTCTCTTCTCCCCACACCTGGCCAGGAAATTTAATGTTGGATTAAAAGCCTGTTCTAGAGAATCGCTTTAGTGCTATGCTGTTTTAAGCTTTTCAAGTGGTAACTGCCCCTGAGCTTTGAGCTGGGGTAGTAAAGTGTTTCTTTGTGAGATCACACAAATAGGGTAGCTGTTCTCTGGGTCAAAACTCAAGTCCTTGAAGCAAGCAGCATATATATTCCTTCACAAGCAAATGGCAGCGGCGATAATGGGTGGGGAATGCAATGAAATGAAAGGACCTAGTTTCTTTTTCTGATTCATGTTCTCTAGTGGGGGGGGAATACTGCAAGGAATCAATGCAGTATTTACATATCAATTGAGCAAAACAGTTCAATGAAAAACCTAACATATGTCACACTTTAATGTTTTTCAGCGAATCGGTGTTTAAGTCCATGCAGTTCTCAGAGCTGTGCCTTGGTCCAGGAAGAGCAGCTTCTGCAAACTGGAGACAAGCAGTTGGCTAGACATGTGCTGCTGTGCTTGCTTCTCATTGTGGGCCTCTTTGCTGTAAATTGCTTTTTTCTTTCTTTCTCCCTCTTCTGATAACTGTTTTTAGTTCATTGATTCACACCAATGTTTAGGGAAGTCAGCACAGGGAGGGGAGCTATCAATGCCATTATAACTTATGCAGCATTTTTTATTTGCTGCATTTATATCCCACCTTTCCTCTGAAGAGCTCAGTGCATCATTCTCCTCCACCCCCAATCTTATCCTCACAACAATCATGTAAAGCAGGTGACTTGCCTTTGCATCGAAATTCTAGAGGTCCTCAGCAATGCACAGCGTTAGAGTTCACAGTAGGTGGACCAATGGTCTGATGTGGTATAGTCAGTTTCCTATCTACTCCTTCTTAGTTGTGTTAATATAAGAACATTGCATAAATCCCCTTTCATGGAATGATGTCTGAAGTGACCTGCATTAAATAGCGATAAGCCATCTGTTGAGGTGTAATGAAGAGGTATTGCACAAGAGAGTCGCCAGCATGGCACCTTTCAGATGTTCTGGGCTACATTGTCCCTAACCATTGATTGATTTTGCTGACTGGGACCAATGGGAGTTGAGTCTAACAACCTCTGAAGGACACCCTGTTGTCTACCTCCGAAACAGGCTACCACACCTGTAGTCATGCTTTCCTATCATGCTTTCAACTGTTGGTATAACAACAGGTAGCATTGGAGTGATAAAGAGATGGGCTGGTTGTTCCATCAGCTGTGTATTTAGTGAAATGAACATTTTTTTAAATTCTTGGGGCATGGTACTCGATCAAATAGTTGTGTAAGTTGAATGAGTTGTGCTTGGACAGTGGGGCTCCCCCTATGTGCCCCACCATATCCAAATCTGCTCCAGATTAAGAGGGTGCATGGGGGGGGGGACATTCTCTTGCGCAGAGACAATTCATTGTGCTGATGGGACAGTTCCCCCTTAGCGCTACTTTGAATACATACAACCCATGGCTTTACTATATTAGTACAGAGACAAATGACTAGGAGCTTTCCATTGGGAAAGCATTTTGTTAAACAGATGTACATTCCACCTCGTTGCAAGCCCTAAAGTGGATGGCAATAAAAATAAGAAAATTCACACACACACAAATGTGAAGCTATAAAAATATTTGTCCTTCTTGTCTTCCCCCAGAATTTATCCAGCTGTTTGTGGTGGTTGTTCAACCAAGAACCTGGAAGACTCTATGTGGAACTACAATTCTTTTGCGCTGTATTTAATTTTGGTCAGGTAATACTGACTCTGACATCACATCTCTGATATTATGTTCACTTGATTGAGACAACATCTTACTGAACCCAGTTAGCATGCATAAGAAGACTGGGATAAAAGAGTTTGCCAGGAAGGGTGGGGGAGGGCCCCCTCTTTGTTCCTTTGCTTATTATAAACTTGATGAAAATTATGTTGAAAGCACTCACTTTGTCAATGTGCTCTGACAAGTTGCACCGGGTTCTTGGCTGCTGTACCAGTTTTTAAAGGGAGGGGAAAATACTCATTTCCAATAGACAGATTAGCATCTGTCACCAAGACAGAGGATGGATGGATGTTTCAGCATTATCAGGTGACTGTCATCAAGGCTTGTAGATTTCAATCACTGCACATTATTGAAGTAGTCATTAACTTGTAACTTAGGTATTTGTACTAGCACTTATTGCAATTCCTGCTGCTGTTACCGCATACACACTTGTGTATAGCCTGTGTGCGTATAGCCTGAAGTAAAATAAAAGCCACAAAGTGTCTTGTGATACCTTCAAATTCCTTTGGTTTTAATGGTCTACTTATCAATGTTTCTTTTTCAAAATAATAACAATCCTTTCTTTTTCAGGGATTCATTTCTTTTGGAATTTTTGGTTTAGACAAACATCTTATTATTCTTCCATTCAAACGGAGGTAATTTTCCAAATAAGTATATGAATGTGTTAATAATGCCAACTGTCTTTCAGATTTAACCTCCAACTAATGTTATTTCTGCCTTCTCCTCCTCCGTGCACCTCTTAACTTTTGTACCATTCACAAAGCAACATTCACATACAGTGGTGCCTCAACTTACAAATTTAATCTGTTACGAAGGCACCTCCGTAGGTCGAAAAATTCGTAAGTCGAAAAATGCCATTGGAAACACGATTTTCCATAGGAATGCATTGGAAACGGAAAAATTCATAAGTCGAAAAATCCCTATCTAAAACCGCCACGGTTTCCTTTCGGATGTCGAGACATTCGTAAGCGCGCAGCCATTACCCCCATTTGTTAGTCGAAAAATTCGGTTGTCGAGTCGTTCGTAAGTCGAGGTACCACTGTACATGGAATGGGGCTTTCTCTTCAACTCATTCTCTGTGTGGCCCTCTACTCCTGTGAATCCGCTCTATGGGATTTTTGGGGGGGGGGGGCCTTGAGGATGGTAGAAGATATTAATACGATGGGCAGGGGTGGAGTTTACAAATTGCTGCTGTCCTCCTTACACGAACAGAGCAGCTTAGGATCCAAGCTATAGTCCCCAAATGATGAACAAGTATGTATAAATCAGCCCAAAGGGTACAATCATACATTGGAAGTAAAACGGAATCTGTTCCAGAAATCTGTTTGACTTCCAAAATGTTCGGGAACAAAGCCATGGCTTCCGATTGGCTGCAGGAAGCTCCTGCAGCCAATCAGAAGTCGTGGCGGATGTTCAGGTTCCAAATAACACTCGCAAACTGGAACACTCACTTCCGGTTTCGTGGTGTTCAGGAGCCAAAATGTGCGTCTCGCAAGACGTTTGACTTCCGAGGTACGACTGTACTTGAATTCAGGAGCAGAAATTCACACCTGTTCATCCCGTTTTCTATTCCATGCACAAACAAAACAAAAATTACCATACTGCTTCTCCCTTGAAACTATTTTTTTTTGAAAGACCTGATGTGATAACTCATCTGTACATAATAGAAAGATAATGTACGTAAATATTTATAATAAGGCGTTCCTATTTGGTATTTCTTTTTATTTGCTGTAGTATTTCAGTGGATTTGTTTTAGATTGACTTTTTCTCTCTCCAGGTTTGAATTCCTCTGGGGTAACAGGACAGCCGAGCGCAGGGTATCCAGTGTACCTGAGGAAATCCGAATGACGTGCCAACAATTTGTTAATTACCACAAAGAGATGTGCGTAAGGAGCATTGTCCAAGACAGAAGGTGGGGCTGTATATCAATGTAAAGACTTATTCAAACTATTTCTATACTTGGACGATGGGTACACTTTGCAATCAGTTCTGATGTCCTAATCTCTGAGTGTTTTGTGCTGGAGACTCTTCCAAATAACACTAAATATGCATGTGAAAGCCTCTAGACTTGTGTTTTGTTTTCTAATTCCTGGACTAAGGTATGCTTGGTCTTAAACCAAAATGACAGGAAATCATTTTCACGATTATTTTTTCTGAATTAACATAGTGTAAGACTAGTAGAAAGTGGCTGGCATTGCTGAGGGATTCTAAGGAACCAAAAATTCAGTGCAGTTTTTAAATCGGTGTTTCCCAACCAGTGTGCCTCCAGATGTTTTGGGACTACAACTCCCATCATCCCTAGCTAGCAAGACCAGTGGTCAGGAATGATGGGAGTTGTAGTCCCAAAACATCTGGAGGCACACTGGTTGGGAAACACTGTTTTAAATGAGTGATTAAAGTGAGTGCTGTCTTGAAAGGTTTGGTGCGTCTTCTTGATTCAAAATGGCATCCTTTTGTATCCTGAAACCTGGACAAGAATCTGCTCCTTCGTCTCAGGAACCATCATACAACATTTGCTTATGATATCTTAAAAGATCGTCTATATTTCTAGAGAACAAACTTCTTTCCAAAATATATAGTAGATCATGCTAGTAGGCTCAAATTATAGCCAATCATTTTACATGCTGATCAAAAACAATTTACATCTCCTTAAAATACATTTTAATAAATGTTTTTATTTAATTTTCCAGTATAACCCCCCCCAAAATCCCCATATAATAAATATAACCCCTCCCCTCCTGAGAACAAAGTAAAGAGTTCAGCCAGATATATCCCACCACAGTTTGGCATGCATTGGCAGAGGTTGCATGTTGGAATCGGTTTCTGATATGTATGTTATAAAGGCATGTCCTATTTCTACAAGGTCGTTTTCCATTTGTCGCCTAGTCAGTGTTTTTAACTGTTGAATCAGCTTTTCCAAACCTTTTGATTTCAAGCAGGCAACTGCAAACAATCCAAACCCTTTCCATTTTGTGCAATCAATAGAGAAGCTGCAACCATTAGAAAGTCTATTTAAAACATTTGAACTACAAACATTTAATGGCAAGAGCTCAAAAGTATCGGTGGAAGAAGCTACTGTTTTCTAACCTGTTGTCTTCCACGTAGTAGTGCACGAAACCAAGAAATGTTGGGCCTAAAACTCCCATCAGATGGAGTTCTTACTGATGCTACTCTTGGAAGACTTGGTGGTGTATTTTTTAATCACTTTAGAAAGCAAACCTATTATGTACCTTAAGTCCCAGGTCGAGTGGGGATTCATTCAAGAAGCAGCAAATTAGCGGAAGGGGACTTGGATGCGTCCCAAAGTGTGTAATTGTGGCTTCTAACTCTGCAAGATCAGCTGCAAGGAAACCAAAGTAGAGGGGCCTGGGGGGTATCTCAGCAGAAAGGAATTTACATTTCTTAAGAATGCACACCTGCACAGTCAGGACTGAGAAAGGGTGTTGGAGAAAATAGGATCTTGTGTCCATGGGGCAATAGCTGTGTGGGTGGGTGTGTGGGTGGTGTTAGGGGTGTATGATTATATCTTATGTGGCCTTGCCCACTATGAGAATGCAGCCCCCATGACAGCTTTTCATCAGGGTGTTGGAGCCCTTGGCCTGAAAGAAAGTTTCCCACCCCTGTCCCAAATGAAAGCTGTGTTTGTCACTGTGTTTTCAGATATCAACAGTAAGGTTTCCTGTTCAGGATTACATATTTCCAAAAAAGTTTTGTCTTTTGGGATAAGAGGTATATATACTGAAAAGGAATTTTAGAACAGTACTTGGGAATGCCTAAGATGGCTTGAGTGAACAACTTAAGACAATTCTGCTGAATTTTATTTTATTTTTTAAGTTCTGAAACGAAATGCTATTTTTGTTTTGTTTTGAGTATGTACATTTGTAGAGTGCCCTTATTCCCATACCGTAATGAAATATGTGCATTCTCTCGATCCTTTCTCATGTATGTGTTTTTCTTCTAATGTTTTCTCTCTCTCTCCTCAGTTGAATGTCCTGCATCAGCCCTCTTCTGTTTCTTCTTCTTCCATACTTTTGTGTGTTGGCTCTGCTTCACTTCACTAATCCAAATTAAATTTTGCTCTTCGTTTTAATAAAAATGCTGAGGGGTTCCTTCTTTACGTTGGTTTGCTGCCTTGTGTAGTTGGTCATCTTGGCTTACTCTAACTCTCTAACACATGCTTCCTTACAAGATAAGCAGAAACATTCACTATCACAAGTCAACCGTGGGTAGTTTTTCTCTCACTGTGTTATTGGAAATACAGTGGTGCCTCGACTTACGAATTTAATCCGTTCCAAAGGCACCTTCGTAAGTTGAAAAATTTGTAAGTCGAAAAACACCATTGGAAACGCGATTTCCCATAGCAATGCATTGGAAACGAAAAAAATCGTAAGTCGAAGCAACCCTATCTAAAACTGCCGCGGTTTTTTCTGGATGTCGAGACATTCGTAAGTGCGCGGCCATTACCCCCATTCGTAAGTCTAAAAATTCGGTTGTCAACTCGTTCGTAAGTCGAGGTACCACTGTAGAACTTGATCTCCCCCCCCCTTCCAAATGTCGTTCTCAGTATCTTGCATATTCACGACAATTTAGGGGAATTTAAAAAGTTCAATTACTGTTCTTATACAGTAATAGAGAATTCTCAATTTAAGTTTGAAAAGCAAGTTACATAACTGCATTAAAAGGCAGCCAAGTCGCCGTACAGTCCCCCAAGGGAGCACTTCACCTGTTTCAAAGCTCCTTGCTGTATGAATTACCGCAGTTGTGTGTGCAGGATTGGCATCACCCTGCCAGACAGATGCATATTGCAGGCAAGTGGTGTGCGCAACTGCACCAGCAACTAAGCTAGAGGGCTTTTCAATGGACTCCTGCTGATTTGGTAACCTTGACTTAGGGGCCATCAAGTTTAAATGGCTCTCAGTCGGAAGAGAATGCTGCTCCAGATGTTGTTGCTAGTGAATGTTTGAAAGGTGGCAAAACAGTCCCTGAATGGTTCCTCCTTCTGACTGTAAGGGGGGGGGATTGATCGCCTGTGTGAATCATCATCATCATTGTCATCATCTTATTTGCATGCCGCCTTACAATGTGGCAAGATTTACACAATTACAAACCTAACAAAAGTCATAAGCAATAAAAAAACACACATCAAAAATACACAATCAAATGGAAACAATTATTTAAAAAAAGAAATACATTGCTAGCATGTAAAGATAGCATAATTATATTTCCCACGTTCAGTCCCCAGCATCTCCAGGTAGGGTGGGGAAACCCTGGAGAATCAGTGTCCACAGTCATGGCCTAGATGGACCCTGACTTGGTCTAAGGCAACTTTGAATGCTCCTCTCTGACAGCTTGTTCTCCATTTTTTAAATGCAGGCACACAACCCTCCCCCTGCAGTCTGAAAGGGTACAGTCCAAGAACAGGTTTACTGCCACTTCTGCTGCATATTGTGTGAACTAGGTACCGGTAGCATTCGGACTGATTGAAATGTGGAGATAGATGGGATTTCCCCTACTCTTTTTGTCCTTTTTTTTTGGACATTGAGTGGAGATCTTAGTTGGTATCACTATGAATGTTGAACCAGTGGTAGTTCATGCTATACTAACCCACATAGTGTTATTTTATGCATATGCTGGCTTCAAATGACTTGTGCATGCATGTTGATTGTGACTTAGAAAAAAGGTAATCCAGGTTTGCAAAAACAACAACCACCACCATGCTTTACTATACACATGACCTCCTTTTTAACATTCTTTTAACTGTCATGCTGTCTTTCCCCCTATTTTCCCCCCTTTGTCTTCACCCATCAAACAGTGGTGGTACGAGATTTACAGAGCATGTGGGTGAATCCTTCCTTTGACATACAGGTGTGGCACAAAGACTGTGGCCGGGGTCTTCTGTGGCTGTGACCTGGTGAACTGGCTCATGGAAGTTGGCCTTGCCTTAGACCGTGGGGGAGCTGTGGTGTATGGAGAAAGACTGGTGAAAGGAGGCATCATCCAGCACATTGCCGATGAATTTGAGTTCCGGGACGAGCAGTTGTACTATCGCTTTGTGCCTAGGAGATGTGTGGCAGTAGAAAGCCATGGAAATGAGGATGCACTTTGAAGCTAGCCAAAAAAAGAGTTGCCCCAACTCTTTCCTGGCCCCTAGTTCTCACGCTCTTCTGTGATGTTCTCTTAAGTGACAATATGGTTCTGTTTGTGTCCTACCCAAAGATAATTTACGTAGCGTCTCATGTGTTGAATACTGACTAATGAGTCATTTCAGGGAATTATTTAAAATATTTTTGATTTTTGAACTATGAATAGTTTCCTTGTCTGTGCAAACAGTACTCTGCAAAAGTCTGTACTTGAGGAAAGTGTGATGTTTCTCCAGTTAATTCTGTTTTTGAATTGTGATGCACTGGCAAACAGCAAGGGATAGTTATTCAACACATTTTGGCCAGTCTGTTACTCCCTTTTGAACATAAAATCCTCTATTTGTGCTGACATAATGAGACTGTGAAGATTGTTGTGGTGTCTGAGGATTAGAATTGGGAAATAAGCAGATTTTTGCCATTAGCAGTTCTTGGGTGAACAAGCCAATCATTTTAAAGAATGAAAAAGTAGACTGCAATCCTGTGTACCATCAAGCTGCTCAAATTCAATTGAAATCAGTGGGATTTTAAAGCAGCCTCTGTGCAGCACTTGCAGCCTAAGCATGATTTGTTTTTCTAGCCTCATAAATTGCTCTGAAATGAGAGGTTGGCTTATAACTTCTGAACATTGAGCCATTTGTTTTTTTACAAACCTTAAAGTAATAAACAGATTCTGATGTCTGTGAGGTTGTGGTTACTTTGCACTTCTAAATTAGACCAATAGCCTATAAAGACCAAATACTTGAATTAGATTTGGGTACTACTTTCAATATGCAACTTAAATAAGTTTTGATTTGAAGGACACTCTCGTCTTCACAAGGCCCCTTAATGGGTGATGCTCTCTTAAATGCCAATAAACCCTCTCATTACAGTTTCTCTATTTTTTATGGTTGTTCTTTCTTGTCTACATAAAGGAACACTGTATTTTAAATGATGCCCTTTGTTTTTTTAAGTATATACCAGAGTGGTCATTTTATCGACCATTTTATAATAACTTAATTCACTGGAAGGAACAATTTGCCGTGTGACTTTTGTTTCTTCACCTACAGTCATGAGATCTGTTATGTTGCCTAACCCTTTTTTGCCAGATGAGTGGTGTGTGTGCTTTATTTTTATAGAGGTATGGATTGAAAGAGTATTCTTGGACTTGTGGCCATTAGCCTCCGATAATAGGGAGTTGGGGCTAGCAGCTTAGTCATCATTTCAGTAGCCACAACTGCATGAATGTGCATGCGAAATGTACGAATAAACCACTTCCTGTTGCTGTCAAACATGTAATCTATTTTATGTCAACCTTACACATGAACTGACAGGCCTGTTTGTATATGTTACAGAAGAAACACTATCTTCCACAATGTAGAAAACTGTGTTTGTTATAAAGTGTGGTTTTAATCTGATCTGCAGTTGAAACGACAGGAATGCATTACATTTCTGTGGCCAATCATGCTTTTGTCTAGTTTGGGAGGAATTATGGAAAAATGTGTTTTGGAAGTAGTTGGCATTTCTGCATTCTGTACTCCAGTTTCTCAATAAATCCAGATGTTTAACCTTGGTCTTCTGTACATTCCTTTTCAAAGTTGAATAAAGTTGCTGCCTACAGAATTAAGTCCAACATAATTATGTACTTGCTATTTTGCACACTCACCCAGTAGTTATTTCCAGAGGAGGGGGAGTTTTCTCACAAAGGTGAACCAAAGCAAAACATTAAAACCCAACCAATTACAGAGCACTCTTGGTTCTCTACACAGAATTTGCAATTTATTTTTTGGCAGTAGAAGCATTTGTGTTTTAACATAGCAGTGCCATTTCCTGTATATATAAACTGAAAAAGTAGCATCTTTCCATTATTTTGAATTTATGTTGCATAATTTTAGCTGTATTGCGTACTGTATATTCCTGCGCATAAGACTACTTTTTAACCCAGGAAAATCTTCTCAAGAGTCGGGGGTCGTCTTATACGCCGGGTCGTATTTCTTATACGGCGAGTGTATCCCAAACTCTGTATTTTAACTGGAAAAGTTGGGGGTCGTCTTATACGCCCAGTCATCTTATAGAAACAGTAAACTGGCCCCTCGTTCAAGTGAGGGTGTCTAAAACAATCCTCATTTACAGAACCTTAGTGGCCTTCACCTGAAATAACTAAGAATTTATTTCATAATTTTCTGTTGGTTCATTTAGGATTCTACCATTATTCTTAGCCTAAGTTCAACACACGTGGCTACATAAGGGCACTTAAAATCTGTATCCACCACAGCCAAATTTCAGCCATAGCAAAGATCTAACAAAAGCAATGAAACTTTAGTCACCATTACTAAAGCTTGTTGTTTTCAATGGGACTCAGTGCAGTTAACTTTTGTAGGACTTGTTCTTCCCTAGCAAGTCAATTTTATAAATTAACCATCCACAATTACATTCTGGGGTGTTTCTTTTTAAAGTCTCCTACTTGAAGTGGCAGGACTTCTAATTTCAAGTAAGCAGACTGCACTAGAAAGCATCTTGAGGGTCAATATATTAATGTAATATCACACTATAAAGTGAAACTAGTATTTTTCACATTACCCTGAGTTAAGAGAAGAAAGCCATGCTAGAATAGGCCCTTCCGCATTTAAATACTGAGAAATCACAACTGCATTGGTTCAGCTGGGAAGTTTTACACTTGCTGCCCCCTTGAAATTTCACAGTGCATGTATTCTTATAGTAAAGCAGTCCAATGGGGGATGGAAGAAAATTCTGGCAGACGTCCCACCCCATATTCACAACCCTACCAGCCTGGGCAGAAGGTGGTGATAGTGCTATGATGGGGAGAAATGCACACCAGTTTCAGTGCAGAATATATGAAGAGGAAATATCTCCATCATTAAAGGCCAGTATTTGGAGGTTGGTCAGTTACACTCCTGAAACCTAATTCAAAATTCCCTTGCTTTCTATTCTGACTATATCCATATTATAATATGCTATTTGGCTAGAGCTGGGGATGTGCAAAAAACAAAACCACTTTGAGAAGTAAAACAAATTACCCAGAAACCTAACTGCCAGTATTATCTTACGCATATGCCTGGATTTCATCTTCTGTGCAGTTTGAGAAAAGATTAACTGCTTGATCAACATCAAGGCCTCTGTTCTGTAGAATATGCTCCATTTCCTTAATCTTCTCTTTCTCCAACTTTCGGATCCGTTCCAATATCATGTCCCCCTTTTCCTATTTAAAAATAAATAAACTAACAATGTAATGCTTGGACATATGAACTCTTCTAAAAGTTATTTCATCCACCATTAAGAGGTTCTTATCAGTCTACCCATATCTGGTGAGGACCTACACAAAATGTAGCAGTACATTCCCTAACTGAAGTGCTGCTTCTGTTCACAGGCTTCCAGCAGACTAGGAAGCAGCCTATTGCTGTCTGGAAATCATAGGGAATAACTTTCTTGTTTTCCCCACTATGTTAGAGTTAAAGGACTAGGTTAAGGGTGGGCAGCTAAGTGCTTTATTGCTGCTTCTTTGGGGGGGGAGGGGAATTTTATTAGCCTTCGAGCACACATTTCTTGCTCCCTACCCCCTAAACTAATCTCTTTCCCTAGGATATTATAATCTGCTGTTGTAGGAGTTCAAGCAGGTTAATTTCCTCCCTGCTTCTCTTCCAGTTTGTTTTTTAACTGATGGGTTCAAAATTACGGGGCGCAACTGCGCTTGGTATAAGACAGCTGCTAGACTCAAGACTGTCTACATAACTTCTAGTTGCTGCAAAATAGGCAGCTCTGACTTACGGGCCAAATTTGGCCTGGCAGGGCTCCCAATTTGGCCCACAATGCTGTTCCTCACAAACCTCACCCACCTGACCCATACCTGATGTCATCTGTTGCATTGGGTGCCGACATAGCTACAAAGGAATAATTGGGGGGTTAAAGTGATCTCCCACCACTCCGTGCATCTTGCTCTGATAACCTTGAAGTGGTTTGCATTGAAACAGCTGCCAAAATGGAGCTCTCTCCTTCCTGTGTTAGTGGCAGTTTCAGTACAAAGCACTTCACGCCAGTGAAGCAAGTTGTGCTCCCACTGCCTATTAGCTCATGGGCCTATTAGCTTGTGGACAGCCTGTTTAAAAGTAGCATTTCCCAAGTTGGCTGTAGGGAAGTACTGCACAAGGGACTGGCAGGTTGGAGGGACAACTCACCTGCCCATCATCTGACCCCATAATGACATCAGGTGATTGTCCCACCTACCTGTCAAGTTAGCCTGCAGGAGAGGAAACAGATAAAGATTTGGCCTGCTAAGTGGAAAAGATTCCCCATCCCTGATGGGGGAAAATTTTTAGTTCCACTTTTATCTGCAATAAAACAGTGTACAGTCGTACCTTGGAAGTCAAACAGAATCCGTTCCAGAAGTCTGTTCGAATTCCGAAATGTTCGACTTCCAAAGCACGGCTTCTGATTTGCTGCAGGAAGCTCCTGCAGCCAATCAGAAGCTGTGGAAGCCCCGCCGGACATTTGACTTCCAAAAGAACATTAGAAAACCAGAACACTCACTTCCGATTTTCGATTGTTCAGGAACTGAAAAGTATGAGTTCTGGGGTGTTCCAGAACTGAGGTACGACTGTTATTTTGTTGCAAGACTGGTGTAAGTCACACAGCTGCATCGTCCACCCACAACCTACCATATAAAGATAGTGGGATGACCTGGCAAGCATCAAGACTCTCTTCCCTCCCTCCATCCCTGGGAGCACACTTTCACAGAGTATTTGAGTTTAGCTGGCTTTGCTTGAGCATAGGAAACAAGATCAAGTAGCATATGCTAATATCCTCTTGACCTTTCAAGAACTATGTTTTGGCCCTGTGACTGAAAGGTTAGATGACAGAGCAGTCTCTCTCCATCCGGAGACTGAAGTATTAAATTACACCAGCATTATTGCAATGGAACAGCTTACATAAATCCTTACACTGATTTTTTTTATTTTAAAGTCCACACCCCTCATACCCCCAGAGATTTAACTTAAATTAACACACCTTAGAAGACTCCATCACTAGAGCTGCACTTTCATGTTTTCTGTAGAGTTCATGTCTTCTGTCTGGCTTTGTCTGAAATCGTGGTTGCTTTTTAACTGGATCATCGGGACCAAACACTGGGGAGCTGGTTTTTAGCAACTGCGTAATATTTGGCACAAAAATGAAAGGTTTAAAGACAGACCTAGAGAATAAATTGAAACACCAAGTGAAAAGAAAATTAGCAAATGCACAATGAATGCTGCTTTCCACCACTGACGTTAAGGTTAAACTATTTCCTAGCACACAGCCATTACAATATCTTACCTGTTTACTCCACACAGTCTACAAGTGGGAGTTCCTCAAGCTACTGGTTTTAATCAGATGTACTCAGGAGTATTTCTATTAAAATCAGACAGGAGGCACTGTCCACTAATGGTTGCAGTGCCTAGAACAGGCATCCCCAAACTTCGGCCCTCCAGATGTTTTGCACTACAATTCCCATCATCCCTGACCACTGGTCCTGTTAGCTAGGGATCATGGGAGTTGTAGGCCAAAACATCTGGAGGGCCGCAGTTTGGGGATGCCTGGCCTAGAACAAAGAATGGAGATTCTAGCATGTTTCAAGGCAACCTTTTCTCAAGGGAAATATTTCATGTTTCCTAATTGCTGAAGTCTTACATATTTCAAAATGCATTCAGCTTCTTCAGGAAGAAGGGTGGGATGCAATTTGACTAAATAATAAATATGACAGTTCACATGTAACACTTAAGCCCAAGGTATGGCTTGGTAAGAATGAGCAAGAATATGGGTACCCAGGGAGAAAATTGTGGCTGCTTCGCTACTCCTCTGGTCCTACTGCAACTGCTGCATTACCCAGAGCTAAACTATGGTATCGTGTTACACGTGAACCCAGGGTCATAGTTTGTCTCCCAACAAGCAACGAGCTGTAACCAAAGTTTGTTCTTGGCTTACCCTTTGTGGTTTGTCTGGGGGCTGTTTTTGCATGCAATATTAAACCAAACCAGCTCTGAATAGAGGAGGGAAATGGCCACAATTTTCTCCTTGGGTACCTGTACGCTTGCCCATTCTTACTAAGCCATGGTTTGGCTTAGTGTTATGACAAAACAAGGCCTTAATCTCCAGCCGTTCTTTTGTGCTTGGGTTTTTTATGGCTCTTCTCGGTCCTGTCTCTCTGTGAAATAGTTTCATCCATTATGGATTACATTTTGGACTTCAATGAAATTTGGAACTTTATGTTTAACATTGTTAAAGGTCGATCATGAGTACGTTGCTCAAAGGAGAGTTAACAGGGCTAGGAATTTAGTCTTTATGATAAATTGTTATGAGTCACCTGTCAGGGTCTGGAGTTCCTGTGAAGAAATGAATGCAAGGGAGGCTTGTTTCCTGAGGAAGTATGGAAACCATGCTTCCAGTGGTCATAAAGCCTCCTTCCATATTAATGCCGCTCTCTTTATCCCGAAGGATTGCCATCATTGTCTCAGCTGTTACTGTGCCTATGCAAGACAAAACATCATTCGTTTCAAATGCATATTTAGCATACTGTAGTTTACTTAATAGCACCAATTCGAAAACCACATGCATGTCTGTTTCAAACTAAGTGAAACATGAATGGCAGAATCAAAGAGGGCTCCACCATTACAGTGTCCCAAAAAATTCTCTCCCATGGGTACAAAAAATTAAATAGTCATCCAGTTTCAAGCCTCACAAGATTTTCCAGAAATGTTCCAGAGAGAAATCAGTTCTTTCTACATTAAGCGCCCTTCTGTATGCCTAGCATCCTGTTTCCATTAGTGGAAAATCAGCCTCTCAAAAGCTGACAAAATAAGACATGAATGGCTATCATATCTGCAGCAGTGAATAGTTTAAATGGGGTTTGCAAATAAAAATGAAGAGAACCATACTAAATTTGTTGGGGAACTACCACTCTGCAAGGAAACAAAGTTTCCCTAAATGTGAAAAACTTTTCTCAGTGCTCTGGTGAAGGATAGAAATGTAAGGTGATAACCAATTAAACAATTAAGCTAGTGCAAGGGTTAGAACTAGTGCAACAGGACTTCCTCTCTCTCCTCTCCCTGCTGTCCCCAAATCTGCTCCCAAGAGTTGGGAGAAACCCCACAACAGGTTTAGGGAGGAGAGAGGAAGAACATTCCACTGTACAAGAAGAAATCCTTTTGCTGATTGAACAAGTTGCATGGTGCTACGTTGAATATTTTTAAAAATAATAATAACCAAATTCAAATTCTAGTTGGAATTAAGCACACAGATGTGAAGCAGTGTGTTTAAAATAGAAAATTAGATACAATGCATTTTAAAGATAATAGCAATAAAGCATGAAGAAGTACTGAGCGGAAAAGGAGCTTGCACATCTCTTTTGGCAGGGAGTGAAGTGTGTGGGAAGAGATCCATCCATGCTCTTCTCTTTCAGGGTACTTACTGTTAACTCTCAAAACCATGAAGTTTCTATTATCTGTATTGCAAGGGTTGTATTTCAATGAGGTCTCTAGCAATGTTTGGATTAGCTGCTTACCAGAAGTCAAAAGTCAGAAGGTCTTCTGGCTGCTGTCCCAGGAGAAATGGGGCAGAATAAGCAGGAGCATTAGAAAGTAAGATTGGGGAAAGGAGTGCTCCAGAACAGTGTTTCTCAACCAGTGTGCCTCCAGATGTTTTGGGACTACAACTCCCATCATTCCTGACCACTGGTCTTGCTAGCTAGGGATGATGGGAGTTGTAGTCCCAAAACATCTGGAGGCACACTGGTTGAGAAACACTGCTCCAGAAGAATAAAAGGTTTTGATGGAAAGAGGGAGGACAAGTCTAACAGGCGAATGAAAACAGAGAGAGAAAATTGGGCTAGAGGAGAGCTACACATGGCCAAGCATTGAAAAGGTGAGAAAGGCTGGAATTTATCTATTCACTAGAAATAAGCAGCCAAATACTTGGCTACCAGCCTCTTTGATCTGTATGAATGTATCTATCTCTGTTTTATGCTATTTACATAAAAATACTTTTCCACTTTAGATTTCCATCGTTGCCCACCTGGTAGTTCGGAATACCCAGTGGCTATTTTACAATAACAATCTCAATATTAAAAATAAATCCTCTGCACCAATTTTGGAAAATCTTTTTTTTAATAAAAAAAACCACCTGAAAGTATTGAAAATTTTAAGAGACTAGTGTGTTACAATAATGATTCATTCAAGGTTTGTAAAAAAGAAACAGCTTAAACTGCAGACTGATAACTTGAACACCTGGTGTGACTTAAAAATGGCTGAGGTAAGTATCTGAAAAATGGGGATTTAGAATGAAGGCATTGATAGAACCTCAACAAGGCCATCACATTAGACAGGTATTAAACATGTTCAGTATTCAGAACCTACAATTCCCCAAATGATTGTAGGATTTGCATGATCACAGGGGTATTATAGCTTCAAGTAATCCACTAGGAAGCACAGAATAACTGCTGCAATTGGGGGCGGCAGGGCTCAGCAGAATGAATATTGAAACAGAGGAGTGCAATTTTATTTGGGCTTACGTTATTATTTTTTCAACACATGACTATACATGAAATTTTGATACACGTGTAATAAGCAAACAATACCAAGTGATGGCTGTTATAAGGATCACAAAAGTCAGGGGATGTTGAAATGTGCTCTTCTAGAACCCTGTATTATTATATTCATTTTTCAGAAGCTAGAGTCCTCAAAGCATGAGATGATCCATTCTTGAAAAGATGAGTTCCCTGCCCCTGAGCTAGGGGAAAGTATTGCCTAAATTGCTCAGCTGTTGTATGGGCCTTGGCTGAGCCAAGAAGCCAACTACAGAATCCTGTTCAAACCGACAAACTTTTTTACCCTGTTCTTTGTGGGTACGTGGCGAGATGGTGCAAATGCTATTCTATCCTAGTAGAATCACTGTAAATATTCCATGTGGTTCTTGGATCACAAACATCTTCTGGCGAGAGAGAGAAGGAGAGACCATAAAGGTCAAACGTTGGTGATTCTGTTGAGGCCATTGCCCCACTGTGGAACATCAAGGTGAGAAGGGCTAATGCCCCAGAGTGCTCTGTCTGATACTCCAGGTCTCCTTGAGTTCCTTGGTTCTCTTCAGAGCTCTAAGCAATGAAGCCGACACAAAGACTCGGTGTGAAAACTGGTCAGAATGCACAACCCTAACTATCGCATACTGATTCTGGCAGTGGAAAAGGCCCAGATTACTGCTTCCATCATGTCCTCAAGTAGCCACCCAGCAGAGCTCTTCTGAGTGGTGATAAGATTGATACTACTTGCTCCAGCCAATGGTGCATTTGAGCTATCAAAAGGCCTGCTGCTTGCTAGGCACTTTGAGGACAAAATAATTCATTTTCACACTGATTTTGCTGCTGTTGCTGCTGCTGCTGCTGCTGCTGCTAAGATAGTCTCTAGTGAGACGTCCAATGCGTCCCAGCTATTGATGCCTCAGGATATGGATGAGGTGCTTCTGGCTGTTTAGGGAAGCATTCCCCTGAAATGATTTCTGATCTTACTGTTTTTAATCATCATACAATAAAACTGGCTTGTTCTATTGTATGTGTTAATTAGGGATATTGTAATGCCTGATAGAATTTTTGTGTATTTTAGTTATGTATTTATTTAATAATTTATTTTATAGTTGTAAACTGCTTATAAGCCATTTTTGGCACATAAGCAGTATATAAAATAAAATAATAGTAATAATACTAAGGAGAAAAAGAAGAACTGATCTAGACAGATATTGTGGGTGATGGACCTACTGTTACAAACTGGACTTAAAACTGCAACCTCAATCTAAAAAAAGTTAACGTCTTAAGTGCCTTTAGCGCAGAAAAACAGAAAAAATATTCCTTGTAAAATAAAAGCCTTGAAATGTGTTTTTTCTCCTTTCACTTCAAGTAAAAAGAAGTTAACAGATCTAGTATTATGAAGACCTGTTCATCTGAAATCTCATAAAATTAAGCATCTCCATCATCAAATGATGTGCTTTATTACAAGGATATGTTTTAATCTGTTCTCTATAAGCATTTAAAGTCACTCATGACTCAACAAAGGTACCTTCATGTTTCTTCAGCAGTTTATAGCCTTCACAGTATCTGCCTCTGGTAGTAGTCATCCTGGCAGTATTCACATATGAATAGGTAGCAGCAAAATCAAATTCTTTTTTTCCATCCCACCAGCCTTTGCTTATAGCATAATTCTTTATTTCCGGATGCTCACGCTCAATCTTGGTTGTTATTGATAGCTGATTGGAAATATTCCTCACTCCTTCTGTTGAAAAGTGTGAAAAACAGTGTCTTAGACTGCAATAATAAACCTACGTACTAGGGAGTGAGGCCTGCTGAAGTATAGTGGGACTTTTTTCATGCATAGGATTGTACTGTTAACCTTATTACCCAAGAGGCCCCATAGTATGACCCAAAAGGCCTCCCCAAACTGGTAGGCATTTGGGTTTAGGGTCAATAACATGCTCATAGGAAACAGTTGTCCCTGCCCCTCATCCCCCAGCTCTCGTGGTTATTTGAGCACCGCAACCCCAGAGTCGTCCGTGACTGGACCTAATGGTCAGGGGTCCCTTCACCTTTACAACACACATTCTCTTAATATATGCATTTTGTCTCCATTGTTTGGTTGGAGAACTGAATGGTAAAATTTGAATAAATAGAAATTTCATGGGATGGCTATGTTTAAGTTCTCACAGAGTTTCAGAAAGTGCAAATTTGATTTTGCTTTGAATGCGAACTGAATCGAATTTATCTCCCTTCCCTAGTGTTGGCTCTGCAAATATGGGGTTCAGTTTCATGTGGGATCAGGCTAGGCTCATCCCTAGTTAGTTTCAAAACAGGCCTAAATACCCATCTTTTTTATTGTGGCCTTTAGTGGTTAATGTTATAAGGAGTTGTCGATGGTGCTGTAGTATTGTTTTTGTGCTGGCTCTTTAGCAATAGTTTGCTATAGATCAGGCATGCCCAACAGGTAGATTGTGATCTACCGGTAGATCACTGGACGTCTGTGGTAGATCACCGGTAGATCAGTGGCTCCCCCCAAAGAAGCTAAAAAGCTTTGGCTCCCCTAAAAAAGCTCAACATCTTTGCCCTTAACCCCTAAAAATGACCTGAACCACCAAAAACAGGGCTTTCCTTCCTAAAAAAAGTTCAATGTTGCTTTCCTCTTCCCTAAAGAAGCACAACAACTTTGACCTGAACCCCCCAAAAAGGGGGGGAGATCACTGCCAGTTTTTAACTCTGTGAGTAGATCGCAGTCTCTTGGAAGTTGGCCACCCCTGCTATAGATGTATAAACCTATCCATTCTGAAGGAAATCAGCCCTGAGTGCTCACTGGAAGGACAGACCGTGAAGCTGAGGCTCCAATACTTTGGCCACCTCATGAGAAGAGAAGACTCCTTGGAAAAGACCCTGATGTTGGGAAATATTGAGGGCACTAGGAGAAGGGGACGACATATGACTGCATCATATGTGAGCGAAACAACTTCATTTGAATGAGGAACTAAGCTGCCTTTCTATGGAAACACACTAGCACCCGTTATACCACTTTTATCACCAATTTTTTCTATGTTCAAGGAGCACAAACAGGTTATATACACTTATAATCTGAGAATAATTTAATTAAGTGAAGATGATTGTCCATACCGTCTACTTTCTCTGCAGCCCAATACTTTCCAGAGGTTTCCAGTATCCAAGCTTCCTTTCTGTCTGCTATCAGAAAACTATTATGGTATGTAAATGCCATATGACTCTCCATACAGTTTCCACCTTGACCATACTTGTCCAGCAAGTCGACAATGACACCAACAGCTTTTTCTGCGGTATTAGCTCTTTCCAGTCCAAGCCTAAAACCATACGGAAGTGTTACCTTTTGGGGAAATTCTTATAAATGCTGAATTTGCATATTATTGCACATTTCCTCAGCGAGTTAGAAAGTTGCACATGTATCGCATGTCCTGGATAAGGCTTATTACAGTGGGTGCCAATGTGATGATGAAAAGACTTATTCCCACAAAGAGCCTGCTAGCACCCACAGAACTGTTATTGCCCATAAATATATGCCACCTAGTATGTATGCCACTCCATACCCCCCAAAAAGCCTAAGCATAAAAAGATGGTTTAGAACAGGTTAGGAAAGCAAGTGAGGCAGCTCAGTCCTGACTGCTTTTCTGCAGGGTGTTATCGAGTTACTGTTGCATCAAAGCAGATGTTTCTTACACTCAGCCATAAGTTGTGACTGACTAGACTGGCAGAATGAAAACCAATGGTGACAGATATACAGCTAGTTAGACTATGGGTCCTCCGTTGAGGGGAGAGGTATGTAAATAAACACTTAGAATGAGGGGCCTACTTCCAGAGAGCAGCATCACAAAACAGGGTGTTATGCTGCTACTACATAGATGCCAACACATATGATTAGATCACCAAAAATTATATGTCTGTCTTACTAATTTTAATATTAAGCAGGATTTCTCCAGCAATATTTTTCTATTGCTTATTGATATCAGCAGGGTGTCTTTCTAAGAAGCTAGTAGTCTTCATAGTATCTACACTAAGCAAAAAGAATCTGTTCCATGATCGGGTAACACATTTGTTTTCCCGTCTAGCAACAGAATAAGACCTAGCATTCCGCTTCAAGGCCTAATCTATCCAAAGTCCTATGCTTGATCTGTCCCTTTAAATGACTGCATCATATGTGAAACAGCAAAATTACAACTTGCTTGTGTGAAAGTATAGGCGATTGCTTACACAAGTTATCGAATGTTGATTAAAGACAATGACGAGGGATCAGTTCATGTGTGAATCAGTTCATCAAGCCTTGCTTTCTACATTTAAAAATTGCATTTTATACAGCTAATTTAAATCATATTGTCTGCAAACCTGACAAGATCCATGCCTAGGAGGGCTTCATCATCACAGACTTCCTCCTTCCCCCACACTGCTTCATTCCCAATGCAGACTCCATGCTCGTTGGCCCCCATTTCAGCACCCCAGAGCCAGGAGGGGCGACTCAGAACAACTGCATGCGTTTCTGGTGCTTGTTCAATTTCTATATAAGTACACTGCAATAAAAAGAATCCCAGAAAACACATAAGAAAAACACTTCCTGAATTCTACACAATGGACTGGATTTAAACTGATTTGAATGGACGTCCCAACTTTTTCCCTCCCAAAAAGGCTCTCCAAATTGTTGAGAGACAATCGAACAGCATTGAGTGTGAGATGGGAGCCTGCAATGTCAGGAGGGAATAAGTAAAAATCAGGTTCTTCAAATTCCAACCGAATATTTTTACTGAGCCTAGTATTATTTTGAAAGCTAAGCCACAGCTCAGGGGTAGAGCAAATGCCTTGCATGCAAAAAGTTCCATTTTTAAGGCCTAGCCTCTCCAGATAGGGCTGGCAAAGTCCCATCTAAAATCTGGCAGAGCCACTGAGTTAAATGTAGGCAGTACAGAGCAAGACTGACCAGTGGTGTGACTTATACAGCAATGTCCTTCTTCTTAAGAGATACTATGTCCGCTCCCTCTAAACTTCATAACCGACATCCCTTTAAAGTATAGAAAAAGCATCCTAATGTGGTTGTGTTATTTCTCTAAATGCTTTGTTTTTTGTGTTTTATTTATTTAGAAAATTAACTTTATTAAGATTAAAATGCATATACAAAATAAAAACACATAAACAAAATAGAACATTAAACAACACAACACTAACAAAACTCTACGGTAATGACAAATAAAAATAATCAACCAAATAACTAAATAGCAAAATAATCATTACAAAATACAGACAAAAAAATTAAACAAAAAATTAAACCCAAATATATATAAATCATAATAACTCATATTAAATCATAGATAAATTATAGATCAATCATATATAAATGTAAATATATATATACATCATATGTAAATCATAATTAACACGAGAATCATATTATTCTTTCCATCTGACTGTATATACAGTATATCCAAAAACAAAAAAAATTATCTAAATGCTTTGATCTTACCTCAACTTTTTCTCCTGGGCCATGACTTGCAGCAGGGAAGTACACAATCTCCTGGACTTCATCTGAAGGCCTATCTGAATTTTTTCCAAAGATGATCCTGCTGCCAGTTGTGGCTGGAGGTAGAGCCACAAAAGTATCACAGGAGGAAGGTTCAGTGATCAAGGAAGCCATCCTGGAAAATTATGTAATGTGATAAATGACCAGTGAAGAAGGAAAACTCTGAGAAACACTAATACTTGAATGAAAGCACAAGGCTGTATAGAATTTTATGTTCCTTTTCCCCAAGTGATGGTGCCATTTATATTAACCCCACAATTCCCACTATTATGGAGAGGTATCAACGTTCTAGAGATCAGATGGCCTTCCCCATAACTGTATGTGCAGAGTATTTGGAACCAGGGACACAAATAATCATGTGTGCACATGAGAAAGGGGGAGCAACTTTCGGAAGCATAGTCAGTTGCAGCAAAACCAATGAAAAGTCTTATGGCTCTGTAAAAAGTGATTCAAATCCATGCGCATATGGGAATAGAATATGGGATTGTAAAATGTGGGTCTGATAAGTTCCTACGGACATATAAAAAGAACAGTGACCATGCATAACAGCAGTAATTGGTGATAACATAACCCTCCTAAATTAGTTTAGTAAAACTAAATCTGTAGTGGGATAAAAAACCTTGGAACTGATTTGAGTCCTAAACACCCCCATCAAATTTATTGATAAACTCTGTCAACAATTCAGACTAGAAGCTCCCTTTCAAGTTGTTTGTTCTTTTTGCAGTTGTTGGGAAATGGTGGCTTTCAGGTCACTGTACCTCGTGTGGCCTTTTGGCTCCAGCAAATACATGTTTTCCTCCATCTCTAACCTGCCTGTTGAAGATTTGATTTGATGCATCTGACAAAGTAGCTTCTAGTCCGTGAAATAAATAAATAAATAATAATATTTATACCCCACCCATCTGGCTGGGTTTCCCAGTAAATATGCCACTGCCCCAATAAACCTGTTGTTAAATTTGTTGCAACAAAAAATATTATGTTCCTGTGGCACCTTAAAGCCTAACACATTTATTTATTATGACGTACATGACCAAGCAGGTTTTATTAAGTCCACAAAAAATTGTTGTTGTTGTTGTTAAATTTGTATACCACTCTATACCTGTAGATCTGAGGACAGTCAACAACATAAAATTACAATATAGAAAGCACAAAATGCATACTGTAATAAAACAGGCTAAAATGCCACGGGCTTTGGGATTATTATCCTGCAGGCCGGATGTTATGCAAAAAGATGAGAGGGATTAAGAAAAAGAGGTTGTGGCACTTCAAGTATTTTTTTTTTAATGAAATGTGGCAGATAATAATATCCTGTGCAGACTTGAGCTAGCCCCAGTCTAACTCGGAAAGCGTCCCGACATTCAAAAATTATGTTGACGTTTACCTAATTTGAGATTATGAAATAATCTGTAAAACACAACGCAAAGAGTCACGGAAAAGATGATGTCCTTAACCAAGCTCCCAATTCCCCGTGAAGGCAAACACGCGTGTTGCGACTTCCACACGTCGTTCACCTGTGACCGTAGCGCAGTCAGTGATTATTTACATCTGAAGGAAACCGGTTAGTCCCTAAAGACGCCTCACGGTCGCATTTTGCTTTTTCATGTTCACGAGCGGCTACCTCTCCGGAAACCTCGTTTGAGGTTTCAACTGTCTGTTGGGATATATGTACCACCGCTTGGGGTACCCGGTCGGCATTCATTCACACGTGCTGGGCCCGACAAGCGGGGATTTAACGCTGCTGCGAAGCGGCAAGCGAGGAGCTATAAGCGGAGCCTACCCGTCGCGCGAGGGTCTTGACGGCCGTCTCTGCTTTACGAGCCTGGCTTCGTTGGGCCTCGCCGGCTTCAGGCCCGCTTCGCGTCGCAGCCGCAGCAGCTCGGAGGCGGAGTAACGGGCAGAAGCGGGAGGAGGAGCCGTCCTCTGGCCTAGGTCCCCAGCCGAGTCCTCCGACTCCTCCTCCAGGAAATGCCGGCGCCTGCCCAGGAAGACCCGGGTCGTAAACATGAGCTCGCCTCTCGCGTAGCCTCGTTCGTACTACGGTCAAGGAGGCAGGCGTCCCTTTCCTGAGGTAAAAAAGGGTCCGTCGTCGTCGTCGTCGTCGTCGTCGTCGTCCGAATTCCTGGGGGCCGACAGCCGCCGCCGCCATCATGGGGAAATCATTCGCCAACTTCATGTGCAAGAAGGACTTCCACCCGGCCTCCAAGTCCAATATAAAAAAGGTGAGGAGGAGGAGAGATGAACCAGCGGGTTTCTCCTTTCCCCCCAACCCAGCCGACACGCTGCGTGCGAACGCTTCATACACCGCCAATGCACCATGGCCCGTTCAGACGTTATGGAGTCGGCCTGTATGCCTCGCTTTGGGAGGCCTCCCCCTTTTAACTTCCAGTGGGGGAAGGATGCTTTCTGTCTCCTGTGATAGTAGAAAGGCATCCTTCTGGAGGTCGGGGGCTTTTCCTTCCTTGGAGGTGTTTGTTTTTGTTTTTTTAAGCAGATGGCCCTCTGCCATGGGTGCTTTTGAGATGAGATTCCTGCAATGCAGGGGGTTGAGCTAGATGACCCCTGGGACCCTTTCCAACTCTACAATTCTAGGATTTCTGGGGGGGTGGGTTCCTCTTAGCGCAAAGCGAACCCTCACAGCCTGGAATAATTTAAAGTCATCCTTTCTGTCCCCCAGCATCTGCAGCCCTGGTTTTGTGACTATTTGAGCCATGGGAGGTTGGGGGGGGGGCAACTAAGAGGCAAAGTGAGGTGACTGCCTCTGGCGACAGCAGAGAGGCCAACTAATGGGGGGGGGAGGTAAGCCACTCCCTGGATCACAAGATTATAGTATAGTACACATGCACCAATTGAATGGCAATGCCCATCAACTTTGGAGGGGCACAGCCCCCTCAAATATTTTATTGGGGGGCCTGAAGGGAGTTGGATCCATACGCTGGGACAGAAGATCCCGATGTCCAGCTTTCTTTCCCCTCTTGTTCCTTTATATACATTTCACTGATTTTACAATCATTTTGACATTTTAAAACTTGACTTCCTTCCCCCTCTTTCTGCGGTTCCTTAAATTTATTTTTAATATCTTCTGCATATCCAAATTCACTTAACTTACTCATTTATTTATTTTCTTTAAATATAACTGCAGGTTATTACAATAATCCTGCCAGTGTTTTTACCTGTTTGCAATTTATCTGTAAATATTCTCTTTCCCCTCTTGTTCCTGATGCAGATCTTCTCTCACCCCTTCTTCCCTGGCAGGTGGGGTGGGGTAGAGGGAAACTACCATTTTGGGATCTGCCTCAGTTGCCAAAATGTTTTGGGGCTGACCCTGGTGGAGCATCTGTCCTCTTACTACTTTTTAAAATTTAACCACCCTGGATTGTTCACCCTGGGCAGAGCATGGTGCTGATAATGCCAGTGTTGCAGGTTCAATTCCTGTAGAGGAAAGCAGCATATCCCTGCATTGCATTGGATTGGGCCAGATGATCCTCAGGTCCCTTCCAACTCTACTGTCCCATATGTCCTTGATGAGTGCTTAAAATATTTCGTATTCTGTGCCTTGTTGTTCAGCAGGGCAATTCTGTATTTGCCTGTTCGAAAGTAAGCCCCAACTGAGCTAAATAGGTCTTACTCTCAAGGTTAGCAAGTAAGCGCCAATTTGATACATGCCATTGAGAACTGTCACTGTGAAAACTCTGGGTGATGTTTGGTATTACATGCATGTACTTCCCCTTCCTCTCTGTTCCCTGAAGCCTGCCCCCCTCAATCTGCTCTTGATTGTCACCCAACTACCTGGATCATAGTGGGGAAGGGTGTTCCTATGAGGCTGACACATCAGTCCCCTTGGATTATGTGTTTACGTATGGGTTTTATGTTATTTAGATGCCCCGCTACCGCTACAAACCCCCAAAAGCTGGGCATTTTACAAATGGGGACAAAATGTTAAATATGTGGTTAACACCTTATTTTCTTGGAAGTTAATCCCACTGAAATAAATTGAACTGCAAAGTTGGTGTATTGGTAAGCAATTTCTGGATAAAGTGGGATTTTCCAAATTCCACCACCAGCACACCATATAGTTAACTGTATTTACACATATGCTGGCAGTGTTTCCTAATTTATTTGGGTTACAGAATTTCAGTACGGGTTGCATATGAAGTGGAAATACTTAAATCATATTTGTTCCACTTAGGTATGGATGGCAGAACAGAAAATAACGTACGACAAAAAGAAACAAGAAGAGTTAATGCAACAATACATTAAAGAGCAGGAATGTTATGATAACAGGTGAGAAATGACATTTAATCTTACATTTTAATAGATAAAAATAAACTCTACTTTTTGTTTTCCCTAAAATCTAGCAGATATAAGCATCTCAGTTTGGGACTTTTCATACTACTTTTCATACTGTCTCAAACTTTTACAGTCGTACCTCGGGTTATGAACACCTCGGGTTACGAACTCCGCAAACCCGGAAGTATTTTAGCCGCACGCACGGTTTGCACATGAGAAAATTGCGCTTTACGCATGCGCAAAATGGCGCTTCGGGTTACAACCATTTTGGGTTACGAACTGCGCCCCGAAACTGAACGTGTTTGTAACCCGAGGTACCACTGTATTTGGTAAGTTGTATTCATTGATTGCAGAACACTTATACAACGGTATTGTACTTCCTCTCCTTTTTGCCCATTCCAAATCTGCTCCAGAGGGTTGGGGGGACCCCCAGAGTGGGGGGGGGAGATCAGTTTCATGAATGGAAGTCGTACTGTGAGTGCAATGACTTTGTTGGATACAACCCTAAGTTTCCTAACCCTGTTTCAGATGAAAATCTACACATACATATCTCTGCCTGCTACAGCCTGTAACAACATCCATGACATACAGGCAACACCCCATTTACACGCATTCAAGGCACACATGCGTGCTTTGCGGTGAACCCAAATGTGGCATGAAAAGGGCAAACACAGCACAAAACAGTGCCTAGCAATCCCATAAGCTTTTGCAAGTGCAATCGCATGAGCCCTTGCACTAAGCTCTGAGGCCTGTGGAGAGTTGGAGTTTGAGCAAGGAGGTTTGGAGGGAGTGACTGTGCTGTTTGCAGGCTTTTTCAGTGGTGTCCCCAATATACATGATTTCCCTTAAACCCTTAAGCCTTGGAACATAACCCATACATGCAGTTCACTACCTAGCTCCTTAGCTTGCTTCCAACAGATCTGGCGTCAGACCACTTTTACCACTCCTAGAGCTTATCAAAGTACAGTACAGTCAAAACCAAATAATACAATTGGAATTAATAATAGTACTTTGAATTTTCATAATTCAGTTGAACTGGAGAATTGCAGTACTGTACTTTGTGCATTGCATTCACAATATGGCACTTTAAATGTATTACCGTATTTTTTCGTCTATCAGATGCCCCCATGTATAAGATGCCCCCTACTTTTAGGGATCAATTTAAGAAAATGGAGGGAGATGCCCCCCATGTATAAGACACCCCCAAATTCTGGAAATTATTTTTTAGGGGGGAAACCTAGTCTTATACAGTGGTACCTCGACTTACGAACGACTCGACAACCGATTTTTTCAACTTATGAATGGGGCAAATGGCCGCACGCTTAACGGAAACGTTGAATGGAAACTGTGGCGGTTTTAGATAGGGTTTTTTTAACTTACGAATTTTTAGATGGGGTTGCTTTGACTTACGAATTTTTCCGTTTCCAATGCATTCCTATGGGAAATCGCGTTTCCAATGGCACTTTTCGACTTTTTCGACCTATGAAGGTGCCTTCGGAACGGATTAAATTCGTAAGTCAAAGCACCACTGTGCACGGAAAAATACGGTAATTACTTTATGAAGGATATGTTTATCTCTGCTTATACAATAAAATGAGAATGTTGAGCTAAAATATTTTAATGTAACCAAAAAGTCTGGGGATATTTCTTAAGCGTAACTACTAGTATTAAAAAATGTTGTTCTTGTATTAGATGTCTGTAAAAGAAAGTAAACATTTAAAAAGTATATGATCTGTTTCAGAACCATTATTTGTTGTCAACATTTATTTAAAAATGTTTTAGTATCCAAGACACCCATCTCCTATTTCTTCGTGTTCATTCTCATTGTTTTCCGTATAGATTGCTTATGGGTGATGAGCGTGTGAAGAATGGTCTAAACTTTATGTATGAAGCGCCACCAGGAGCAAAGAAAGGTATTTTCTAACATCAATGCAAATATATAAATTATCCCTTTCTGCTGAGCTTGGAAACCTGCATAGTAGCTCATAGAACTAAGTTATTGGATTTCTTGATCCTACATTGTATCCAAGGTTTGAATACTATGAAAAGACTCTTAAAGCATAGACTTGGGCAAGTTTACTCAGAAGTAAATATTATTAAGTTTGATAAGATTTACCGTACTCATAAGGCAGTATGTATTATTGCAGCCTCAGCTATGAGTCTAGAAATAAGACCTTAGGGTTTACATGACTGCAAATATATGTGCATTTTTAAACAAGGAAAATACTTGGATTTAATAAGTTCTCTATGATTTTTAGAGATGCATGACATCCTATTATCTGGATGTTGTCTGCAATATTGATATATACTTGTCTTTTCTAATGTTCTATCTTATCTTTTCCTTCTATGCTGATAATGAAACAAGAGAGCAAAGAGGTAATTCTGAAATTTAATTTTTATTTCAATTATATTGGACATAAATTTCAAACCAGGTGTTTTTAACAGGACTTTATATTTGTTGTTTTTAGCAAGAAGGAGAGACTGAGTACAAATTTGAATGGCAGAAGGTAGCTCCGCGTGAAAAGTAAGAATTATTCCTTTCTTATTTGGATAATGCCGTATGCAGAGTTTATTTTCAAGTATGTGCTATTAAGTCTGAAAAGTATGTGCTCTGAAGTCTTAAGTCTGAAAAGGTTTTCCTAGTTCCTCAAGGTTGAAATATTCTTTAAAGAAAACAACAGAAAAAGGCCCTCTCAAGTGGTATTATCTTTGACTTGTTTTTCAAAAGTGGATCAACTGAGAGTCCTGGGGCTCCTATATAAGATCTAAATAAATATAAAATCCATGAACTTGTGGCGAGGTGAATGGATAACAAAAAATGCTGACCAAACTCAGCTGAGTAAACTTCCAATATTACAGACATTCATCACACAGTGGGAAGATTCAGGGAAGTATGAAAAGAGTTCAGGTCCCTGCCTCCAAAACAGCATCAGAAGGGGTGGGGGTTGCAGCAGAATGGGGGAATCAGTGGAATTCAAACATGACATCTTACTCAAATGCCTCTGTTCTCATGCAAGTCATGGATCTAACTCAATGCATGTATTTATTTAAATTAGTTTTAATGCTACTTTTCCAAAGTCTAAAAAGAAGTTCACAAAAATGGAAAAACTATATACATCTTGATAACAGAACAGAAGCAGGAATAACAAAACAGCAGTCAAGAAAACTCAAAGCTATAGAAAATCATTAGAATATTAAAAAATAATAAACATGGTAGAAAGGGTGTAAACATGTTTTTTCATAACTGAAACCTCCTTGACTTGCTGAACATGACAGTTTTGACTAAATAATGATGCTGTAATTTCACAAACTTGTAGAGTATTGGATGTCATTCAAACCCAAGGTTTCACGATTGAAACTGCTCTCTTTTATTCTTAATTCTACATCATTTGAATCCCCGGTAATAGTATAACTGCTGAGTTTATGTATACTTATATATCTTCTTGTACTTTAACAGATATGCTAAGGATGACATGAACATTAGAGACCAGCCATTTGGCATCCAGGCAAGTTATGTGCATTTCCTCCCCTCCTGTTTTCATGGTGAATTTCAAATGTTCAGTGATGTACATAATATTTTATTAGGTTTTTAACATGCAGTTGTTTCATTGAAGAGTAAAATTATGTCAATATTGGCATTGTTTCAGGTGAGGAATGTGAGGTGCATTAAATGTCACAAGTGGGGCCACGTGAACACAGACAGAGAATGCCCTTTGTTCGGCCTTTCTGGGATTAACGCAAGCTCTGTTTCCAATGATGGCTCAGGTAAGCACTTTAAATGTATTTTTATCATTCTATCAAAATACATTTTGAAATATTTTCTCAAACCCATTATTGCGCTTGTATAGGAATTTGTTTTGAAGAAACATTTTTGTGCCACTTCTCTGAAAGGAATAATGATCCTTCTGTGTTTTGTGAGCCATCTGATTCAGTGAGGGACTGAAGTGTGCCTTGAAAAACTAAGGCAATATCCTGGGTGCATTTGTGGGCCCCATGCAGCATTGATCCCCTCCCGTCACTGCCAGTATGTGGGCAGTGACATCATCCTGTTGGAAAGCTCTTGGATTTCCTGGCACAACTCACACTACAGCTACAAGGCACAGAGGTATCCCTTAAGTACCAGGGGGGAAAGGAGGACAGGATGCTAGGAGTATTCTCTGGAACTGTACAGAGAGGATACCTGCCCATTGCTCTCAGAGCTACGGTAATTAAGAAAAAATTAATGTAACAGTGCAATCCTATACTTAAAAAGCAAGCCACACTGACTTCAAGGGGACATACTATCCAGGAAGTTTGCATAGGATTGTGAGGTTGAGAAAGAAATGTGTAATCAGGAGCAGGGAACAGAGGACCAAATGAGGCACCCTAGTCCTCTCTATCTAGGGAGTCCCAGGCCACGCCTGTCACTGGCCCTGTTTTGCACTCTGAATATTCTTGTTCAGCTAATGTGAGCATTAACTTTGCTAATGCCTCTTGCTTGAGTAGATGAAGAAGGGTTTGAGACGGTGTTTTAGAAACTAGCCTACTGTACAAAGCTAACATACACTTTTGCCTCTGGCCCTGTCCACCACTGGCATGTGGCCCCCAGAAGGTTCCCTCACGCTCAGCAAGGTTCCTTACCCTTACACAAAAGGAAGTTGTATTGGGACACAAACACATTCCATTTGGTATCTGCACATTCTACCACACATTGCTACATGCCACATTGGTAGCATTCAGGGAACTGAGAAAATAATTTGAGGTTTTGGTGTATTGTGGACAAGTGCAAATAGTCTCCCTAAATTTATCTATCTCTTTCTTGAAACGGGTGGAGTTTTTTGCTTCTGCCAACAAGTTAAGTACTGTAGAGGGATATGTTCTTTAGTTCTCTAATATTACAAACTGAGTTGTGATTTTTGACTTGCCTTTATTAATGGTTCAAATGGTAGATGTTCTTGTGCTCAGTTCTTTAACTTAAATACAATGGTACCTTGGTTTACGAACTTAATCCATTCTTAAACCAAGGCGTGCTTTCCCATAGCAGTGGGGGACTCAATTTACAAATGGAACACACTCAACAGGAAGCGGAACATGTTCTGCTTCCAAGGCAAAGTTCACAAACCAAAACACCTACTTCCAGGTTTGCAGCATTCTTAATCCAAGTTGTTCATAAACTAAGCTGTTCTGAAACCAAGGTACCACTGTATATCCATTCTATTTGTTTAACAAATATATATCCTTAGGCCTAGGAGACTTAAGTTAAAATCCCTGCTCTTCTCTCACCTCCCCTGGTGATCTTCAGTGTTGCTATCTACTCATACCAGTGAGAGACAGAGAAAGAGAGGCCCTCTTTTGCATATTGGGCTGAAGGGGTCCTCTTGGGGCTTTTAGAATGAAAAAGGAAAGTTTCCAATAACCACTGGCAGTGATAGTAACTGACAGTAGAAGGGAAAGAAGGCTTCCCTGTGTACCAGAAAAGAAAGTATGACTTTCTTTGCATTGTAACGTTCATGATTCAGCCCTCCCATTTTAGAGTTGTCATCTGTATTTTACACTCAACAACTTTGGTTTCTGCAATAACCTCGCACTATAGTATAGCAGTCACCTATTTTTTTTTTCCATGGGCACATTTCCAATTCTAAGTGTTGTGGGTGCCAGTCACAAAGTGGCTGCCATTGGGGACATAGCACAACACAGAATGAGAGAATGTGCACTCGTTGCTGCTTCCCCCTACTCCTTCCACCACCAGACAACCTCATGCTTGCCAGCCGTGTCCTGCTGGTCCTGATTTTGGAAATAACACAGTATTGGCTTTCCCCCACACACAATGATGCTGTTGTTGTCCAATAACAAGTACTGTTCTTTTACCTTACCATGCAACCACTCCGCACATGCAAACACTCATCACACACCTATAGACCACAGACACAGATGCATCACTCTCTCTTTCATACAAATACACTTCACAAAGACACAGCTTGCACAGGCAGGCCTTGAAGTGGCTGGAAAAGCTACCCTTGTCACTTTTGGCTAATGAGCTATGGTCTACCTTCTGCCTGTCCTTGTGAATTGCAGTTTGCAAACTACTTTCATAGTTTTTGACATCTCTGGCGCACCCTCTGTTAAAACTCTGGAGTAAAATTTTGGGCATTGTTAGTATGATGAAAATAATTTCCAGAAGGGTAACTTATCATCTGCTGCAGTAAAAATAGCAAAGAGTCCTACGTAATACTAGGCTTAACAGGTACGTTGCAGTACAGTATGGGTTTAACAAAGTGAAGCTTAAAGGTCAATCAGTCCAAGACATAACTGTAGATGCATCCTGTTACTTTGCACAGATGAATGCAGTATGTCATCACAGTGAGTATGACCAATTTCTACCTAAAAGCCACTGGTGATGAATTGACATGAAGATAGCAGAAATCAACATCTAAATTAAGTTAGTGAGATAGCCACCCCATTCTCTATTGAGTCCACAGTATCAGATTTGCTAATGAATTCCAGTTGGGAAGTTTCATACCAGAGCCTCCTTTAGAGGAAAGGTGGGACACCGTCGCCCTTGTCACAATCTTGAAGGTGCCACCCAGGGATGGTCTTCCAGCAAGAACACACTGCACCTAGCTCTCTGGCTGCATGACAGGAATCAACTGCAGCTGGTTCCACTCACATCCTACACTGATCTGTCCCAACCAGATGGCATCCAGGGCTGGTGGAGCTGTCGGGATGGGGAGGGCAGACTTATTTATCTCTCTTTCCTGTCCATTACAACTTACCACCCGATCTTGGAGTCTCACAGTCAGCAGCTCCTTGTGATTAAGATGGGGCAGAAATAAATAGGCTAGGAACAGGTAGGGAAAAAGCAAGGTTAACAAGTAGGAGGTGCAGAAACAGTGAGGCTAAGGGCTGGGCGAGAGCTTTTTTTGTGTGCTACACTGAGAAATGAGAGCTTTTTCTCCCAGTGCAGCACATAAACCAAACATTCTTGTCGGTGTTTCTTGTCCCTGCTTTAAACCATCCTGTCTGCTCCTTCTGCTGTTTTCCTGCCAAACCTCTGAAGTGGTATGTTTGCTAAGCTGCTCTCTCTCAGCACAGAACTGCAACAGCAGCAATGTGTATCCTAAATTAAACAGAATAAAATGGTGGGTGGGTCGGAAAGAATATTTTTGAAGTACTTCTGATGTATTGGTTGTGGTTATTGATTGCTTGAACAAGCCACTTTATGTAAATTGCAGCAAATAGCTGTGTCCCGATTGGCTAGGTGTTTCCAATCCAGGAAAGAGGGCTATTTAGAGGTTTAGTGGGTCTCGTTGCCCTGCCTGAGGACTGTTTTCCTATAGGAAATGGCTTGCAGAGATAGGTGTTTTTATCACTCACTTGCCCCTTTCTGGAGAGTTGGGGGCAGGCGACAGCAATGCAGATTCCAAGCAGAAAGATAGGCCATGGGTGATTTTAGTGTGCAGGGGGGGGGTTAAGCACTGTGATTAAGTGGGGGGAGGGAGACTGGGGCTGTTTTGGGGAAGTGGCTGCATTTGGTGGGTCGCTGCGCTTCTTTTGCCCTTCTGGACCAGCAGCCCCTGCTTTGTACAGAATAGCATCAAGGTGATTGCACCCATACAGTTTAAAGCCCCTGTTTGGTGCTGATGAGTGCCTTGTTCCATAAGAATGGGTGTCTGTTTTTAACAATACAAAACAGCACAGCTCTATACTGTAGCAGACAGAAGAAATAACATGCATTCTGTCTGTGTGGGTTTCATTTTTCCCTTTGTATACAGACCATAGTACTAATCCAGTTGGTGATTCAGACCTTTAAAAAAATATAATCTCTCCGCTTTCACAAGTCTCCTATTGAATAATATATCTTGCTGGTGAATGGAGATTATTTTTGCAATAAGGCAATTTCACTGGATGTGGTTATCATGGGATAATCACACCCCTGGGGTACAGCCTTGTCTGTAATCTCCCAGGAGTGTAATTATTTCATGACAACTGCACCCCCCCTGGTGTTGCATTTATTTCCATTATGAAATCTTAGTTTGATATATAAAGTAACTTACTTTGATCACTGGAAAGCTACATGGTAGTGTGTGAATATTCCAGCTGCGAGGTTTACTGAGACCAGCTATAAGCTTTACTACAGCCTTTACAAAGTTAAATTAGGCAATCAAAATGCTTCTTTAGGCTAAGCTGGTTTTAGATTTTTTTAAAAAAAAATATTTTTTTCCCCACTGATTGTAACTTTCCAGGTCCATAATCAATATAAGGTAGCAATTAAATGCAAAACTCTATCAGTTGAGGTGAACTGGCCCTGTATTTTCCTGAAGGTGTGGTCAGTTGCATCCAAAAGATCCCTAATTTTAATCTAGCATTTTTGTCTTCTAGTTAAGTACCAGCAAATGCTAATTATTTATACCATTGATGAACTATGTCAAAACTGCTGGAGGGGCACAATTATTTCTGCTTCTTCTGAGGGCCAGATTGAAAATTGCAAGAAATGTGTGGCTATCACTAAATATGGCTGCCGGACAACTTGTTCCCCCTCTTCCTTCTGTTACACTAGAACTTGCCTCATGTTAAAACAAAAAAATGTTCCACATTGTGCTCTTCCACCATGCCCATTGCCAATGGGTTCTACTGACACAGAACAAGAGCAGGGAACTGCAGAACTTGGTGGTATCATGGGATCAGCTTAGTTTTATAATGGGATTTAGTTTTATATTTTGTATTTTACTCTCTGTACAACAGGTAGCAACAGAACATGATTGCCATTGACAATTGCTGCTATCTTAAAATTTACTGTCTGGCCCTCAGTAAGGGTTTGTTCAAGATTTACACCTTTTAAATATCATGTCTTCTTTTCAGATGGAATATAAATCCTTTTAATTACAGTGTGACTTGCTGCCAAGTACAGTAGATAGGTTTAGAAGTGTGATCTAGAGCAACTTCAAAATGTAGCCAGGGCATTAAAATTTAGGGTAGTTTTTTTCATTCAATCCATAGGTATGTGTCTATGTGGTACTATAGTGGATGCAAAGCAAAATATTGACTCCAAAACAAAAACAAAATACAGTGGTACCTTGGTTTACGAACTTAATCCGTTCCGGAAGTCCATTCTTAAACCAAGGTGTGCTTTCCCATAGCATCGGTGGACTCAATTTTCAAATGGAACACACTCAACAGGAAGCGGAACATGTTCTGCTTCCAAGGCAAAGTTCACAAACCAAAACATCTACTTCCGCGTTTGCAGCGTTCTTAATCCAAGTTGTTCATAAACTAAGATGTTCTTAAACCAAGGTACCACTGTATAATAAACAATACAGATCATTGGGAAATGTCTTAAAAATGAAGTCAACAAGAATTAGAAGCTGCGGAAATAGCATGGTTATTTGTCAGCATCGACTAAACGGAGGTGTGTGCAAAGAAAGTTTGCACACACTTGCTTGAAGAATGGCCCTATGAATACAGGTTAAAACTGTGTTCCCTACAATAGCTAACCATCGATACTTAATGGTCAGTGGGCACATACTTTTTTGCAGCAAGGCAGGGAAACCAATTCCTATTTTAAATATTCTAAATTTGACAGAATTCGTGGCATACCAAAAACTGACATTGGTTGCCACCTGATGCATTTTAACACATCATGACAAAATCACTCCTAATCTAGCAAAGAAGGAAAAATGGAATTGTTCACTGTACTGTTGTGCAGTGTGCCCCCTCAGCAGAGTCCAGAATAAAATGTTGTGCTTGTTTGGTTCACTTTGTTCACACATTATAGCTTAAATTAGAAAAGTTAGAGAAAGATGGCATTGGCCATTTTGATGATGACATAATAAGCATAAGCAACCAGTAAAATGGGCTGCCACATGAAGATACAATCCAGAGACATTTCAAAAAATCATAATGAAGTTTTGCCACCTTACATGAGCTTGAAGGAGAGAGAGAGAGATTTTAAATAGAGGTTTCTGATTTACTTGTCACTTTTCAGAATGTATCCTAGCCAGCCACTAGAGAGCAGCATGTTCACTTTTAGTCACCGATAGCAACCTTGCATTTTCGTAATAGCAATTGTCTCCTTCTGAGGTTTGCCTTTAAAGCTACCGTAACTACCTCAAGATGAAATTCTGCATGCAGGACTCAATGAAATCTCCTCTTTATTCTTGATCTTCTCACTCTTAACACAACACACTCACGCTTTTAATATATCAGCATTTGTTGTCCTTGCTGAAATGCTTGTAATTACATTTGTGTTGTCTGTATATATTCCCCCAAAGCATCTTTACAGGTTTCCCTTGTCAGAGGGGCTGTTTGACACAGGAGGAGCAGGGTTGGGCTTGGAGAACTAGGCCCTTCACTAATATAACATTATGGCAGGTTGGGGAACCCCCAGTCCATAGCTGCCAAGTTATCCCTTTTTTTAAGGGAAATTCCATTATGCTGAATAGGCTTCCTCACGAGAAAAGGGAAAACTTGGCAGCTATGCCCCAGTCTGCAGGCCAAATTTTGGCAAAGCCATATCCACCTGCCTTACACGTGACGACATATATGACATCAGGTGTGGGGCAGGTAAGGACGGGGCTTTGTGGATTTTGCCAAAGCCCCTTGGGCAGCACTTCCCAAAAGCCCAGCAATAAACTGGTTTCAAGCATTCGGTGAAAGCTGCACAAAGTGATTTGCAAGTCCCAAGCACCTAGCATAGGGCTTGCAAATCCCCTCCTGCAGCGCTTCTCAAGAACCCGTTGATTGTCAGGTATTTTCGAAGCGCTGTACAAAGTGCTGCATTTTGATAGGTTTCAATCACCTGACATCAAATGAATAACTAGTGAGTAGTCCCACCCTCCTGTCAAAGGTGGCTTGTGGGGATGGGTGTGTGTGTGTGTGTGTGATAAAGATCTGTCATACTGGGCCAAGAGAGTTTCCCAACCCTGCATTATGGGAACAGCCGAAATTACAGTTGCTGTTACTTCATTATCTACCCCTTATGAGAACAGCTACCAGAACAAGGGACAGATCTGGAGAACCAGACTTGCCCCTGCCTTCATTTTGTCCTATGTCTTGGTCATGCTTATTGCTCCTTTTTTCTACCTCTTGAAATCCAAATCTAAACTTAGGAAGGTAAGAAGTACAGAAATCTCCTTCAATTGTGAATCAGCATGCACTTTTTGATTTGCTTAAGCTGCAGTGCCACACACTGCTACTCTGTTCAGATTTCAGTAAAGAGGAGAGAGTGCATTAAGCAAGATTCAAAGGCCTGTTCTTTGATATAATTAAGAGTTGCATTATTTAAAAGAAAAGTAGTATATCTAAGAGCATTTGATGTGGTTACTTTTATACCACCTTACAAGAGAGAAAGGAACAATCTTGAGGAATAATAACATGGTTTGAAACACCAATGGGGGAGGCAACTGCCAACCTGTGTGTTTCCCAACTAATGCCCTGCATTTATTTCAACCACCACTCAAGCAACACAATCCTATGCATTTCTACTTGGACGTAAGTTCAGTGAGACTTACTCCCAGGTAAGCATGTATAGGATTGCAGCCTATGTGTGTATGTATACATGTTAGTAGCATTTTGAAGAGCACCTCTACGTATCTCTTGTCAAAGGGTCATCCTTTTGTACCCTTTTGCGAATTACTCTTTTCTTTGACATTAGCTGAATCTGTATTCTTATAATGCCTTTTTTATACGTTTCACTGAAGATTTAGAGCCTATTGAGACACTGCTTTCATTTTATATTGGACAGGGGGAGGAGAGATGTTTATATCATTCACACACAACATTGGCCTAGCAGTTAAACTCAGTATAAGTGTTCCACTTTAAAAGGCATTCTTGGCAACCACTAGGATTCTCAGATATCGTGCTGTTTGGCGATGAACTAGAAAAATAAATAAATAAAACACAGAACATAAGGCTAGATTACAGGGCCAAGCTTTACAGAGCAGTTAAGGTTGGCGTTTAGTGTGCTGAATTAGAAACCGTAACTGCTTCAGCCTCAAACCCACCCTACTGAGGAAATCACATACCAACAACAGCAACTTCTGAAGAGAGGGCCTGTGGTGGCAAATCAATAACCTGAAGGAAGGTGACTCGGGATGTTAAAAATCCAAAGTTCATCTTCTTTTGTGCCTTCCTTGCAGACAACTTTTATCCTTATATGATCCTATATGCACACCCAACATCTAAGGCAGGCAAATCATAAGTGCACTGATTTGGAAATAACTTCAGCTGACATTTAGCAAGAGGCAGTATTAGCAGCACAAGAGCACTTTATGTGTTGAGTCTTAAAAATATCTCAGTTCTCTGAATGAAACCTAAAACCGATCTTCAGTATTTTATCCCTACAACTTCTAGCACCCCAACTTTCATTGGGTAGGAGCATGCCCTTGTGAGAGACAAACATGTACCTGAGCATGCAGAGGTGTTGCGCTGTGAACAGCAGGTTGTGGGCACATTCACACAATTTCTGAGAGCTTCTTTAAACATAAAGTTTGACTAATAAATGAATGACGGCAGATAGAAACAGCAAAAGGTGAGAATGAAATAGGTAGCTAAGTTGATGTTACTGACAAGAAGACCACTATCAGTTGATAAGTAATAACTAGTTAATTCATAGTAATGCTAAGAGGCTTCCAGTATCAAATGCAGCAAACCACCTCTTTTTTCCATAAAGAATGTGCCATCATGCTGATGAGACAGAATATCATTTGGAAGTACAACTTTAAAAAATACTTATGGCTAGTGTAACGTACTGGCATTTTGCTAGGTTGGGGGAAAACCAGGATAAGAACAATTTTAACATGCAATTCCCCCTGAAGAGGAAAAAGGTAGTTACAATATAGTCCAATCCTATACATGCCAAGTATGCTGTGGTTAAGGTTAAATGTGGTTCATGTTGGTACAGATATAATAATAAGGCAGGTTCCTGGGCTGGGCAAACATAGCAGAGAGGGGATGAGAGCAATCCGATTTTTGAGCCACTAATCACAGTCAGGAGAAAGGAACCATTACACCACACATAGCAAAACCTCCTTGAGGTTTTTCTACAATCCAGCAGTATATAAATTTTATGAATAAAAATAAAATATTTAAATTAAAACATCTAATTATTGTGATTCTGTAGACCTTCCACAAATCACGGGCCATGCGACTTGCACTCTCTCATTTGAGATTTATATTGGAAGTATTTTAAACAACATTTAATTTTCTGAAAATGATTTTTCTAATATCTTTAAAGTGCCCCTCTTAAAAGTATGTGTCCATATTTTTTCTTTGTGTCAGAAAACGTTTGCATCTTAAAGTTGGCATGGCTTTCAAAGCTTGCTTTTTTTGTACTTTTATCAAAAGCTTACAGGCAGACAATACCTAAAATATATTGTTTTCAACATGACAAAGTTACATAAGAAGAGAATCCCCTTGCACTTAAAGAAAAATGCAATTATTTTCCATCTGAATCTCCAGACTGCTGTTTTAGAAAATCATATCTGATTATTTGCTCAGCAGAAGATTATTGAGTTGATTTAGCTGTGATTTTACTTAACAAAGCTTCAGCCGAATTCCCACTGTGGAGTCCAAAAAAGGTAGAGAGATATAAATGATACATTCAAACTGTGATTTTTGTGAACAGGGCCATCAATGCACCCCTCGGAGCTAATAGCGGAGATGAGAAACAGTGGGTTTGCACTGAAACAAAATGTACTGGGGAGAAACTTGACCGCAAATGATCCATCACAGGTAATGATCTTTTTATCAGTAAGCTGAAAATGTCTGTAAATCTAAATGTGATTGCTTGTGAATTGTTACTTAATGTTTTTATAATATGCATATCCATGGGAAAGCTGAATAGATAGAGCAAGGGATGTGTGTCCCGAAACTTACTGTGTTTTCCACTTCTTCTTTTTTGTTAGCCAGAGTGACAGGTGTAAAATAATTTTTCCAACCCATAGTTTAATAAATGAAATGCCTCCTGTGGGTTAGTCGTGATTTAATACCTGCCAGAGGAAATAGTTTTAGCTTCTGCTACCTTTGCCTTATCATAAGAGACTGCCTTAGCCAGAGCAACCAGTGGGTGAGGATAATGAAAATGTCCTTCAGGGAATGGCACGTTTGGAAGGTGCAATCCAGAACACTTCCCTTGGGTGCTCCAGGAAGAGGGTACAGGCAAGTTTGGAAAACACATACCAAGTGAAGGCATACCGGGGTTGGGAGATGACAAAGGGTCTGCCACTGTGATCTTTCCACTGGCTCTCCCCTGTTCATTGGTGGCATCCAAAGGAGACAATTGGAGCCATGTAGGCTTGCATTTACTGGTAAGAAAGCTTTTAAAGCTGCTTCTTGGATGGAAGTGCAGCATCAAGTGCATGAGATTTCTGGATCCTTGGTATCACTGGGGTTCACCTGGGCTGAAAGGGCCAGAGAGTATGTGCTCCAGAATGCAATGTGGTTGTCAACTGAGACCTTAAGATGCATCACTTAATGCCTTCTCAAACTCTTGGACAAGTTACACATGATGATTGCAGATCTGTGTGTTTAAAACACAGAGTTGCCCTAGTCATGTATAAAAAAATGGAGTGTGGTTCTGATTTTTAATGTTAAAAAAAAAGCACACGGGTGAAAGGACGTGACCCCTGTGGCTTTTCTCCCTGTAGTTCCTCTTCAGACACTTTCCCCCCAATCGGGACTCCAATATTAGATGTGTGCCTGGCTGAGATAAAAGTGCTGCATGGAGATAAGCCTTAGGAGGGATGAGGATTCTGCTCCTCTCACTCACACGCAACCTTTGTTTTTAAAATTGGACATCTCCACCCTCTCCTTTCTACATGCAAGTCCTGCATTTAAAGACACAGACCAACTGCCATCACATCTAACTTGGCCCTCAGTGTGTGGGATGCATTTTATGTATAATTTGAGTTGTACTTCATAAAAATTGAGCTCCAACCAGTGTGCAAGAAATGAGAAACCAAAGCACATAAAAGGATCCTAAATGTTAAAACGGAAACATAAAGGGAAAGCCTAAAATTGGCAAGTAAACTATTCAACCAGTCAATGCCTCCATAAAGAGTACAGTCTTCTTCAGTTCAGAATTATTGGGATTTTGTGAATATTTATGCCCATACTGTCTCCTTTTTAGCATGACTTTACAAAGCTACTTCAATTAAGTAAATTTTAAAAACCTCTATCCAAATACATAGATCGCTTTGTTATGGCATTCTTAACTCATTTTCTTCTCAAAAAAGCCCTATGTTTACTCAGTCAACTATAAAATAACATGTTGTTGTCCTAATATAATAGAGTCGTACGTTGGAAGTCGAATGGTATCCGTTCCGGAAGTCCGTTTGACTTCCAAAACATTCGGAAACCAAGTTGTGGCTTCCAGTTGGCTGCAAGAAGCTCCTGAAGCCAACTGGAAGCTGCGGAACTCATGTTGGACGTTCAGGTTCCAAAGAACATTTGCAAACCGGAACACTCACTTCTGGGTTTGTGGCATTCGGGAGCCAAAATGTTTGACTTGCAAGGCGTTCGAGATCCAAAGTACAACTGTATAATAATATATTGTTTGTCCTGGTCATTAAGGTGTAAGATAAGTGCTGCCATTTCTGTTTGCATTCCAAAGCAACCTATTCCCATTTTCATTGTATAGGAATTTGTTGCAAGTGAAGGGGAAGATGATCCAGAAGTGGAATTTTTGAAATCCTTGACAACTAAGCAAAAGCAAAAACTTCTGAGGTAACTATAATGCTAACAGATAGTAGTACCAACAAGACACCTAAAGGTTGTAGTTACAGTCCTGTGTGTGTGTGTGTGTGTGTGTGTGTGTGTGTGTGTGTGTGTGTGTGTACAAACATTAAATTAAAATATCTGACATTTAATCATGAAAGTGTTGGAGTTTCCTTATCCATTAGGAGCTGTGGGGATCCGGTTCTGTCATATATTGGGGGTGGATGAATCCTAAGCAATATTGGTGATAATGTACTGCAGCTTTAATAAATTTTGCTCCAATATTAAATACACCACTTTGGAGCACTTCCCATGTTTTCAGTAGAACCTCTCAAGTTTGGGGAGTTCAGCTGGCATTCTGAAATACCTTTCCCTCAATTTACTATAGTGTCTATAGTGTGCTCTTAGTCCTATATATGGAGGTGATGTTTCAGCTGGTTCTTTCCAAGTCTGAACACTGTCTTTTTATATATCTCATCAAGGACAGACAGAAGGACTCTCTCAATAACATAAAATGAATGAATTATATATGGCAACAACCTTCTACAGTTGTAAATATGTTCAGTTGAAAAATATATACAATGTGGAAAAAATGATACTTATTCTTATTGGATGAAATGTTAACTGAACTCCTTAATCCAGAATAATTAATTAAATTAGCCACAACAATTTTGGGAAACTAGGACTTACACATAACTGAACCTCTTAAAACAGCAGAATGCCATTATTATTATTATTATTATTATTATTATTATTATTATTATTATTATTATTGATAACTTTACTTCTTCAACAGTGTTGCATTTAATTGTGGATGGAATCTTTTTTTTAAAGATTTTGTTTATTACTATTGCTAGCTGCCCTGGGCAACTAGTGTCTAAAGTCAGACTATAAATTTAAATAAACCACTCATCTGCATGCACAGCACCTTGGAGGGGGCACATGTAGCACCTTCGGACACTAAGCAGCTATGCTTGGTAGGGACGAAGGGGTTCTAAATCCAACCCAGCCATGCTGCCTCTTCCAAACAGTGTGTTTGCACTGTCACGGATCATCAGGTGAGGCTATGCATGTGCAACCATTGCTGCTGGATGGGCTGAGAATTAGACATGCACATACAATTCCCCATCCACGCAAGCAGGATCCTGTTCCTGTGTGGCCCCTTGCTGGTTTCAGGCTCGGAGGGGGTAGAGGGGAAGAAGCATGTGCCTCTGGCAGCATGTTAGGGGGGCAAAAAGCATCCTAGCCTATCCGTTTTTTCCATACCTGGCCACTGTCTGAAGCAGTGCAGAAGCAAGCCCTTTTGACAGGACTGGGGCCATGATACTGTGCTTCTCAAACTTTTTATTAAAAAGAATATTACTCACAGGTAAATAAGGTATCTAGATCCTAGAACACTGGAAGAAATGTTTTATTTAAAAATATTTAGAACATGTCTATTTAAAAAAAAAAAACCAAAGCAAAACTACCTTTATGGCCCAGGTGCAAATTGCTCCTTTTGCCCCCTTACATTTCATCAGCAGGTGGCAAGTTTGGGAGTAGAGTGTGTTCTTATTTTTTAAATAGTAAACTCGTCACAGTTTGATATTGCGTAGGGTCTGGCCTCTAAAATATAACATTATTCCCCTGCCATACTTCTCTGCTTAATTGCTCTACTTTTCCATGCTCAAAATAAAAGGAAACTGGATCGCCTGGAGAAAAAGAAGAAGAAGAAGAAGAGAGATAGAAAGAAGAAAAAGCAGCAGAAGAGAAAAAGCAAAAGTAAACACAGGAAACATAAGAGCAGGTCCTCTTCCCCATCCTCCAGTGACTCTTCAGAAAGCAACAGTGATAGTGAGACTGACAGCCGAGATAAAGCAGCACAAAAGAAGATGGATTCTAAGGAAAGAAGAAAAGCCAAGTTTTCAGAGGCTAGCAGCAGTGATTCTGAAGAGAAGGCGAAGACTAAGGGAAAACTTTATGAAGATCCCTCCAGCAGTCATGGTAACAAGGACAAAGATAGAGAGAAGTGTGGACTTTTAAAGCAAGATAGTTCTGGAGGGAACAACAAATGGAGCTCCTCTGAGAGCAGAAGAAAGCCCACAACAAGCAGAAATGATAACACAGACAAGAGAAGAGAATCTGAAAGGTATGGGAGCGGAAGCAGGAGCCAGAGCAAGGAGGAAAGGAGCGGGAGAGACGTTGACAGGAGGTACAGGACTTATAGCCCGAATGAGGAGTGGCACAGGAAAAGTGAAGCGAAAAGCTGCAGCTCAGACGTGCGCCGAGAGCAACACAGAGAGAGCTACAGAGACAAATACAGTAAAATGGAGCGCAGAGAGAGAAGCAGGAGCAGAGAGAGGCAAAAATAGATAATGTGGGTGGCAGATGTACTGTTGGCATCTTTTTTTGAACTCCTTTAGTAAGGGCTCCTAACATACACCTCTCGTTCTTTCAGATTGACTGTTCTCGGTAAATTGTCTGTCTCTCTCACTTCAAATAACCCTTTGCATTTTGTATATATGTTGCAAACATGTACAGGCTTCAAAACGTGAAGGAATTATTAACAAAATAAATGTGTCTTCAGTTTGTGTAGGAAATCATGTGATTTTATTTTGGTGGGAGGGGTAAGTGGAGGTTATTGTCCTTTGTTTTAGAAATTTGTGTGCAAAAGCACTTTGCAATCCTCTGTAGAAGTGGGAGCTTCACTAATAAATAGAATTTATCCTTGCTTGGTGATAGATGTAAATACTCTTCTGAGGAACAAGGGTTCAAAGTTATATTAAATTATCCCAATAGCATCTGGGTAAACTCACTTTTACGGACAACAAAATGCTAGACTATATTTGAAGCAAGGCATTTCCCACACCCCACCTCACCCCAAGATCCCCTAAGTGGTCAATTTCTTAAGTTAAAACAGCATAGCAACATACGGTAGTTCCACATAAGTGTGTAGCCAACATTTTTGACCTCCTGTAGAGTATAACTTGGTCAAGGCTATCTAAGCATCTTGAGCCCTAGTTGGTACATGTCAACACAGTGTCGTTATTTCTTAAGACACGGAAAGAATATTTACTGCCTTAACAGTTTGTAGATATTGTGTGCTGTAGGAATGTTGTGTCAGCTCTAGTCTTAACCTTGTCAGACAGTAGATTTCTCTTTAGGGGTTTGGGTTGTTGTGTTTTTTAAATAGATGTTAAGGGATGAACTACATTAAATAAACTTTGATTCCAAAAAAAAGTTCACTTTATTCTCTGGGATATTTCTGCTATTTTAAAGGCACAGATAACGAGGGAGTTGGAAATCTAAGAAGTACAATTGAATTCAAGGTACAGACAATGAGTTTTTCTGCTTCTTCATTTCTGCTATAGTTCTGGTGTGTTTTTCTACCATCATGCAGAAGCTTTTGCATATCACAGAAATCAATGTCCAGTAGAGGTGCCTTGCCTTTGAAAGCTTGGCCTTCGATGCATCTCACACCTTCATATGAGTGTTACCGTAAGAGATTAAAAGATAATGGAAGTATCAAATGCTAAAAAATAGGCATGGCTGCACACTGCATTACCTTGTTATGCTATCATTAGAAGAAATAAACTAAATGGCACCAGGGCTGAAATCCCATGAATTCTTACTTTGAGATAATACCCATTAAATTCAATGACCCTTCCTAAAAAGCACACATAGGATTGAGTGGTAAAAAAAGAAATGTTTGCAGGATAACCCCTGAATAATGGTAAATCTAGCACACCTAGCAGCTTTGTCATTCCAAAATTGTGCTTACATTTCTAGCTGGCTCTAGGGTCAAAAAGTCCATATGGCTAATGGGAAAATGATGTAAACAAAATTGCTATTTCAGTTTAGCACAATAGTTTACCATCTTGCTACCCTACTTTAACCCCATATGTCAGAAGCTAAAACACACAGGTTTTACAGCACTTCTGACTCAAGCTTTAGAGGGAGTATTGAAAGTGCCTTCTACAGTGATAACGTGCTCATCAATAATGCTTCTGTATTTACGCTTTCTGTTTTTATTTGATCCATAGAAGGTACTGTTTCAAGGATACACATTTTAAAATATTACATTGCAGCGTAGAGGAGAAGGCAGTCTCTTATGCTGATTTGCCCCATAAGATGTTGCCATCTTCACTGCCATAAGCAATAGATGCTCTGAGAAGCAATACTCTTATACCTGGACACAAAATCCCAACATCATTGTGTTCTTTGTTTCTAAGCTGACACGGGGCAATAACTTAATATGAAGTGCCCAGTGCTTACAATTTCAGAGTTTATGCTTAAGAACACCAAAGACAAGAGGACATAATTTTGGCACAAAGTCTGCATTTGAAAATGCCTTTCAGCCCAGTCAAAATTGTGACCCCACTTGGAAAGGACCTTCAGAATAACATAAACAGTACAAGACATCTTTTTTTCTCTGAAAAGAAGAGTCTCTCCCCACCAAAAAAAACTGGCCTATTTTGTCGTGCATAGAAAAGGGGCATTGGTTCAAGCCTGTCTGCGCTGGCAGCTTGCCACCCAGCTGCTGCTGTTGCTACACTTAATCCTCCAGTGTGAGAGAAATGTGTTGTCTCCTCTATTTTTAGTAAGCATTTCTATGTGCTCCAGTTTGGTTGCTGTTAGGGCAGTTCATCAAGGTAAACCACAAACATGACTTGATTTATTTATTTTCTCCTGTGTTTCTGGTCGAATGGAAAGGCCTTTAACTGTCTCTGTTCATGACCCATGCAATGCAGAGCGGACCGTAATACTGCTCATTGCCTCTTTGCAATGTATCTCAGATGGATGCAAACATGAAGAATACAGTATTCAGCTGGGAAGCTTATGGTGAATGTTTCTGTGATTGTATATTTTGAGATTGTATCGAGCAAGCACCTTTATCTCCAGATCTGCCTGTGGAACTTAGTTCTGACAGAGCAACGTCGAGAGCCAAGTTTAAAGCGCATGTTGCTGTTTTGCCCTTAAAACACTTTTGAATACCATTTTGAAGTATGAGCAGAAAGCTTTCAGCTTATTCACAGAGAGGAGTTGTTGTTTTTGAAAAAAATATAGAAAGCTACTAGAATTAGGTGGCTTAAGGCAGATGATTTGACATCAAGGCTAAAAGCACATTACCTATACCAAACTCTCTGCCTTTTCACACATTTACCTTTTTAGAACTGCACGGTGCTTTTTTGGGGGGGGATGCAGGGATACGCATACCCCTAAACATTTGTGACTGTTGAGGGGCAATGCTTCAATATGAGTAGAAAAATGAGAGTACCCCTAAACATGTTTTTTTTGGGGGGAAGCACTGGAACTGCACCAGATATGGCAAGAATGTACCCAAATATATATATAAAAGCATGACTGCAGCTCCTACCCTCCGCAAAAAAACCAAAAAAACACACCCTTGTAGACATGTTTTGTTTCCTAACAGAGTCTGTTTTGACTCGTGGTGAATGGGTGGGGGGCCCAGTTTGGAGAAGGAAGTCTGGAAAGAAAATGAACCTTAGGGCTTGCCTCTACAAATGGTTTCTGAGTCTTGCTGCCTACCTTCGTTGGACGATGGCAAAGCGAACCCTGCAGGAGGTGCTGTTGGTTTGCAAATGGTCCCGGTCGCCACCGCTAGCGTTTGTGCAAAGCAAACAAACCCCCGCGACGCCTCTCCAACTCTGCGCGTCGTTTGCGCGCGCATCCCTCCTTCATCCTCAGCAGCTGGGCTCCAGAGTTGCGCGGAGAAGGAGCAGCTGCAAACTACTGCGCCATTATAAACTTCCTCCTGTGAGAAACTTCCCAGTCTTTTCTGAGGGAGAATCGAGGATCAGAGGGGGAAGGCCTGCCTGTTGCTGCAAAAACACGACCTGACGGGATACCCCGTGGGAGAAGCTGGGCCCTCGCGCTCTCCCCCTCCTCAAGCCAGCAGCATCCGAAGCCATCTAGCCAGGCCGAGTGGCGAATCCCCTCGCCTCAGCCCGCGTAAATTTAGCCTGAAGCAATAGGTTTCGCGCGCAGGAGATTCCTGTTCCCACAGGTGTGCGCCCACGCCTGCGGACAATCAGGAGGCCACTGACAGCACCGCTTGCTCTGAGGAGACTCGCTTCAGCCGGTCAAAGCCCGTCGTGGTGTGTTTCCACCAAAAGAAACACACTCACCTGGCTGTTTGTGGGGGGGGGGTTTGCCTTGTAAAATAAAAGGCGCCTTGTCCTTCAGCCTGCGAAGGGATATTGCGGGGGGGGGGGGAAGGGGAATAATAAAAATAAAATAAACAAGCAGTGGTTCATTACCACCACTACTTGGCATTTCCCCCGGGAGGAGGGCAGACTCAGAGTTGCCCACTGAGCTACTCTCCGGGGAGGCGGGTCAGATACTTAAGCAAGTGGAGAGGAAGGACGAGGTGGGGGACGGAGTCAGCCAAAGGCGGCAGAAAAGACAAGGAGACTGAAGAGCAACACCCGTCCTTTCATTCGCTGAACGCAGTCAAACACGACCCGGTGGCAATTTGAGCTCGCCAGGTAGCAGAAAGCAAGAAGAGATGGCTGGCTGCTGTATTTAGCGAGAAAAGAACAGGGCCGGTTTATTAGCGCCTGTGCGTAATCGTAGGTACCGTAGGTCTGCTCAGAGGTCATTCCCACTGAGCCCGGGGGGGGGGGGACTTACGCTCAAGGAAGCGCGTAGGGGACTGAAGCCTGAGCTAACGACGACTATCTCCGAGTCTTACTGGTGCCTCACCGGAGTTTACTTCTGAGTAGACATGCATAAGATTGCGCTGCAAGGCTGCTGTGCCATCTCCTAGGGCATGTCAAGGCCCACGGGGGGGAAATTATTGGGGCGGTTGGGGGACGGACGGACTGGGATCTCTCGCAAACCCCGCCATTCCAGGTTTGCACCATCGAGTCCATGCCATTGATGATCCGAAGTGTCTGGTAAAGAGGACGTCGGAATAGGAAAAAGTGTCCCTACGTGAAAAGCCTGGGCCTGGAAGGGGGTCCGAGGCAGACACTCCAGGTTTGGGTATGCTATTCCCATAACAACTTTACACACACACACACCCCATCCTACCATAGCTGTCAAGTTCTCCCTTTTTTTTTAAAGGAAAATTCCCTTATGCTGAATAGGCTTCCTCGCGAGAAAAGGGGAAACTTGACAGCTGTGCATCCTACACTGAAGAGCTGCTGGAGAACGATCGGGGTCCTGTGGGTGGCGGCTAACGACTTGAA